>NC_087472.1:78108700-78414236 GCF_036321535.1 Camelus dromedarius
TTCTTACTGACTGATAGTGAAAGGTCACCCTCAGTTCCCTACTATAGAAGCCTCCCCAACATGGCAAGTTGCTTCACTAAATCCAGCAAGGGAGAGAGCCTTAGCAAGATAAAAGCTACAATCTCTTGTAACCTAATCACAAAGGTGGTATCTCCTCAGTATTAAGGCATGCTATTGGTTAGAAGCAAGTTACTCAAATGGAAGGAATTGCACAAGGCCATGAATACCAGGGGGCAGGGATCCTTGGGACCCGTCTTGGAAGCTGCTTCCCACAGACCATGGAGAAATAAGGATTCTAACGCAGAGATCCTGTACCCCTTCCCAAGAAACAATTCCTTGGCAAAAGAATGACAGCTTAAGACATGAAATAATTGGAAGACTCTTCCACCAGTTTACTCTATGTGAGGAAAACACTAAAGGAAAGTATTCTAAATAAATGAATACTAAATCAGAAGATAGATCTCAAAATAAGAGAGCAAAGCAGTGGCTAGCAAGGATTGTTGTGGCAAAACGCACACCCTCAGGTACACATTCAAATAGCTATAATTAAATCACGATAAATAAAGTGACTGAGAACTTTGAATGAAAATATTCAAGTTTTCTTGAAGCAGAATTGACTTAACCTAAGAAAAATATAGTCTTCAAATAAGCAGTTTAAGTTTTTCTAGAAAAATCCAGAAATAATACTGCTTATCTTGCTGAAGCAAATATGGATGATAGAGCATCTTTCTCTGCAATGAAAGGTTCATTATATTCTGATCAAATAATAGAGAAAACAGAAATTAAATCATGCCTGTTAGAAAGGAAAAAGTACATAACAGGACAGTTAGTAAACATAAAAACTACCAAAATAATAAGGTTAGGGAGGAGGACAAAGCTGAATAGAAACTTCATTAAGCTATTGGAAAGAAGAAAAGAATAAAAGTTATATTTAGGAAATAGTAAAATTGATAATAAGGATAATATGATATAAAAAGATAAGATTATCATAATTATACAAATTTAAATGGACTGAATCTCAAGACACAAATGTGGGATTAGGGCAAAAAAACACACTTACATACAGTTACAAGAAGTAGATCTTAAAGAGAAAAATGCAAAATAAAAGTTTTAGACAAAGATAAACCAGGTTAGTGGCAGCAAAATAAAAGGAGCTGTGATGACGTACTTACCAAAGTAAATTCAAGGTCAAAAGCAGTCAACAAGGAAAACACATAGGGGCATTGCACAAAATGGACTAAGATATTTACTTTGGGATTCCTCTTCTCCCCCTTAAAAAAAAAAAACCCCACAGAACTACAAGGAGCAATTTGTATTAAACTATTATAAAATTTATTCTATCTTTTGATAATAGCTGGAGTAGACAAAATGACAAAAATCAGAGTAAAGAAATGTTAATCATCAAACTAGATTGAAAAGTCCTTATGTACCTAACAAAGAGTATAGTTTCTTCTCTCATATCCATAAAAGGTTTACAAAATTCAGTTGAGTAATCTGGGCCACAAAGAAAATCCTGAGTAATGTTTATAAATTCAGATTCAATAGGCTACATTCTCTGATCATACTAAAATCATAATTACCAAAAAAAAAAAAAAAAAGAAAGAAAAAATAACCAAACTATTTTAACCAGTTAGAAACTAAGAAATGTTCCTCAATAGCTATGATCAAAAGGAGAAATCAATTTTGACAATGCATCTTTCATACCAGAGTTTATGAGATACAGCTATATTTAGGGGGAAAAAAAGTATATGCTCTCAAAACCTTTACTATTCAAAAGACTGGATCCTAATCAAGTTGGGAATTTGATTCAAGGGATTAGAAAAAGAACAAAACTAGGCAAACACATTAAAAAGGAAACATAGAACAGAAAATCAAGAAGTGGCAATTAAAAATAAAAGCTTAAATAAATTAGTTAAATAAATATAAACTTAGGGAATATAAATAAAATAAAAAGCTAATCCTTTCAAATAGTTAATTATATGGATTAGTCCTTGGGAAATCTGATCAAATTGAAAAGAAAGGAAAAAATATAATATCTGTAATAATAAAAAAAGAAGATATTGCACCAGGTAGGCAGTGAATTAAATAATTAATAAATTCATTATTGTGGAATATGAGGTATATGTCTTGAGTAACATGTTTAAATATTTAGGTAAAATACGTGAGTCCCTGGGGAAAAAAAGTTATTGTGAAAATTAATGAAAAAAATCCATTAGGGACCAGTGAGTATAGAAAGAACAGGAAGAGTAATTCAAGTCTACCATTTGAGATGTACCAACACCCACCGGCAGCATTACTGGACACACCTCCTCTGGCACTGGAGGCTTGGCTGGGGCTGGCAAAGGCAGATGTGGCAGAGGACCCAGTTCTCTTCTGGCAACCCTGCAGGTGTGAAATGGGCACAACCAGACGGGGGCTCAGTGGGCAGAGCTGGCTGGAAAGGGCAGACCCAGACCAAGGTGGTAGCAGGAGAGCAGATGTGATGGGGCAGGTCTAGCGGGAGACAGACGGACCCGGACTGGACTGGCAGGGGCCAAGGCTGACAGAAAGGGTTGGGACCTCATGGTATGGTAAAGAGTGGACCAAGATGGGTGGGGGCAGGGGCACGACTGCCGTGACAACTTGAATTCTCAGCGTTCCAAAGCAGAATCATCAGGGCGGTCGTCTCACACTCACCTATTCCCCCAACCCAACATTTTCCCAGCACCTCTGGCCTGGGGAATATTAACAATTACACAGAAGTTGGTCAAAGTACACTCATCAGGTGCCAATTACATACCTGATGGCCTGGGATGGGGGACTGTGGGGAACAAGGGTCACTGGCACCTAAGGTCACGTCTCCCCTGACAGAAAAGGACTCACCAAGAAGCCTGGCCTCCAACTACAGCTGTACTGTCACCACCACCATTGAAGTTTTGGAACTGGGTCCTGTGGCCAGAGAGACAAGCTGAAGGGCTATCAGGGGATATTAAAATCTCTTGTTCTTCTAAAATTTGTAAACATAACTCTGAACAGTGGGAGATGAGGGCAGGGCGGATCCCCTGGCCTCGCCCACGTTCAGGATAATAAGGGGGATAGAAGAACGGACAGAAATTTTGAGGACCCTTCTCCCAAGGAGGCATAGACAGAGACAGGAGACCAAACAGTGAACAGAGAAGCACCGAGAAACTCTGAGATGCCCTGAGAAAAACCTCTGCAGAGGTTAGGTACAGGACCTCAGTTGAGCAGGGCTCAGTTGTCCACTTTGGAGCGCAGGTCGCTGGTGAGCGGGTCATGCTGGATGGTCTGGTGAAGCATCAGGGCCAGCAGCCCTGCCCGATTCATCATGGCTGTGCGCACCTTCTGCTCCTGCTCCATCAGCTCTTCCAGCTTGTGCAACTGTGAGCGGGTGAGTGTGAGAGGGGGGCTTCTAGACCCAGTCCCGCCCCTCAGCCCCACTCAGCCTCATAGCCTACCGCGCGCACACGCTCTAGGTCCACCTCGGCACGTCTCAGCTTCTCCCAGCAGTAATGGAGGTTGCACAGGCGTTTGGGGAGGCGACAGAAATCACCAGTGGACTCAAAGACATTTTGCATTAGTGGGCAACCACACACCTCATCCTCAGGTACCTGCGGGGAAGAATGAAGGATGATGGAGGAGGGTGGCAATGGAGGGTGAAAAGGCAGGCAAGATGAGAGGAAGAAGGGAAAGGAGGGCAGTCTGGCAGGAAGGAGAGGAATGGGGAGGGACCTGGCAGGGGGGATGAGAGGAACTCAGTGATTAAGTAAAGGAGAGGGGGCAAAACGGGGGTGATCAAGCACGAAGGATGGAAGAAGAAGTTAAGCAGGGATGTAGGAATGGAGGTGATCCAGCAGGAAGGGCAGAAGAACAGAGAGAGGTCAAAGAGGAAGGAGAGGAAAGATGGAGGGGAGGTCTGACAGGGAGAATTAGATGAATAGGGACTGGTAAGACACTGGAGGAGGCGAGGAATGAAATTGGAGGGTGGGAGGTACAGGGACTGATTAAACATGGAGGGAGAAGGGATTTAGGAGATGATAGGCAGGGAGAAGGTGATTGGGGCAGTGAGGCAGGGAGAATAGGAATGGAGGGAAGTCAGAAAAAGAGAAGAGAGGAATTGAGGGTGGCCATGCAGGGAGGAGGGGAGGAAGGTGGGGTGGTCAGGCAGGGGCTGGGAAAAGAATAGAGGATGGGCAAGTGAGGAGACGGGAACAAGAGGGAATGGTTATGAAGAAGGGAGCAGAGGAATGGAGGCTGGTCAGGCAGAGACAGAGAGAAATGGGGGGCGGGCGGCTCAGGCAAGGAGGTTATGAATAAATAAATAGCAGCCAGGCAGAGAGGAAAGTAAGGCTGGAAGGTGACTTGGCCGTAAGGAAAGGGGAGTGTAGGGTGGTTAGGAAGGGAGGAGGGGACACAGCGGGGTTGGTCAGGAGGTCTGAAGGCATTCAGGCAGATGGAAGAAGGGATGGAGGCAATCAAGTACGGAGGACAAGAGGAAGAGGGTGGCCAGGTAGGGAGGAAGGGAGGTTGATGAGGTTGAGAAAGAAAAGGCTCACCTTGGGGTCCTTTGAGTGCTCAGGGCATAGCACCTGGAGCCGCTTACAGTATCTCTTACTTTGTGGGTTGTAAACATCACAGAAGAGCCTTGTGGCTCTGGGGAGAGGGTCAAAGTGAGAAACTAAGGGTCAGGAGGAGGGTGATCCCACCCTGTACCCTGCCCACACTTTGTCCCCAATGTCACCCATACCCTGCCCCTAACCCACCTACCTCTGTCTCAGAGCCCACCCACATCCTGCCCCTGATCTTGCCCACCCTGCTCCCGCCCCTGCCCACATCATGCCTTTGACCCTGAGTAGCACCCACACTCACCCTTCAATGCAAGTTGGGTACAAGGATCCAAAGGTCGATTTGCACTCATACTGCGGAAAGAGAGTAGAAATGGGAGGAACTGTGGACATACACCAAATGCCCTCCCATGACAGAGCCCCAAACAACCCATTTGTCCCCTGTGGACCCTATGCTGTCTGCCCAGTTAATGCCCCTGCCACCAGTAGCTGATGCCCAAATCTTGGCCCTTATACTGGGGATGGAAGAAAAGCACAAATGGGTAGAGCCATGGGTGTGTGTTGTATTCTTATCTACAACAAACGCCCAGGCACCAAACCTGCTCCCGCTCCCCATGGACTCCACCCAGCCAAAAACACCCTTGCCCCATCTGCTCCCAGCCAATGCCCCAACCTTGGCAAAGCAGCGCTCCATGTGGCGCAGGGCAACATGCACACTGATGGCTTGCCCGCAGGAGACACAGCAGATCTGCAGGTCGACGCTGTTCCTGCCAGGTTTGTTGCTCTGCATAGGACAACAGAGGGGACAGCGAAGCAGTGCAGAGTGGGGACGGCAAGGCAAGATACCAGGCACCTTTCGGCTCCACCCCACCCATTCCCACTCACCTCTTCATCTTCGCACACAGCCTGCTGCTTGCCACGCAGAATGATGGCCTCAAGTTCGTTGAAATGGCACTCTAACTCCTTCAGGCGAGTGTGGGTGTCCTCCTGTTCACGGTGGATGCGCTCGAGCATTTTCTTGCCAAGCTCCTCAGCAATGCAGGGGCTCTGCTGCCACTGCTGGATGCTCTTGGGCAGGATCTCATAGATGCGGCTGGAAGGGGGGACAACAAGAAATGGGTATGTGGGGGCATTCAGAGAAGAAGAAATGGATGTGTGACCAAATAGTGAAGATTTAGGCTAATGAATGGTAGATGAGTGAATGTTGGTGAGTGAGTGATTGAATGGTGGATGGTTGCCTGGATAGGTAGATAGCTGAGTGAGTAATGATGACTGAGTGGGTTGGTGGGCGGAACGTGGATAGGTGGTTCAGCAGGTAGGTGGATGTAAGAATGGACAGATCGGTGGGTGGAGGGATAAATGATGGGAGGATACTTGGGTAGGAGGGTGGATGGACATACCCTCCACACCCTGTTCCTTAATCTCCAGTGCACTCACTCAGCTGCCAGCTTCATGCCACAGTCATCCGAGCAGTACTTGGAGCCTGGCCGGGTGGGATACACACAGCCGGGTCCCAGGCACTGCCGCAGCGAGGCTGAGTCGTTGACTTTTGACGGCTCTGGGTCTTCACACTCTCGCTTGAGCTTCTGCTTCTGCTTCTTCTCCTTTTGTGGGACACGAGTGGTCAAGGCCAGGACAGGGGAGTCAATGTCAGCCCCCTAACCCTGTACTCCTGTCCTGCATCCCGCCCCCAACCTCTGCCTCCATGCCCCCCGACTCCACCATTTCTGTCACCTTCCACTCCACTTTTCTCTTCAAATTCTCCATTTTCTTCATATCCACTGCTTGGTTCTGCAGTCAGAATCTAAGAACGGGAACTCTTCAATGTTATTCATCCAGGGTTGTAGGCCAGGAAAAAGCTGATGTCTCTGCAACCTGTTTCTTAAGGGATCTTTGGGCCCTCCCTGCCTCCTCTCTCCTCATTGCTGGCCCTCCCTGTCTTCACTGTCCCCATCCTTCTACCCAAGGGCCCTGCCAGACACTTATCAGGCTTTGATTGTCAAAAGTCTCTTATGCAAAACTCCTGGTATAAGTTTCAGTCCTGAGGCAGGTCCTTTTCAGACAACAACTGGTGTGGAGCTGTTGTCTGAGATGCTTCCTTTACTGCCAGTGGCATCACCACCACCTGGTACTCCTAGGACAGCCCAGACTTCCGCAGTCGAGGCAGCTGTGACAAAGTGGGCAGCTGCCAGTGGGACCATGGCAAAGTTTCCGATGGTGTTACAGGTAAGAGCTGAAGGGCAGACTCTCGCACCAGCTCCACTCCCCCATCCATCCTGTGTCCTGGATTCACCAGAGACCAGGGATTACAAATAGGGTTTCTGTGCTGATGGGAGGAGGGCTCTGGGTCAGCACTAAGCGGGTGGGGAGGGGCTCATCTTGCCCCAGCACTCCTAGCCTCACCCTCTGGCCACAGTGGCTGGGGCCCACAGCATCGGCCTGGATACACCTGGGAACGACTGGCACCGCCTGGCCCTGCTTGCCCACCTTATTCAGGCACACTTGGCTAGTCCATCTGGCTCCACCTTGCCCACTCGAATGCATAAGGCCCTGCCTATCCACCCAGAAAAGCTAGACTTTACCTCCTTACACTCGCACGGCTCAGCCTGCCTTGCCCACCCTCCAGGACACACCTGCTACCCTGCTTGCCCTGCACAGTGGACCCTGACAAGCCCCCTCTGCCCAGCCCGCCAGAACATTCATGGCCCCGCCCCTAGACACGTTCTGCCTATCTTGTTGCCCCGCCCCGTAGGCCTAGTCTCTCCAGGCTCCACGTGCCCGACTCTGCCCTCTTGGACACTCTCTGTCTCGCCTTAAGGCTCCCAGCGCTAAGTGCCCCATACACTGCACCAGGGCAAACCCAGCCCTGCCCTGTGCCAGGCCCTGCCCTCTTCCCACACTCGCTCAGCTTCATATGCCCCGCCCCACTTCCTGCACATGCGCTGTTCTGGTTCTGCCTTACCTCCCACGTGATGAGCCAGGCCAGCACCACCACGTGCACACGCCCTGCCCCCATCACGTGCACACACCACGCGGTGCCCCAACTACCCTGATTCACTCACCTAGAATAATTTGGCAGTCTTTATCCTGAAAAGTACTCCTACCTGAACCCAGTAACACTTAGTAAAATATAAAAATATACATATTTTGGAAAATGTGTGTGTTATACACATACAAATCACTACTCTTGGAGATAAAAAGAGCAAGCACACACATACACAGAAAGAATATACACATTTTGATTAAGACAATTATCAACTGGAGAACACATACTATTTTCGAGCTAGAGATGCAATATTAATAAAAATTGACAATGGACATAGTCTTAAAGGAAGTCTAAACCATTTCCAATGAATAAGGACACATAGGGCACAGATAAGTTGCATTAGAAACAAAAGGCTTAACTTTTGAAAATTGAAAAGGCATTTCTAAGTAACTCTTGGTAAAAAGAAAACTAACTGAAATTAGAAAATACTTAGAAATTAAAAATTAAAACAATACATACCCACCTGCAGTCTTAGATGGAACTTTAAGATGACAATATAAGAAGAAAGACGGAAGTTAACAATCTGAGCACTCAAATTAGAACAAGTCCCCATATTTACACCAAAAATCCCGATTATTAACCCCCACATCCCCTTCAATGACCCCACACCCACCCCTCCAATAAAAAAACCCACAGTCCCTCCTCAAAGCCCTCACAAGATACCTCAGGGCCGCGGAATGGGCGCTACACCATGGAGAGCCTCGTGACAGGTGCAGTGAAAATGCTAGAAGAGTTACTTCCGGCTCCGGAATCAACTTTAGCCACGCCCCTTCTTGAACACGTTACGTTTGCGCTTGCTCAAGACCCCTTGTGGAGCTGCTGTGCCACCCAAAGTTTGAAGGACATGGCTACAGAGAAACCATACGGCCAGGTGCGCGCCAATCTGCAGAACACTGTCACAGGCCTCGATGGATACATTTGTCTCTTCTGACACCAGCACCTCACTGTATCACGTATTGGAGTGACTGATCATTGTATTATTGTATGTGGCAGAAAAGTTGATCCCCTTATAATTTCCAAATATTTTGAATAATTTCATATTATTACTATTGTAATATGTATTATTTTAATCATGAGGCAGACAATGAGAAAAACAAGCAAAAACACATAAATCAATATTTAAAAGTCAAGAAAGTAGAAAAAGATTTAGGAAATGGCAGGAAAAATAGAAAGCAAAATGTAAGAAGGTAGGAATACATTCACATTTGAAATTCATGTATTTATTACATAATCAGTAATAAAAATTGTTAATGGGATATACTCTCCAGTTAAAGTCAGAGATTGTCATTTTGGATGAAAATGAACAAATCTAGCCATATAGTGTTTATGCCAGACCTAGCAAATCATAAGGATACAGAAATATTTGTTTTTTGGTTTTTGAGGGTTTTGGGGGGGGCATGACATCTTTATTTTCACCAGTCTCCAGTTGAAAGTTAGCATTTGCTTCAATTATGAATGTAGGCAATAAACCACCATAGAATTTGCCATTGACAGAAATTGCAGTTATTTTCAAATCTCCTGATAGTTGTTAAAGATGTCTCAGAATGTCATACATGCACATCAATACAGTGAAATCACAAGAGTTTATTAGATCGACGCTTGGGCTAAAGAAGCAAATATACTACTCTATCACACATTCTTCTAGTGTTTAGACAACTGTTTTGATATAATTTGTTTCCTTTGCTATCCTATGTATTTTATTTTATTAATTTTTTAGAGCTTTGCCTTTTAAACTTACACAGTTATCAAAGAAATAAAGACAACTACAAAATAAGAATCAACAGAATGCAGTAACCCAATCATAAAGAACAGTCAAATGTGCTTACACATATTCAAGAAATTAATCATCTAAGTTATAAACAAGTAGTTCATTTGTGTCCTTTTTTTTAAGATTCTAAATATAAGTGATATTGTACGGCATTTTTCTTTCTTTTTCTGGCTTACTTCACTTAGAATGACGATCTCCAGGTCCATCCATGTTGCTGCAAATGGCATTATTTTATTCTATTTATAGCTGAGTAGTATTCCTTGGTATATATATATACTACATCTTCTTTATCCAGTCATCTGTTGATGGACATTTGGGTTGTTTCCAGGTCTTGGCTGTTGTAACTAATGCTGCTATGAACACTGGGGTGCATGTGTCTTTTTAAATTATATTTTTCTCTGGGTACATGTCCAGGAGTGGAATTGCTGGATCATATGATAGGTCTATTTTTAGTTTTTTAAGTGACCTCCATACTGTCCTCCATAGTGGCTGCACCAATTTACATTCCCACCAACAGGGTAGGAGGGTTCCTTTTTATCCACACCCTATCTAGCATTTATCGTTTGTAGACTTTTTAATGACGGCCATTCTGGCTGGTGTGAGGTGATATCTCATTGTAGCTTTGATTTGCATTTCTCTAACAATTAGTGATGTTGAGCATCTTTTCATGTGCTTGTTGGCCATCCGTCTGTCTTCTTTGGAGAGATATCTATTTAGGTCTTCTGACCATTTTTGGATTGGGTTGCTTGTTTTTTTGATGTTAAGGTGTATGAGCTGCTTGTATATTTTGAAAATTAGTCCCTTGTAGGTCGATCATTTGCAAATATTTTCTCCCATTCTGTAGGTTGTCTTTTCGTTTTGTTGATGGTATCCTTACCTGTGCAAAAAAAAGGATACAGAAACATTTGAAACAAAGGGATGGAAGAAAATTTGCCAGGTACATGCTAATCAAGATAAAGCAAGGTCAGTTATGTTAATATCATACTAAAAATACTAAGACAAAAAAAGTATTAATTGGGATTGAAAGAGTCATTACATAATGATTTACTTCACCATGAATATGTAAAAAGTCCAATCTTATACACGATTAAAATGGTATAAAATGAATATAAAGGAATAAATATTAGAACAAAAAGTAAAATAGAAAAAAGTATTATCATTGTGGATGATTAAAACCACACTTCCTTCAAGACTCAGCTTTGGCATCACCATCTGGGAAGCTCTCTCTACTTCCTTTCCATCTGGATGACCAGCCTCTCTTCTGAATGAATTTATGGACATAATTATATAGCAAGAATGTTTCTTTAATTTTAGTCTTGAAATTAAGAAGGAAATGGAGGCATTTCCTGAACCTCACACCTGTTTTGTGTCTGTCTTCTTCACTAGAAATGAGGGCAAGGACAATGTTGGTCTTGATCACTACTGGTTGCCCAGTGTCCAGTTTATACATGACACACAAGAGTGTCCAGTAGCCAATGATGATCAAAAGAATGCACCAGGGACCCTGCCTGGTGTTGCAAAGTGGTAAGTTATTGAAATCTATCTGGCTCCATATTATTCCTTGAAGAGAAAAGCAAATATGTACTGTAACTTACATTAGAGTTACATTTGACTAACCAAGCAAAGTTTTAAAAAAAATTAAGATCTTGCTTTTAAGAAGCTATTTTCCTGATCCAAGCCTAGCATCTAAAGACAGTATCCCCAAATAAATCTTCACAGTTTTTATTAGATCCAGTTTAGGGATTGGGGCAGGAAGTAAGAAACCTGAGCTGAACTCAGAAGCAGTCCGTGAACTCTAAAGAAAGTAGTACCTCTCTATGGTCGTGAATGTTTATATCCACTACTTGTGTTGTTCAAACTAATATTTTAACTTTTCTTTGAATTATTTTTCATCACTGTGGCCCACACAAATGAATCTTTGTCAGCTTTTTGCTCTTCTTCACCTCTGACTTCAGACCTACTTCTCCAATATCTCCTGTCTCTTTACTGCTGTCTTCTTTCATTCCCAATTCCACAGCCTTGGTTCCGGTTTCCCATTATTTTACACCATAATGAACTCCTGCCTCTGAGATGTGGCTGGCCAATCCATTTTGCTTCCAGGGTTGCCTTCCCAGAGGGCCACATATGAAAAAATATATCACTATTCTCCTTGGCAATCTTCTCTGGATTCCCAGAGTGTTCAGAATCAGTTCTCCTCTCCATGACATGTCCATCAAAGTTCTCTATGATAGGCCCCACTTTCCTGTGACAGAAAGTCCTCTTCCCAGGCCCTCCAGGTGTCAAACACTCAGGACATCATGGATAGTCACTATCTTGTCTATCCAGTCTGGGCTTCCACATTCTGGGACTTTGCTCAGGGTTGTCCTTCTCTTTTGCTAATTCTTGCTCACCCTTCAGGACTCGGTTTTGCCATCACCATCTGGGAAGCTCCCTCTACTTCCTTTCCAACCAGATGACCTGATTCTCTTCTAAATGCACTTGTGGTGATAGTTTTAATAGTGAATGGTGTCCCTTTTATTTTAACCTCAGAATTATAAAGGATGGGGAGAGCTGCCTGTACTTGTCTGTTTCGTTTTTGTTTTTGTCTGTCAACATTCTGCTGATTTTTCAAGGCTAAGCTCAGATGCCTGCCCCATTGGGAAGTCTCCCCCAAACCCCTTGCTTCTCCTTCTTCAGTTTTCCCACAACAACTCTGTCATTCTGCTTTGTGTCACTGTGTGAGTTGCCGGTATCTCTTCTCTATCAGACAGTGAAGGCAGTGCTGGAGTGTGAATGACTCCCAGCCCAGTGATCCTACGACAGTTGCTGGTGATTCTTGACTTACTTCTGTGGTCTCTTCTGACTTCCCAGATAGACTAGATGCTAACCACTTTCTGAGAAAAAGAGTGTATCTTTAGAGACAAACACTATAATGGCCCTCCAGAAAGGATGGAGGAAGAACATGAACCATGCCAGGAGGAGGTACTGTAAATTTAACCTTTCTCTGCAGACTATTTCTGTACTTATAATTTTGGTTTTTATAACATCCAATAAATCAATATTTTCTTTTATGAATCATAACTAAAATCCTTTGCTTAACTGAAGGTCACAAAGATTTTCTCCTATATTTTCTTTCAGAAGCTTTATAATTTTATATTTTACCTATAAGTCTGTGATTGGTCTAAATTAATTTTTTAATTTTAATTTATTATTATTATTTTTAATGGTGGTACTAGGATTGAACCCAGGACCTTATCCATGCTAAGCATGCACTCTACCAGTGAGCTATACTCTCCCCTCCCTGAATTAGCTTTTCTATAAGGTGTGAAGTGTAGGTTGAGGTTCATCTTGGTTTTTAATTTTTTTGAGTTTTAAATATATATATATTCAATTACTCCAGAATCATTTATTAACAGTGTCCTTTCTCTGTTCAAATGACTTTGCACTTTATTCAAAAATCAGTTGACTGAAGGAGGATTCTGAGAAGATGAGGAAGTAGAAAGCACCATAAATCTCCCTCCCATCTAAACAACAATTTCACTGGCAGAATCTGTCTGGTGTAACTATTTTGGAACTCTAGAGAAGAGAGAAAGGAGCAGAGAGAATATTTAAAGAAATAATGGCCAAAAATTCTCTAATTTGATGAAAGATATGAATATAAACATCTAAGCAGCTCAATGAACTTTAAGTAAGATTTACTCACATAGAGCTACAGAAAGACACATTATAAGTGGTCAAAAGACAAAAACAAAGAATTTTGAAAGCAGTAAGAGAGAAGTGACTCATCACATACAAGCCATCCTCCATAAGATCATGAGCAGATTTTTCATCAGAAACTTTGGAGGCCAGAAGGCAGGGGGCTGATATACTCACAATGTTAAGAGAAAAAAAAAACTGCCAACCAAGAATCCTATGTCTGGAAAAATTGTCCTTCAAATGTGAGGGATAAATTAAAACAATACCATATAACCAAAAGCTGAGAGAGTTCATTACCACTAGGCCTACCCTGCAAGAAATGATAAAGGGAGTCCTGCAGGTTGAAATGAAAGGACAATAGGCAGTAATTTGAAGCCATATGAAAAAATAAAAGATCTCAGTAAAGGTAAATGCACGGGCAGTTATAAAAGGAGCCATTATTGTAACTATGGTATGTATGCATAGTTTTTGTTTTCTACATAATATGAGACTAATACATTTTTAAAGACCAGTTATTAATCTAGAAAATAGTATTACTCTAACTTTGGTTTGTAACTCCACATTTTGTTTTCTACATAATTTGACAGACTAATGCATTTCAAAAAAGTTTATTAGCTTAAGTTTTTGGACACAATGTATAAAAATGTAATTTTGTGAAATAAGCAACTGAAAGAGGTGGGGATGGGCTGTTAAAGGAGAAGATTGTGTATGTTACTGAAATTAAGCTGGTATCAATATAAAAAGAAATGAGAAGGGAATTTAAAAGTTTCACTAAAAAAAAAGGAAACTCAACAACTAAATACAAAAGAAGACAGTGTTGCAGGAAATGAGGAACCAAAAGCTATGAGACATATAGGAAACAAATAGCAAAATGGAACTAAGTCCCTCCTTATCAGTAATTATTTTAAAGGAAATAGAGTAAACTCCAATCAAAAGACAGAGACTGGCAGAATGGATTTTTTAAAAAGTGATTCAACTATATGCTGTCCACAAGGAATTCATTTTGGACCCCCAAACACTAATAGGTTGAAAGTGAAAGGATGTAAACGGTTATTCCATGCAAATAATAATCAAAAAGAGAGCAAGGATGGCTATATTAATATCAGACAAAATAAACTTTAAATTAAAAAAATGTTAACAAGAGACAAAGAAGGACATTATATATTTTTAAAAAGTTCAATATAGAAGACTATGTAACAATTATAAACATTTACACACCTAATAACAGACCATCAAAATATATGAATCAAAAATTGACCAAATTGAATGGGTATATAGTTCTACAATAATGGATACTTCAAACCCGTCTCCCAATAATGAGTAGGCAAACCAAACAGAAGGTAACTAAGGAAACAGAGGACATAAACAACACAATAAACCAACAGAATGGGAGAAAATATTTACAAATCATACATCTGATAAGGGATTAATATCCAGAATATAGAGTACCCCTAAAACTCAACAACAACAACAAAACAACCCAATTTAAAAATGGGCAGAGGACTTAAATAGACATTTTTCCAAGGAAGACATATAGATGGCCAATAGGCACATGAACAGATGCTCAACATCGCTATCATTAGAGAACTGCAAATCAAAAGTACAGTGTGATACCACTTCACACCTATTAGGACAGCTACTACCAAAAACCAGAAAATAACTAGTGTTGGCAAGAACGTGGGGAAATTGGAAACCTTGTGCACTGCTGGTGGGAATATCAAATGTACAGCTGCTATGGACAAAGTATAGCAGTTTCTCAAAAAAATTAAAAATGGAACTACCACGTGATGAAGCAATTTCCCTTCTGGATATATAGTCAAAAGAATTGAAAGCAGGGTCTTAAAGAGATATTTGTACTCCCATGATCATAGCGGCTCTTTGAAAGAGCTGTAACTCTCTTCTGCCCCTTCCAGTACCAGGAATATGGCCTTTTCAAGTCTACTACTGAACTGGGGCACTGGGGGTGGAAGTAGGGAAAGTTAAAACGCCACAGAGTTTACTGTTCTTATTGAGACTCAATATATTTTCTTGACTAAATACTTCCCAGGTAACTGAAAACCTTTGGTTAATTTTCAGAGTTGTGAAGAAGTTGATTTTGATAATATTTGCCAAATTTTTGTTGCTTTTATGGCAGAGTGGACTTCCAGGGATCCTTACTCCTCCATCTTTGCTGACAGTACTCCCTTTTATCTTTTTTTACATCTTTAGGATCTGCAGTGATTTATCCTCTGTCATTCTTACTATTAATGACTAGTGTCTTCTCTCTTTTTTTTCAGATCATTCTGGCTTGAGGTTTCAGTTTTATTGATCTTCTCAAAGAACCAGCTTCTGGTTTCCTTAATTTCCTCTATTGGTTTTCTGGTTTCTATTTCATTAATTTCTGCTCTGATCTTTATTCTTTCTTCTGATTACTTTAGATTTAATTTGCCCTTATAGCTTTAGTTTCTTAAAAAGGAAGCATTCTTTTTTTAATATAAATGTTTAGTATAAATATAGTATAAATTTACTTCTAAGTATTTCTTTAACTGCATCCCCAAATTTTTACATGTTGTGCTCTCACTTTAATTTAGGTCAAAATACCTTCTAATTTCAAGTTTTACTTGTTCTTTAATCTGTAGATTATTTAGAAGTATGTAATTTAGTTTCAAAACATTCGGGGATTTTCCAGAGATCTTTCTGTTTTTGATGTCTAATTTAATTCAGTTCTGGTCCCAGACCATACTTTATATGATGTGAATACTTTTAAATTTATATGATTGGTTTCAAAGCCCTGAATATTGTTTATCTTGGTAAGTGGGTTACATGTACTCTTGTAAAGAAAGTGTAGTCTGCTGATGGTTGGAGTGTTCTATAAATGTCAATGAGGGCAAGTTGATTGATAGTGTTATTCAAGTCTTATATATCCTTACTTCTCTTCTGTTTACTTATTCTAGTGATTATTGAGAGGGGGGTATTGAAATATTTGACTGTAATTGTGGATTTATCTGTTTCTCCTTACAATTCTATCAGATTTTTCTTGACATATTTTGAAGCTCTGTTATTAGGTCCCTAAACATTCAGGATTATGTCCTTGTGATGAATTTCCCCCTTTATAATTACAGAATGAACCTGTCAAGAGGAAACAATTGTGACTCTAATAGTATTTAAAGGTTTTATTCAACTGATGTCCATCAGCTAGAAACTTAATAAAAATAAACTCCCCAAGCTGAAGCAGGTTTAATTTATATAGGGCAAGAAGAAAGGTAAGTGACTGTGGTCTTTCCCAACCTGCAATTTTCCTTATCTGTAACTGCTGAAAATTTGTGGTTGGAACTGTTGACTGTTCCAGTTTTTCATGCCCTTTTCTTAGGATCATTGGTGCAATCTCATGCCTGCAGATTTCAGAACGTTTTTTTGAGAGCTATTTTTATAATCTTAAAGGTTTTTCAAGGCTTAGGAGAGGAGGAGATTGCAAAAAGGGGGAGGGAGAAGAGAAGGGGAGATCAAGATGGCAGAGTAGGAGGATGTGGAGCTCACCTACCCCCACGATCATATCAAAAATACATCTGCATGTGGGGAAATTCTCACTGAAAACAAACAGGAGACTGGCAGAAAGACTCTTCTATAACCAAGGCTGTAAGAAAGATCCACACAGAATCAAGTAGGAAGGGAAGAGAAGCAATCAAGTCAGGACCTGTGCCTTTGGAGGGGACACAGAAGAGGAAAGGGATTACATAGGCTCGGAGATCCTCCTTGGGGAGTGAGAAGTTCAAGCCATATATTGGGCACCCCAGCTTTGGAAGACAAGTCCCCTGAGCTGGCTTGAAAACCAGTGGGATTAACAGGAGGACTATAAGAAACCTACACTCCACTTGTGAAGAGTCTGCACATGCTTGCTTACTCCTGGGAACAAGGGGGAGGGAGCAGATTGAAACTGCCCAGGACTCTGGCCAGTTTCCTGCAACCACCCATGCATGCACCGCAGTCTGAGCTGAGCATCTGCTCCATGGTGCAGGTCCACATTAGGGTGAGGGCTGCCATGGGAGAAGGGAGTGCACGATTGTGAGGGATGAAGCCGGCTTGGACCCAACCTGGCATCTGCACGGAGTGAAGGCAGCCATTGCTGGCACTTGCAGAGGTAGCAAATTAGGAATGGTCTGAAATTCTGGGGCAGGGACCATCACAGCCTGCATCCTGACCCATGCTGATTGTCTGTTCCAGTCCCTCTTGATCCATCACTGCTCCCCCTTGGGGCAAGGGTGCCAGTGCTGGGAGGGGAGAGAGCACACACAGATAGGATGGAGTTGGTCACTGAGCAGAGGAGAAGCCCTAGCCCACGCCTGGCTTGGGCTCTAGCCCCTCCATCTCCAGCCCCATCTCCTACCAAGGTGACAGCTGTCAGCACACCCTGGGAGAAATCATGACTCATGCTCATTTCAGATCCACTTCTCCCACCAAAGCCACTGGGCACTTGCAGACTGTATAGGGATGCTCCCACACAAGGACACCCCTTGAAGACCAGCATAGGTAACTGTTTCACTTAATTTCATAGAGACAGAGAAAGTTAAGCAGAATGAGAAGGCAGAGGAGTTTATTTCAAAAGAAACAACAATAAAAAACGTTAAAAATAGCTAATGAAGCAGAAATGAATAATTTACCAGACAGAGTCAAAGCATTAGTAATAAGAATGCTAACTGAACTAGGGAAAAGAACAGATAAACACAGTGAGAATTATAAGAAGGAACTAGAAAATATAAAAAAGAACCAACCAGAACTGAAGAATACAATGACTAAAATGAAAAATACACTTGAATGAATTAACACTAGGTGATATATACAGAATGCATAAGTGAACTCTAAAGTCTTCACCAAAAAAACTATTAGAACTAATAAATGAATTCAGTGAGGTTGCAGTATACAATATTAATAAACATAAATCTGTTTAAGAATTTCTATATACTAATAATGAAATATAGAAAGGGAAAGTAAAAAAAAAAATCTCATTTAAAATTGCATCAAAAAATACCTAGGAATAAACTTAACTAAGATGGTGAAAGATCTATACTCTGAAAACTATAAAACATTGATGAAGGAAATTGAAGATGATTCAAAAAAATGGAATGATATCACTGTGCTCTTGAATTGGAAGGATTAATATTATTAAAATGGTCATACTACCCAAAGCAATCTACAGATTTAATGCAATCCCTATGAAATTACCCATGAGTTTTCACAGAACTAGAACAAATAATCCTAAAATTTATATGGAATTACAAAAGACTTAGAATTGCCAAAGCAATTCTGAGAAGAAAGAATAAAGCTGGAAGCATAACCCTCCCAGACATCAGACTATACTACAAAGCTAGAGTACTCAAAACAGCATGGCACAGGAACAAGAAAAAACACGTAGATCAATGGAACAGAATAGAAACCCCGTAAATAAACCCATACACCTATGGTAAATTAATCTATGACAAAGAAGGCAAGAATATACAATGTAGAGAAGACAGTTTCTTCAACAAGTGGTGCTGGGAAAACTGGACAGCTACATATAAAACAATGAGATTAGAACATTCCCTCACATTATATACAAAAATAAGTTCAATGTGGCCTAAATACCTAAAGGTAAGACCTGAAACCATAAAATTCCTACAAGTGAACATAGGCATAACACTCTTTGACATCAACCTTAGCAATATTTTCTCAGATCAGTCTCTTAAGGCAAAAGTAACAAAGGCGAAAATTAGAAAATGGGATCGAATTAAACTTAAAAGCTTTTGCACAGTAAAGGAAACTATCAATAAAACAAAAATACAACCTATGAAAGAGGAGAAAATATTTGCAAATGATGCAACCAACAAGGGGTTAATATCCCAAATATACAAACATCTCATACAACTCAGTGTCAGAAAAACAAACAATCCAGTCCAAAAAATGGGCACTGAGGGAGGGTATAAATAGCTCAGTGGTAGAGCCCATCTTTAGCATGCACGAGGTCCTGGGTTCAATCCCCAGTACTCTCATTTTAAAAAATGGGCATAAGACTTGAATACACATTTTTCCAAAGAATATATACAGATGGCTAACAGGCACATGAAAAGATGCTCAAGTCACTAATTATTAGAGAAATGCAAATCAAAACCACAAGGAGGAATCACTTCACATCTGTCAGAGTGGCTATCATCAAAAAGTCAAGTAACAAGCATTGAAGAGGATGTGGAGAAAAGGGAACCTTTGTACACTGTTGGTAGGAAGGTAAATTGGTACAGTCACTATGGAAAACAGTATGGAGGTTCTTTTAAAAACTAAAAATAGAACTATGATATGATCCAGTAATTCTACTCTGGGTATGTACCTGGAAAAAATGAAAGCAATAATTCAAAAAGATACATGCACCCCAATGTTCATGGCAGCAATATTTAAAATAGCCAAGATATGGAAATAATGTAAATGTCCATCAACAGATGACTGGAAAAAGAAGATGTGTGTGTGTGTGTGTGTGTGTCTATATGTATATTTTCTAGGCCACAAAACAGGTTTTTCTAATTACCATAAAGTTTAAGTTAACTCATGTAGAAGCCAGAAGGACTATCTCATACCTCAATATGTGAAAAATTCTTCCATCACTTGTATTCATAGACTTTCTCCCCAATATGTATTACCCTAAGCATTCAAACTGAAGTCTTTTCTACATTGATTATACCCATAAGAATTTTCTCCAGTGCAATCTTCATGTGACTCCTAAGGGATGTAGGACAATTAGAGGCATTTTCAGGCTAACTTTCATAGTTTCTCCCCATTTCATATTCTATTCTGCTTTTTAAAGTAAGAGTTTGTGCTGGAGGCTTTTCCACACTGATTTGACTCATAACATTTTGCTTTACGTTTGTGAAGCCTTAACATTTGTGAATTCCCATGTATGCTTTAATGGATATGTTTACGCCAAAGGTCTTTCCATGTTGAATACATCCAAAGGACTTCTCTTCAGTGTGAGTTTTCACATGCTTCCTAAGAGAAGGGAGATCCTTAATGGCTTTCCGAAAGTCATTGCATTCATAGACCTTCACTCAGTATTCTGTTGTGCTGAGTAAGGTTAATCCTCATGTTGAAAATTTCAAACGAAATATTATATTCATTCAGTTTCTCCTCAGAATTCACTGTCTATTGTTGATTAAGAGATGCGTTATGACTGAAGAAATTCATCTATTCATTATCTTCATTGGAATTCTCCTCTTCTGTTATGGATGTGGTGGATACTATACTTTTAAATGATTTCCTGTGCATGTACATGGTTCCTGCCCTAAGGTTTTTTTTCCAAGTTGAAAGGATGACTCTTGTGCAATAGGACTCTATCATGGTCATTATTTTCATATGGAGATTTTATGATAATTGTTTAAGGCTTAATTATTTTATAAACACTCAATATCTGAGTCAAATTAATGGAAATATGTATGTATGAATTCCCACTGGAAAAAAAACATGTTTTGAGCTAAATTTATAATATTCATAGTATCTTTCCTGAGACACTGCTTTCTCCTGAGTGAATTCCACTTGCCTAGATGATTTCCCAGCTCTTAGATAGCATATTAGGTTCCTGTTGCCTCTTTAACAAGTTACTACAAACCTAGTGGCTTAAAACAACACAATTTTTTAATCTCACAGTTTTGGAGGTCAGAGTCTGAAATCAGTTGCCCTGGACCAATGTCAAGGTGTTGGCAGGGCTGGTTCTTTCTGGAAGCTCTGAAGGAAGAATCTTTCCTTACCTTTTTCAGCTTATAGTGGCCGCCGGATTATGGGTCCTTTCTCCGTCTTCAAAGCTGATCCTGTCATCACATTCCTTCTCTTCTGCAGTCAAATCTCCCTCAGCTTCCCTTGTATAAGGACACTTGTGATTACATTTAGGGCCCACCTGGATAACTCAGCATGGTCTCCTCATCTTAACATCCTTAACTTAATCACATCTACAAAGTCTATTTTGTCCATATAAGGTAACATTCACAGGCTCCAGGGATTAGGGTCTGGATGTTTTGGGGTCCGTTATTCAGCCTACTATACATGGCTTTTCTAATTCAGGGCACTTTCAATATTTTCTTAATGTGAAAAACAAAGAAATATCCCTTGTGACTCTTACCATGCTCAGGTCATTGCATGGCTGTTCCCCAGATATATCCTACTGAAAGGTTGACCCTGGGTGTTTAAGTAAACTCTCAATCTGAAACAAACTTGACAAATATTTAAAATAAGAAGAAAGAAATGCCAGAATAAAGGTTTAAAAAGTCAATATGAGGGTCAAAAGGTACAAACTTCCAGTTATAAAACAAACAAATAATGCGGATGTAATGTACAAAAAAAAAAAAGTCAGTACAGTCAATAATAGATTTCTTCCAAATTCAAAATACGGACCCTTAGTTGGAAGAGAATGCAGTCACAAGCAAAGACGGACTTTGAGAACGTTGGCTATACAACCATGTTGGCAATTACAGAAATAATCTGTAGACGTTTTTAAGTCATTTACTAACAATGATTCTATGGCAATTGAGACTGCTGTTGACAAAAAGAAGTTATTATCAGAAATTAGAAATTAAGAGACCATATTAAAATGTTAAATTTAAAGAAGATAAATAGGTCTTTCTCTGGGATTTGTCTGCTGGGTTTGCATGGTTGGTGGCCTATTCATGGGAAAGAGTACATGGTATGGGATGATTATGCAGAGAATAAGACCTTCCATGAAATAGCTGCCAACATTTTCACCCTCAGGGGTTCTAAAATAGGCAAGTGTGACTGTGAGAGCAGCAAATGAGCATACCAAAGTTCTCATCAACCAAATAAAATCTTTCAAAAGGATCCCAAACTCAAAAACCCATTCTGTGCCTCCAATATACTGAGGATCTCTGATCTGAAACTCATGCCCAAGTTTAGATACACATTTAAGGAACCCAAGCCTTTTTACGATGGAGGATTCAAAAAGTCAGTGAAAAGTACAGGTTTTTATTTTCATCGGGAAGTCATTAGACAACAAGCTTCAAGATGGAAGGATCATTTTTGTCTTCTGTGCTGGTGTTCTTCCAGTCACCAGCCCACATCCTGGCACAGAATAGATGTTTAAGAAATATTTGCCCTATAAATGACTAAGGGAAGGAATAATGCCATTTGTGCATATTGTCACCAGATTGCTGTAGTTCTTCAGTACAACATCTCTGTATAGGATCCTCTGAGGTCTAACAGATCCCCTTTCTCCCCAGGGGAAGTCCATAGCCACATACCTGAAGGCTGCTGCTTCCAATAAAACCTCACAGATTCTGTCTCAGTGAGATGCCATCTGCTTTACTGTTCATAGGAGGATGAATGAGATGACAGCCCTGTGGTATGGAGACCACATTCACAGGAAATTTAGATGGGTTTTCTACCCTCACGCTCAGTATCCACACTCAATCCCAAGGCAATCTACCACATCCTGGTCTCATAACTCTAATAGCACCTCTAACACATGCCTTAGCTTATATTTCCAATACTAGACTCCGAGTTCTTCCAGACTGATTCCTCTCTTTCTCCAACATTGAGCATAGTCCCAAGAACAATGTAGGCATGAGCAAAACACTCAATAAATGAAAAATTATTTCCCCAGTGAGATTAAGAGATCTCTTGAGGCAAAGAAATTTTCTCTCCTTCTGTAGTGTCCACCACAGCACTCAGCAGAATGTGATGCCCAAGGGAGGTCAGCAAGCCTGGGTTAGGAGTTGAATGGGAACATTTCTGTGTAGTCCCTCCTATCCACAAGCAGCCCTGAGACCTGACAATACATGATCAGGAATCCAGGCAGTGATTGCTGCAGTCTGTTTTAGGAAACTCCTAGCCAGGCAAAGGAGAAATGTCTACCTGGTGTCTACTTTTTGGAAAAGGGTGAAATTCCTACTCACTTGTGACAAATCTGTCATCGACCCAGAAGCCACTATTTCCTACCCTTGGATGTGGAGCCAAGACAGTAAAAGCTTCTCACCTTTCACAGTCACAAGCCTGGATGCTTCTACATACACTAATTTTGAGCTCCTCCTCTCTCCCGCCATATTCACACACTATTGTCATAAGAATTCATGGTAGTCATGTCTTACCCAGCATCAGAAAAGAAGACTCTGGATGGGGAGTGGAGAGGAATGGATGAAGGGAGTCAAAAGGTACAAACTTCCAGTTGCATGATAAATAAATACTAGGGATGTAATATACATGATTAATATAACTAACAATGATGTATGTTATATTTGAACGTTGTTAAGAGAGTGAATCCTGAGTTCTTATTATAAGGAACTTTTTTTCTCTTTTTCTTTTATTTTGTATCTATATGAGATGACAGATAATGCACTAAACTTATTGGGCTAATCAGTTCATGATGTATGTAAGTCAAATCATTATGCTCTACACCTTAAACCTGTACAGTGTTGTATGTCAATTATATCTCAATAAAACTGGAAGAAAATAAAAGAGGACTCTGGGCTTTGCTGCCCATGAGGAAGAGATTAACAGTTCTAGCTTGAGAACATAGCTGGCCGGGTCAACTTCATTCCCCCCTGATCCAGTGGAGTCTGGCGTCCTGTTTCATCACCAACCATCAACCAATAGTAATGAGACATAAATCATTAGCTTTCTCATGGCAGTAGACCAGTCCACACATGTGAAAGTCTTTGAAAATGTAAAGTGCTCTACATTTTCTAATATATTCACATTAACTTTAAGTGCCATTTTCTGAGGACTCCCTATATGCTGGAGAGCATCCTGAGAACTTCACCTGCATTTGTCCATTTAACTCTAATTCTGCCAAGTACATATTATTCCTCCCACTTAATGGCTGAGGAAACTTAGGCACAGAGATGATGATGAACCTAAGACGGACAGAGTTATTAACATGCCCAGTGGGAAAATGGCTGAGTTAGGAATTGAATGCCAGTCTGTTTCCAAAGCCTAAACTCTCCTAACCACTACATTTCTACGGAAAGAAACGTAAAAGTTTTGAAATTATTGGCGATATTGTGATTCTTTACCATACCTACCCAGGAGATGATCATACAAGGTTACTAATTCATGTGTTGTGTGTAGACCAGTAGCATGATCTGGGAACGTGTTAGAAATGAAGAATCTTGAGCCCCAACTCAGACCTCCTGAATAAAAATGAGCATTATCCTGAACCAGATCCTCAAGGGTTTCAGGTGCATGGCTGAATTGGAGAAACGCTAGGCTAGAACTCTGGCAGGTGCCATTAAGCACTAGCAAATGAAATGGTCCATTCATTCAGATATCCTGGAGCTCCTCCTGCTGGCAAAACACCTGCATTCAGGCCCCTACCTCTGGCTCACTCATTTATTAAATCCATTCAACTATTTATTCAAATCTTGCTACATGGAGGCACTGAGGAGTCATCAGTGAATGATCACAAACCACAGCACATATTGGAGAACTTACAATCTACTGGTTAAAAGCAGAAATCAAACTACTAATAAATTACATATTGGGTGGTGTTAAGTTCGGTTGGAAAAACAAAGCAAGCTGACGGAATATGAGGTGCCCAAAACACGCACACATCCAAGAGTATTTGTATTGAGAAGCAGGACTGATTTTGAGCAAGATAAGTAAATAGTTATCTTTCTGAGCAGATAAGATAAATAACTATTTCACAGAGCACTATAAATTAAGACCTGGCTTGCTCAAAAAATATTATTGAAACCTCAAAGCATTAGAAAGAACTCGAAATGTCATCGTTCTGCAAAACCTGTGATGTTGGTTTACTTCAACTTACCCTAACCAGGAGGTGTTGAAGTCAAACAGTTCTTGGCCCTCTTCTTCTGCAGAGGGCGGAACTTGGGTCTCCTCCCATGCTGGAAAGAGGCATGACAAAGAGGGTCTAAAGAGTGCTCATGCCAAAAATATGGTCTACTGTCATCCCCTCCCAAATCCATACTTCAGTCTAATCAAGAGAAAAATACCAAACACACCCAGATTGGGGGACATTCTACAGGATACTTGGCCAGTACTCCTCAAGACTGTCAAGGTCATGAAAAAACAAGGGGGGAATAAGAAGCTGTCATAGACTTGGGGAGACTAGAGAGACATGACAACTAAATACAATGTGGTCCTTGGATTGGATTCTAGAACAGAAAAAAGGCCATTAATGGAAAAGACTGGTGAAATCCAAAAAAGATTGAAGTTTTACTTAATAGCAATGTGTCACTGTTGGTTTCTCCATTTTTGATAAATAAACCATGGAAATGTAAAATCTTAATGATGGGAAAAATTGGAGAGGGGTATACAGAAACTCTTTATAATATCTTTGCAACTTTTCTGTAAATCTAAAATTATTCCAAATTAAAAAGTTTTTTTGTAAAGAAAACAACCTCAGTTCAAAGATTGGCAAAAGGTTGATACTTGTTGCAGCTGGGTGGTAAGTACAAGGCAACTCATTATACTGTTTTCTCCACTTTAATGTCTGTTTGAAAATATCCATAATAAAAATATGTTAAAGAAAAAAGATTTCATTCTGATTATTCGAAATATTTCATAAGGTAAACATGTAGCGAAACTAAGAAAAATCGAGAGAAAAGTCATCCCAAAAATAGAATGAAAAGGGAGAAATAACTACAAAAGTAACAGTTACTTTAAAAGGCTTACAGAATATTGTAAACAATTACACATTAATTCAAAACCTAGTTAATGCTACCTGAATCCGCATATCAATCTTAGTAGTATCACAAAAGGCAGGATGACAGACATTGTCAATCAACAGAAATATACAGCAATAGAAAGTACAAAATACCATCTACGAAGCATGGCCAAAAAAAAAATTGAACCTAAATCTAATACAGCACCTAGATCTAGCTCACGTTTATAAGAAACAGTACCAAGAATGGAAAAAAATTAAAAGACATCACGATGGAAAAAAATTACGTTGTGGAACATTGTTCAGGGCAAATGACCAGAATTCTCCACAGTCAATTTCATTAAAAAAGTGAGAGGACTGTTATGACTTGAGACATTAACAGCCAAATACAAGGTATGAACGTTCTTCTATATCCCTGCCTTCTTCCCCCTGGATTATTTTGAAGCGAATCCCAGACATCTTATTATTTCTTCTTAAATATTTTCAATGTTACTTTCCCAAATAAGAATACCTTTGAAAATAATTACTGTAATACCATTACCACAATTCCAGATTAACAGCAAGTATCCAGTGTTCATATTACCCCAATTACCTCATACATTCTTAATGAATTGTTTGGATCAGGATGCAAATAAGGCTCACAGATTATAATTGGTTGATATAGTTCTTAAATTTCTCAATCTATGTGCTCCTCGTCCACCACATACCCTCCTTGCACATATTTGTAGATGAAAAGAGATAGTCTTAAAGGAGTTCCAAATGAATGTACTTGGAATGAATTTCTGGCAAATTGGTGGTTAGATCTAAAGTCTTATCTTGAATATATTGTGGGCTAAGTTCCAGACCACCACAATAAAGCGAATATTGCAATAAAGTGAATCACATGAATTTTTTTGGTTTCCCACTGCATACAAAAGTTATGTTTACACTATATTGTTAACTATTAAGTGTGCAGTAGCATTAAGTCTAAAAAATGTACATACCTTAATTTTAAAATATTTTATTGCTAAAAAATGCTAACCATCATCTGAGCCTTTAGCAAGTTGTAGTAGTAACATCGAATATCACTGATCACAGATCACCATAACAAATATAATAATGAAAAAGTTTGAAATATTATGAGAATTACCAAAATGTGACACAGAGACATGAAATGAGCAAATACTGTTGGAAAAGTGGTGTTGATAGACTTGCTCAACGCACGGTTGCCACAAACCTTCAATTTGTAAAAACCGCAATTATCTACAAAATGCAATAAAGCAAATGCAATAAAGTGAGGAACACCTTATTGATAAGATTCTGATTCAATTTTTTTTTTTGTCAAAAATACTTCAGAGGCGGTGTGACCAATGCTTCCATCGGGTTATATTCCATCTTCCATGTCAGATTGTCTTTTTTTGTGATTTTAGCAGTAATTGGTGGCTATTGCCTATTTACACTAATTCCAAATGGTTTCCAAAAGAATGATATTCTATCTCTATTACTCCTTCACTTATTACAGAGCACTTTTATAAATAAAAACTTTCTTTCATCAATTATTTGGTTATCTTGAGTCAAAGGCCATGTAAGAAGAGCAGGAGAAATGTTTTATTCTTTCTCTTTATTTAAGCAGATTTCAAACTAATGAAGTGGTTTACTAGCGCCTCCAAATGTGACCTATGAGTTGTTTCTGTATCAATATGAATTCTCAGATTTGAATATATCTAATGTGTTTCAATCAGTTGCAGTTATCCCTACTGCTACTCAAATTGTCCCATCTTTCACCAGTGGAAGCCTTTTTGACTGATTTCTGAGTTCTTTTGACATGAATATAGCAGCTTTTGAAAGCATCCTTGCTAGCTGGAATGACAAGACATGCTGATATCATTTTATACTCATCTTTCCTAAAAATCAGTAACTTTGCAAAGGAGCTGTAATTGCTTTTAATGGGTAACGGTATGTATAGACTCCCATCCAGGAGATGGGGTTGCTCATTGCTACTGTGTTGACCACTGCTTCTAAGTCTTTTCGGTGGACAGAGCTACGAAATAAGTATCATGAATCACATTGATACTTCTGATTCAAATTTGGGTATACAGATGTTTATACCTCTCATCAGTCTTATATCTGTATAGTGGGTTGAATGGTGACCTCCAAGGTATATGTCCACCTGGCATCTCAGAATGTGACCTTATTTGGAATAAGGGTCTGTGAAGATATAATTAAGGATGATCTTGAGATAGGGTCATCCTGGATTAGAGTGGGCCCTAAATCCAATGACGGGTGTACTTAAAGAGACAGAAAAGGAGAAGACATACAGAGACAGGAGGGAGATGCCATGTGAAGTCTGAGGCAGAGATTGAAGTGGTGTTTCTACAGGCCAAGGAATACCAAGGATTGCTGACAGTCAACAGAAGCGAGGAGAGAGGCACAGAAGAAAAAGAACCAACCCTGCTGGCATCTACATTTTGGACTTCTGGCCTCAAGAACTGTAAACTTCTGGCCTTTAAACTGTTGCTTTAAGTCACCAAGCTTGTGGCAATTTATTAGCTAATACAATATATATCTTCATTCTTCCGCTAACGACAGCACAAGCCTTGCAGACTAGCCCACAACAGACACACAGTCTCTAAGTAACAATACCACCACTACTACCTTTACCATGTATATGCACACACATCTTCCTCCACTTTTGAAAAATGGTAGCATACTATATGCCTTTTTCCACCTTACTTTTACAATTAACAATATCTATTAGAGATCTCTCATAGTGGTTTATCTTCCTCGTTCCTTTATACAGCTGCATAGTATTCCAAACTGTGACTACCATAGCTTACTAAACTGTCCCCTATGAATGAATATTTGAATTGTTTCTAGCCTTCTGTTGTTAAAAATCGTGCTTCAGTGAATTGCCTTTTTATACTTTTACCAGTGTAACTTTGAAATAAATTGTAAGGGGTGAGATTGTTGGATCAAAGGGTAAATGCATATGAAATTTCATAAGATATCACCAAGTTCTTGTCCCTAGAAGCTGTACCTGAGATATAGGCAAATACCCGTTTCCCCACAGGCTCACCAGCTGAGTGTGCTACCAAACTTGGATTTTGGGTAGATGATATCTTAGTATAGCTTATTTTGTTTTCAGAATTAAATTTTATTTCACATTGATAGAAGTTGAAAAAAAGTTTTATGTTTTCCCAAGTTACAGTAGAATATTTCATTGTAATGAGAGATTTCTTATCACAAATAAAATCTTCCCACTTTAAATCAACTGAAAGTTTATGTTCTCCAAGGTAAAGGAAAATAATTCCATAAATCAGGACTTAGCAAATTATGGCCCATTGGCCAAATCTGGCATGCCATCTTATTCTGTAAATAAAGTTTTATTGGAACACAGCCACATCCATCCATTTGCATATTGTCTATAGCTTCTTTCATGCTACAATACAGAGTTGACTAATTGTGACAGAGGCTTTACTATCAATTAGAACACAGTTATAAAGAAACATTTATAATTTTGTTTGATTAGTAGGAATTTAGCAGACTAATTAATAATAATAGATCAGAAAGCATACATTTCTACTATGTATTAAACCTTGTGGTCTTTGCACTACATTTCCAGGATTCTAAATAACCCTTTTTGTATTACCCGTAAACAAATTTCCTTCCAAAGGTTTTTGGCAGTACTCTGAAATATTTTAATTTATAAAGTCAAACAGTCACTACTTTTATGTTTGTACAAAAACTAATTTTTAAAAATCATTTGACAAAGTCAATTTTTCAAATGAGTCTATTGGCAGGCTTTTTTTTAAAGCAATTTTTGATGGACTGCTAATTTTTTCACAGTGCTTAGTTTCAAACATAACTAACAAAAACAGAAACAAAAATAACTCAAAGAAATATTTGTATATAACCATTACAGATGACAAAATAACAAAAAAGAAACAAATTTCAATTCAGTTGTAAAACCATAAATTGAGATATTATCTGCAATTATGTCTATCAAGCCATTTTGAGAACTTAAATGTGTTGAATATTATAGAATATTTAAGGAAAATGACTTAAGATTCTAAAATTAGTCTTCTCTAAATTAAAAATATTCTAAGATGGATAAGAAAAATCTGAACCAGATAACTGTAATAACAATAACATTTACCTTCTTACAGAACTTGTTTTCATTCTATGATACTAGGAGAATCATTTTAGGCAAAATCATCTTAGAAACCATAATTTTTAATTAAACTCTTTAAAATTTCAAAACATATTAAAATGTGACACTAAATATTCTTCCAGTTGGTTACAGAAAAATAAAACCACAAAATTATTCCTAATCTAAGGTAACTGCTTAAGAAATAAGTAGTATAGAGGCCTAAAGTGGTATCTAGTTTCTTTATGTAATAAATATATATTAAACTCTGTCAGAGCAGGCAGATAGCTAGATATGAGCAGAGAAAGGGGGACACAGACCTAACGGCAGGAATTGGGCAGAAAGGAGGGGCACAAGCCAAATGCAGGAAACCACACATCATGTAAGCACCAGGGGTCCCCGGGCAGACACAGAAAAGCAGGAACCTTTGGGCTGATAAGTGGTCACACCTTTTGGGGTGGTGAGTGGCCTGGAGACCTACAAAGAAAGGTGAGAAAAGGCAGGAATTTCCAGTGTCCGAATGTAACCTTTTGCTCATTATGCCCTCATTTCAAAAAAATTAGCCTTGCGGATTAGAAGTACCCATCATGCACTGGTGCCATGACACTTCTGATCCAGACTAAATAAGGACAAAAATCCCTCCTCCCTTTGGGAAGGTGGAGTTAGGATGATAATCAGAGAAGGGGAATACGACCCCAAACCCTTCCCTCCCCATTGAATATTCTGCTCATTCATTTTTACACCCTGTGTAACTAACTTGCCAAAGAAACACAGGGCAGCCACTCACCTGAGCCTGCCTGCTCTCCCTTTGAAAGTGTACTATCTATCCTTTAATCAATTCTCACTTTATTTTTTTTTAACCACTACTTTTTGTCTCTGAATTCTTTCTGGGACCGGACAAGAATCTGGAACGCTGGTTGCATCCACCGGCAACAACTCCATCTGATTGAGTATGTCAATGTATGAATTGCAGATGTCCATGGCAAGGAGGCAATATTTTATCTGCTATGAGGGGTATTAAAGGAGAAACATAATTTTTTCCCTAAAAGTGAGAAAAGAATGTTAAATAGAAGTAACATGTGAAAAAACAGACACATTAGTATCTGAAATAAAGGCACCATTAATAAGGAAAGTAATAATATCACTCATTTATTGATGCTTCAAACTATTATCTTCCATTGTTGGGAATAATGCAATATCTCTTCATTCTTATGTGTCACAATCATCACATATATATGAATAAACATACAAAAATACAGACACTGCCTGGTGACTAAGCATTTTTGGAACAAATCAAGAGTCTAAGTCACAGCATGCATAAGTCATTTGTATCAAAACTGTTAATTTATACCGGTACAAATTTTCATGAAGCATACTAACATTTTTAAATGATGTAATCAAAAATCTCGTTTAAAGAAGGGATAGACTTCTAGAATGGCTAAGTGAGGAGCTTGGCAAATCCTCTCCCCAAAAAGCAATTATAAAAGTGGACAAAATTGTCAAAAAGCAACCAGCTAAAGACTCTGGAAATTGACCAAAGTTATCCAACAAATTGAAAAGTGCTGATTCAAGAAAATCTGCTGAACCTCAGTAAGAACGGTGGGAGTCTGTTAACTGGAGCTGTTCCTTCCCCCTCCATCTCTGAGACACAGAAGTTTCACTGGGAAAGAACAGTCCCCACGGACAAGCAGCTCTGCTACAGGAGGGGGCTGACTTTATTTGGAGCAGAGTGAGGAAAATTCCATGCCCAGGGGCGTTAGCAAAACCATCAGTGACCTCAGTGGCTAACAATCAGGAAAGGTCAACAACGTAGCTCGCCTGAGGCCTCAGTACTGACTGGGGCAAGCAATTAACCAGTCAGTCGTAAATTTAAGAGGGAGATCTAGGGAATGACACAGACAAGACAGGCCTTGATAAGATCCTAGTTATCAAGTGATCTAGAAGAACTGTGCACATGAGCAAATCTTCATGCATATTCAGGAGAAACTGGAATGAGCCCTAGCAAGCTACTCTACCCTGGTTGAACATAAAATACTGTGAATACAGAAAGTAAAAACCAAGAGATACTTGGAAAGTAGCTGCACTTTTAATGCATCCCCTCAAGCTACACCCAGATCCATCAGCAAAGGGTAGCTGCCTTACTGCCTGGAGGTGTATAACTATAATCTCCGACCAATCACTGGTTGTCAAGTAAGCTTGCTGACCCAAGGACTACCCTAACAAGGTATATTCTCTACATTTTCTTAAATATAGAAAAACAATGTTTGTAAACACTGAGCAGAAATAAAACTAGCCAGACACTGTGAGGAAAAACCCTCCTTAGAATGAGTCCGAGCAAGTCACAAAACAAAAACACCCGCCAGAGGATAGGGTGATCAGAATCGAGAGTTGTTACAATATATTATCTAATGTATCCTGTTTTTCACACTGCCCACTCCTCAAGCCAAAAATAGGCAGAAGATCTAAACAAGCAATTCTCCAAGGAAGAAATACAAATGATCAATAGGCACATGAAAAAATGCTCAATATCACTAATTGTCAGAGAAATGCAAATCAAAACTACAATGAGGTATCACCTCACACCAGCCAGAATGGCCATCATTCAAAAGTTCACAAATGACGGATGCTTGAGAGACTGTGGAGAAAGGGGAACCCTCCTACACTGCTGGTGGGAATGCAGTTTGGTGCAGCCACTGTGGAAAACAGTATGGAGATTCCTCAAAAGACTAGGAATAGACTTACCATATGACTCAGGAATCCCGCTCCTGGGCTTGTATCCAGAAGGAACCCTACTTCAAAAAGACACCTGCACCCCAGTGTTCACAGCAGCACTATTTACAATAGCCAAGACATGGAAACAGCCTAAATGTCCATCGACAGATGACTGGATAAAGAAGAAGTGGTACATTTATACAATGGAATACTATTCAGCCATAAAAAACCGACAACATAACGCCATTTGCAGCAACATGGATGTCCCTGGAGAATGTCATTCTAAGTGAAGTAAGCCAGAAAGAGAAAGAAAAATACCATATGAGATCGCTTATATGTGGAATCTAAAAAAAAAAAAAAAGAACATAAATACAAAACAGAAACAGACTCAGACATAGAATACAAACTTGTGGTTGCCAAGGAGGTGGGGGTGGGAAGGGACAGACTGGGAGTTTGAAATTTGTAGATACTGACAGGCGTATGCAGAATAGATAAACAAGATTATACTGTGTAGCACAGGGAAATATATACAAGATCTTGTGGTAGCTCACAGCGAAAAAGAATGCAACAATGAATATACGTATGTTCATGTATAACTGAAAAGTTGTTCTCTACACTGGACATTGACACAACATTGTAAACTGACTATAACTCAATAAAAAATGCAAAAAAAAGTTGTTACAATATATTATCTAATATATCCTGTTTTCACACTGCCCCCCCCCCGAAAAAAAACAAAAGACAACAAAAAATTATGAGACATGCAAGAAAAAAAGTATGACCTATACACAGGGGAAAAAAACCATTCAATAGAAGCTGTCTATGAAGGGGCCCATATGTTGCACTTAGCATACAAAGACTTCAAAACAGCTATTATGAATATAAATAAATAAAAGAAACCATGAGAGAGAAACAATACTTTATATATGTGAGACAATAATATGGATGAGAGTGAATCTCTCATCAGAAAACATGGAGGCCGGAAGGAACTGGCGTAATATTTTTCAAGTGATAAAGTAAAAGAAATGTCAGCTAAGAAGTCCTAACCAGCAAAAAATATCCTTTAGGAATAAAAGCGCAATCAAGCATTCTCAGCTGAAAAAAAAATCTAAGAGAATCTGTCACCTGTATACCTACCTTGAAAGTATGGCTAAAGGAAATCCTTGTAACAGAAAAGTAATGATAAAAGAAGGAATCTTGGAACAACGGAAAGGAAGTCAGGACATCTGAAGGAGTAAAAACAGGGATAAGTGAAATGGACTTGACTTCTCTTGAGTTTTCTAAATCATATTTGACAGTGGAAGCAAAAATTGTAAGTTGTTTGATGTGGTTTTCAATGTATGTAGAGGAAATACTTAATATTATGAAAGGAGGAGGATAAAGGGACTTAAATGGAGGTAAGGACTTTACATTTTACTCTCCAGGCAAAATAGGGGGAAAATGTGGTATATACACATAATGAAATATTATTCAGCCACAAAAAGGAATAAAGTACTAATAAATGTTACAACATGGATGAATGAACTTTGAAAACATTATGCTAAGTGAAAAGCCAGATATAAGAGGTCACATATTGTATGATTCCATTTATACAAAATGTCTAGAATACACACATCTATTAGAGACAGAAAATAGATTTGTGGTTGCTTAGGGCTGGAGAGGACGCAAGAGTGGGCACAGGAGTTCAATTAGGGGTAATGAAAATGTTTTAAAAATAGATTGTGGTGATGTTGCACAACTCTGTGAATATACTAAAAATCACTGAATTGTACACTTCAAATGTATGGGTTTTATGGTATGTGAATTATATTCCAATAAAGCTGTTTTTTAAAACTATCATAAACTTCAGATACACATTACTTTATTTAAGATGGACAAAGAACAAGGGCTTACTGCATAGCACAGGAAACTACACTCAATTTCTTCTAATGAGCCATAATGGAAAAGAAACTGAAAAAATATATATGTATGTATGTAGATGTATAACTGAAATGCTTTGCTGTAACCTGAAACTAACACTGTAAACTGACTACGCTTTGAAATAAGAATAAAAAACAAAAAAAATTATAAACTTAAGTGTAAAACATTACACTACAAAACTTCTAGAATAAAACATAGGATAAAATCTTTGGGAGCTAGGCTTGTGAAGACATAACACCAAAAGCATGATCCAAAAAGAAAAATAATCAATAAACTAGACTTCAAAAATTAAAACCTTTTGCTCTGCAAAAGACCCCATTAAGAGGACAAAAAGACAGACTGAAAGAAAATATTTGCAAACCATATGTATGACAATGACAAAGGGTTTGTATCTATAGTATATAAAGAACTCTGAAAACTCAAAAGTTAAAAAAAAAATTCAATTAGAAAGTAAGAAAAGGATGCGAAAAGACACTTCACCAGAGAGGATATGTGAATGACAAAATAGCACGGGACAAGGTGTTCCACATCATGAACTAAGGCCACGATGAGCTATCACTAAACACCTAATAGAATGGCTTAAAATGTTTTAAATAGTGACAACACCAAATGCTAGAGAAGATACAAAAGAACCAGGTCACTCATCCATTGCTGGTGAGACTATAAAATAATACAGCCACTCTGGAAAACAGTTTGTCAGTTTCTTAAAGAAATTAAACATACACTACCATGCAACCCAACAATTGCATTTCTGGACATTCATCCTAGAGATATGAGAATTAAATCCACACAAAAACCTGTACATGATTGTTCATAGCAGCCTTACTGGTAATAGCCGAAAGTTGGAAACAACCTAAATGTCCCTAAATACATGAATGGTTAAACAAACTGTGATACATCCACACCATGGGATACTACTCACAACAAAAGGAAGGAACTACTGATACCTACAACAACTTGGATGGATTTCCAGGGCATTACACGGAATGGGAAAAAAAAAACAAATCTCAAAAGGACACATACAGTATAATTCCATTCATAAAACATTCTCAAAATGACAAAATATAGAAAGGGAAAACAGATTAGTGGTTGCCAGGAGTTACAGATAATGGAGAGAGGGGTGGGTGCAACTATGAAAGGGTAGCATGAAGCAGATCATTACAGTGAGAAAATATTTCTGTATCCTGATTGTGGTAGAAGTTACTGAATCTGCACATGTAAAAAGACAGCATAGAACTGTATACACACATCATACTGACATCAGTTTCCTTTGTTTGATATTGTACTATAGTTACACAAGACTCAACCATTGCAGGAAACTGGGTGAAAGTACACAGGACCTCTCTGTGCTATTTTTGGAAATTCCAGTGAATCTATAATTATTTCAAAATAAAAAACTTAATGAAGACAAAATACATTCCTAGAGAAACAAAGACAAGGAGAATTCTTTGTTGGGTGACCCGGCTTAACAAGAAACCATAAAAGAAGTTTTAAATTTTTATTTTTAAACTTTATCTATTATAGATTATCTATTGATGATTTTCATGAACGTAACTGACCGCATTTTTTACTATGGCTATAGGAAGATCAGAGACAAATTCACAGCTAAGTGCAGATGTAAATTTAGTACCTGCCTCCCAATCTTCTCTGATGCTAATCTTTTACTTCGTATTTTCTGTGATCCTACCTTTACTTTTCAATTTTGTGGGATGTGTTCTTATCAGGTTCCAAATATCCAGTGGAAAATAAAATAGGCAATGAATGAACAAATAAGCCATAACTCATCTGGGCCTCATTCGTTTCTTGCTCATCTTGGGTAAAGGCAAAGACAGAGATCTCTGGTCATAGCTGGGGGAGGTTAGATGGTAGGAGGTTGGACGGGAGGAAGAGAAAATATATGTGGAGATATGAGAGCCTCATATCTCCCAGAAGCACCAGCCTGAAAATGTCTACCTGTAAGCTGGGTAAGAGGTCACCAGTGGAAGCCAGAGAGGGCCACGTGCTTCTAGCCCCAACCTATGAAGTGGTGACTGACGTGATGGTGTAGGGCTGGCAAACTTTCTGTAAAGAGTAAGATAGTGAATACCTTAGGAATTTCAGGCCACGTGGTCTCTTTAGCAACTACTCAACTCTGCCGTTGTAGAGATGACAAATTGACATAATGGAGTAATCATAGTTCAGGCATACAAAAATGGAGTCGGGCAGCTTTTAAGGATCTGCTCTCAGGCGTATCCTGGCACTACTGAGAACATGAATTTTCTCCGAACTGTATAGAATTCAAGAACACCAGCAGCCGTTTTCAAAATGATATCTGCTAGCAGCTGCTAGCTGCAACCTTGCAGTTTCAAAGTTCCCACCACCACCCCGAACCCTTGGCACGTATGTAAGCATTTTGAATCCCAATCAATGCTTGCTTAACAAACACCCTTACTTCTTGCCAGCTCCAATCCTAATTTTGACAATTTATGTAAACTCACTGGATTTTTTTCTTTTGCCTTTATAAAGCTCTTCCGTTTTGTAGTCCTGCAGAACACAATTCAAGTGCTTCTTGAGTCTGTGTCTCCCAGATTAGTCCTAACAAACTCAAAATGAATGCCTCTTTATTTCAACCAAGCCTCCATTCTTGGAATTCTTGGTTGACATAGCATGGAACCAGTCACAGACGTTAAATTGTTGACAGAAGTAACCAGTAAGCAATCTATGATAGGAATAGGAATAGAAAAGAGCTTTACTTGAGACAAACTGAGGACTAGAGCCCAGAAGACAGCCTCTCAGATCACTCTGAGGAATTGCTCCAGAGAAACATGGTTTTCAGCACAGTTTTCTATCTTGTCAGAACAGAGAACATCAAACAAGTCAGGGATACTTTCCTTCAAAGTTTAAAAAAAAAAGATCAGCATGTACACAGAGAATCAGTATAGCCTTGGCACCTGGGAAGGGAGTCTTATCGAAGGAGGACCAGCATTGATGGCCCAGGAAGGCAGGCATTTAATCTTTAACGTGGACATTCTTTACGTCTGGTCAATCTGCCCTTTTCTTTAATAATTAAAGCAGATGTACAGTGTATATTTGATTGGCCACAAACAGGCTGTTTTAGTTAGCATAAAATTCAAGTTGACTCATGTATAAGCCAGAATGACTTCCTTATACCTCAATATGTGAAAATTTCTTTCATCAAAGTAAACGAATGAGTGTGGCTGTTTAAACCTTTATTATTGAACACTGAAATTTGAATTTCACATAATTTCCCGTATCACAAAATACTCTTCTTTTCACCTTTTTTGAAGTCTTTAAAAATGTAAACAGTATTCTTAACTTGCAGACAGTAGGAAAACATTAAGGGTCAGCAAACTGGGGGTGGGGGGTTCATAGTGTGCTGACCCCTGATGTAAAATTTAGATGTGGAAGTTTGCTATTGGGAGTAGGTGGTGTACAACTGTCACTTAATACTTGCTTTACAATGCAGTGACCTCTCTTAGATCAATAAATTCCACTTCTAGAAACTTGTCACAAGGAAACAATCATAATATAATAATCATGGTTGCATACAAAAAATTGAAAGCAAAGACTGTTATCCCTTCCTGGACATGTCAACAATTACTGTGTGGTTTGAAAAGAGAAAAAAGCAAATACAGTGAAATATTAACATTTGGTGAATCTAAGTGAAGACTATATGGGTGTTCAGTTACTTTAAAAGACTTACTGAATATTCTAAACAATTACACCTTAATTCAAAACCTGGGTGTTCGGTGCCAACTTTTCCGCAGGTTTGAAATGTAAAAATAAAGTTGGAAACGTTTTTTAAAAGTAAAAAATGTGGGGGGTTTTGGTGAAATGTAAGTTAATAGACTTGCACAGACCCATATCCAGCTCATCAGAACTCTGTGTTCTCCATGTATAAAGGTAATAAATGTAACATCCCTTTTCACAGGAAAATGGTATAGATTAACTCGGTAATATGTGTCTAACCACCTAGAGTGTGTTTCAATTACACTAAACGTCATTTTAACTATATGTAACTGGAGAAGATTTACTTTTAAAATTCTTAATATTTCCTTTGCAATCATCTTGTTCTAAGGGCAAAGAAAAGCCTGGCTTGCTTAGGTATTAAGCATTTGAAACAAAACTTGCTTTTAGACAGTAAGCCCACAAATTATCTGGGAAGACTTCCCTGATAGGGATGGGTGCTCTAGGCCCTGCAGGCAGGAATAGCATTTGGGGAATCAAGCATTAGGGTTCTCCTTCAGGATCAAGCCCGGACTTGCTGGGTTAGATGCTGTCATTTGAAAATCTAACACGGGAAATAAATCCATTCAATAATTTGAGCACATAAAAATAAAGTAGTAAAAAGTTTACACATTTAAACAAAAACATAGGACCTATTTTTAACTACAAGATAACCTATCTTGGGCAGAGGACTTCAGCGACACTCCATTTGACGTCCCCATTTAATGAAGTGATTAGACATAGTGCGTTGTCCATCTCTGCTTGAACTCCAGTTATGGGTTTGGGGCCACAGAGCTGGAGTCATCAAAGGTGTATTTTAGAAAATTGGTCTCCGTTTAAAAACTTTTTTTAAATGCTCACATTCATTCCAATTTTGGGGAGTCAAACCCACACCTCCCTGTGAAAAATCAAAAATCCAGGGCGGTAGCTCGCAGGGATATACTTTCCTTTTTACAGACCAAACCCATAATCGATTTTTTTGCACATCTGCTTCCGAAGCTCTGACTTTTCAATGCTAAAAGCTTTACTCTCTGTCTACCTCCACCTGTGCGTCCCGCCTACCCCAGAACCCGCCAAATCCCATCAAACCCCACCCCCACCAGCCACGCACGGTCCCCACAGGCTCCCCGCGCGCTCCCGGTTCCCACCGACTGCAGCCTCCGGTAATTTCATCGGATTCGGTAAAACCCCGCCCTTCTCTTCACTCCGGCGTTTTCTTCCGTTCAGGCCCGCCCCTCCCCACCTGGTTATTTGGTTGGCCAGCGCCCTCGTCGTACGTCATTTACCCGCGCCACCCGGAAGCCGCGGTTCTTACCAATCGTTCTTTTTGCCGGCGGCTCTCAGGTAACGGCCGCATTTGGGTGTCCCTGGGTGACAGAGTTCCAGAGTTGGGAGGGGCAGAAGGCGGAACCCCCAGCCTGAGCCGGACGATCCCACTCCCAACGTTGAGAGGGTGCAGATGTACTGTGCTTGAGACCATACTGAGTGGTCAACGTGGTCTTTCCCTTCCCCATTCCTCAGGAGCCCATCATGGCGACGCCCCCTAAACGGCGGGCGGTGGAGGCCACGGGGGAGAAAGTGCTGCGCTACGAGGCTTTCATCTGCGACGTGCTGCAGCGGGACCTGAAGTGAGTGACAGAACAGGGGGCGGGGCGCGTGGAGCGGTCCACGTGGTGAGCGGGGCTTTCGAAGTCAGGGTGTAGCCTTCTGATTGGCGGGCAAGGCTTTCGAAGGCCAGCCCCGTGCGCCATTCGAGTAGGAAGGAGGGGCGATATCCGGGACGGGGGAGGGAGAAACATGGCGGTCTTAGTCAAGAATGTGTCCGCGCATGCGCGGCCTCGGATGGCGCTTAAAGGTTAAGACCTAGAGTGCCAAAGCCGGAGTTCACAGGTTCGAATCCCGGCTTGGCTATTTCGCTTTCCGTGCGAACATGTAACTCGTTTCCATTTTCTGTGCCTCAGTTTCCTCATCTGTGAAATGAGGAAGTTAATTGAACCTTCATGCGCTGGCTTTGAGTTTTCAACGGGTTCAGTCCTTGTAAATGATTTAACTTGGATGCTAGAGGCTCAACGAGTATGAAAAATTGTTATTACTATCATTATTAATCTGAGCATGAAGTACAGTGTTCAGGACTAGGATTATCAGCATCCTAAAAAGGATGGAGGATTTTTCTACGGTAAGAATGGGATATTCCGGCTGAAGGGAGGCATTGGGAATAGAGTGTAATAAGAAGACTAATAAATAATAGCTGTAACATATGTAGAGCTTCCTATTTGGCAGGCCCTATTCTAAGTACTTTATAGTTAACTCTCATTTAATCCTTCTCATGACTCTATGAGGTAATACTTGTCATCCCTATTTTATAGATGGGGAAATTGAGTTCCAAAGAGGTCACTCACTTGCCAAAGTCACACAGCTAGTAAAAAGGAAAGCCTGGATTCAAACCGAAGCAGTCTGACCCAGAGTCCAAATCTTGACTTCTGCACAAAAACACCTCTTAGGGCATGGTGACATGAGAGTCTCAGAGGGTCACGATATGAGGTATTCCAAGAGGGCCAGGGCTTCCTCTTGGTCACCATTTTACTCTTGTCCCATCATGTCCCATCAGAAAGGTGCTGGACCATCGTGACAAGGTATATGAGCAGCTGGCCAAATACCTTCAACTGAGAAATGTCATTGAGCGACTCCAGGTAAAGATGCCAGGGTTAGGTACCTTCTTTTTGTGGGCAAAGGGCGGGGGGAGAGGGAAATACCCCAGCCCCAAACCTGTCACCTGATTAAAAGTTGACCACTGACCCCTACCTCTTTTTCCCTGGTCCCACAGGAAGCTAATCACTCGGAGTTATATATGCAGGTGGATTTGGGCTGTAACTTCTTCGTTGACACAGTGGTGTGAGTGTCTACCTGCCCCTCTGAGCCCACAGGGTTCAGCTTCCCCCTTCCTTCGTTCAACAGATATTTTTTGAGTATTTGCTACATACCAGACACTGCTAGGGGCTGGAGATGTGACAGTAAATATAAAATAGGACAAAATCCCTGCCCTCCCAGAGCTTTAATTTGGGGAAGGCTGGGGAGGGCAGTAAAAAAAAAAAACCTTAAATAAACTGTGTGTGGTATGCTAAACAGTGATGAGGACTCCCCCACTTCCTCTAACCACTGTTTCCTCAGCCCAGACACTTCACGGATCTACGTGGCCCTTGGATATGGTTTTTTCCTGGAGTTGACACTGGCAGAAGCGCTCAAGTTCATTGATCGTAAGAGCAGTCTCCTCACAGAGTAAGTCCTTTCCATGAGGATAGTATCTGAAAACACCACCATTTGCAACACCTTTCTTCCCCCCTGGCTGCCTGCAATGATACATACTTAGGGACCCACCTCCCTTCCCCCTCAGAGCTCGGACTGAGGAAAGTGGGGATGCAAAGCTCAGCCCCAGGTGTAGCACCTAACAAGCACTCAATAAATCGTCTCTGTATTGGTCACTCACACAAAACTTTATCGGGCATCTGCTGTAGGCTCTGTGCTTGGTGGTGAGGAAGCAGCAGTGAACAGGACAGAAGGGTTTCTTGAAGGGTTGCATTCTAGAAGGACTGTAACTGTTACACATCAGCACAATTTTGACCAGATCCTGGAGGTCTGTCTCAAAATCATTAACAATAAAACCAGTTACCTCTGACTTTACCTCCTGCTAATTTTCCTGCTCGTCCACTGTGCTCTGACCACGCTGACCTTCACAGGCTTCTTTAAACACCCTCAGGATGCTCCCACCTCAGGGCAACTGTGGTGGCTGTTCTCTTTGCCTACAGCACTCTTTCCCCAGGTACCTGCATGGCTTCCTTTCTCCTTATTCAAATTTAAGTCTTGATTAAATGTTACTTCCCCAACAAGGCTTTCGGTGACAACTTTAAAATTGCAACCCCTGACACCCCTGACTCCCCTCCCTTGTTCTGTTTTTTTTATTTTTTTAACTCCGAGCACTTATGACTTCCTAATACTTCCTGGGTAATTTCCTTACTGTGTAATGTTCATTGCCCCCTCCCACTAGGATATAAGCTTTGCAGAAGGTGGGATTTTGTCTATATCCCAAGTCACTAGAATAGCACGTAGCACATAGTAGGCACTCTGTTGAGTGAATTGAAAACCGTTTGCTGGAAATCAATTAAAGTGGGGATTGAAGCAGATCTCTGGTAGTGGTGGTGAGGGAGGTACCATGGGGAGAAAAGATGGGCTCCAGTTGAGTTGAAGTTTCCGTGCAGAGAGGGGGAATTGTGGCTCAGGATGGCCTCCCAGAGGAACTGACATTTGGGTCACTTGGTTGAGCGAACAAGCTGTGGGGCTATCTGGTGAAGAGCATTCCTGACTAGGGGACCAGTGGGCCTGCCACATTAGAGGAACTGCCCTAGAATGGTGAGCATTCACTCAACCCAGATGGAGTGAATGAGGTGATGCCAAGCAGTGTACTTAGATTAACAACATTTCACGTGCGACTACCACTGATCTAAAGTTCCTTTGAGGTAATGTTTGTCTTTATTCCTACATTCATTTCTTCCAGAGTTGCCTCTCTTAGATTTCAATAATCCTCCCCTTTTCAGACCTTTTCAGGCTTTCAGTGTTCATAGACCCAAATGAGCCTCAGACCTGCCAAGATTCCTAAATCTCAGTGATTAGACCAGTTGGTGAATAGTTTGGTCAAGGGGCCTGGTTTCCTGGGCCAACGCAATTCTGAACTGGTGGCTATTTAGACCAAGTCCATTTTTTTAGAACAAAGCTTTCCTTGTTATGTCACAGGATTCCTGAGCCTTTCAGATAGATTTTAATTATTTGGGACTTGATGTCTGAACCCAAAATGAGGTATTTAAATTGTCACTGCCTGCCCCCTTGTCTGGTCTTTTTGATTGATCAACCTCGTCTATTAGTGTGATGAAAATGTGAATCTCTTATTCTTTTATTATAATTAGTAGGACTCCCTGGAAAGTAAATCTTTATAGGAGATGAGGATTTGAGTCTGTGTAGCTCACTCTCTTCTTTAAAATACTTGGTTTTTTGAGAAAAAAATACTTGTTTATTTGGGACACACTTTAAATAAACTAACTTTCCTTCAGGTTATTTTATGTAACCAAAACAGTGTATCAGTCCTTCATGTTCTTAGTCTATTTCTTTGTTTGGGGACTGGGGGGATCAGTTCTCTGTGTATATTCTTTCTCTTTACACAGAAAGGCGTACCCATCCACACGCATAAACAGATATGATTATAGAACAAACAGAATAACCATATGACTAGTAACACTGTCTTACATATTAAATCAGTAGCAATAAATTAAACCTATCCTTTTTGTGTTGCACCTCGCTTGCGGTGAACTTTTATATTTTTCTCCTTTTTTTAAGTATTGAACTCATAGTCTTTTAGAATAAGCTTGTACCATTAACTAACTTTGTTCTCTTTTTTAATGTTCAGATTGTCCCTTAGGCGCTGATCACATTCGTTCCTCTGTTCTTTGAGCTCTACCCCAGATATTCTTGAAAGCATTCTTGCTCTCTGGCAACAACACCCTGCTCCATTTATATCCTGTGCCATTTATTTTCTTTTGAGGACTTCAGGTTCCTGTGAGTCAAGCAGTCATTCACATATTCATTCAACATACATTGAGTGCCTACTGTGTACCACATACTGTTTTGGTTCCTGGGGATACAGCGGGGAATAGAGCCAACCAGATGTCAGCCCTTACAAAGCTTACATTCTAGTCAGGGGAGACAGACAATTAACAAGTAAATGACAGGTTGACAAAGCTACAGAGAACAGCACGGAATGGAGATAAACATTGCCGGGGATGGAGCCATTGCAATTTTGAACAGAATGCTTGGTTGGATGTGGAGTGTGAGAAACAGGGAGGAGTCCAGGGTTTTGGCTGAGCCACTAAAAGGATGAAATGGCCATTTTCTGAGATGGAGAAGACAGGAAGAGAGCAGACTTGGTTGCAGGGGAGGATCAGGAGTTCAGTCTAGGACCTGTTAACTGTGAGGTGCTCATTAAACACTGAAGCTGATTTTCTGAAGAAGTAGTTAAAACTCCCAAGGCTGGAGTTTGGGAGAGAGAGCTGGACTGAAAATATAAATTTGGGAGATAGTGATATATAAATGGGTTCATACTGGTTTTTTTTCCAATTGAACATCCTATGTTGTTGCCTTCTACTTTTCTTAACAGTATTCAATTTTCCTAAAACTGACTCCTACGTTGACAGATAGTTCAGCACAATAAAATCCACATGCTTTATCATGATATCAAGACCCTGCATGATCCAGCCCCTTCCTACCTCTTGGACCGTATCTTGTGCCACTTTCCTTCCACCATTCACTTAACTTCTAACACTCTGGCCTCCTGACTGCTCCTCAAAAAGTTCTTTCCTGCCTCTTGGACTTTTTGTGGAAAAGGCCCTCCTACTCATTCATCCTGCCTCAGAAAGGACTTCCTTGACCCTTTGTATCAACTAGGATTCTTTCAGGTGAGACCAGTCCCGGTTGGCTTGTTCATGTAACTCAACAGCCCAGGGCTGGAGTGATTCCAGGCAACTCCAGCTTCCCAGTTGCTTAGGCCTTGGTGTCTTCCTCAAGTCCTCTCACACCTGACATCCTCCTTTGGTAAATCATGTTGACCCTACCTTCAACTGTATCCAAAATCCAGTCATTTCTCATCACCTCAACTGCTGCCAGTGTGGCCTGAGTCTGCATCTCTTACCTGGACTAGTCCAACAGCCTCCTCACTGGACTTCCTCTTCCACACTAGCTGTCCTGATCCCTGGTCAGTTCTCCATACAGCAGCCACATGGATCCTCTTAAACCCTAGTCAGTTCACTCTGTTCTCTGATCACAATCCTCTCCTGACCCCCATCTCACTTGGAGTAGAAGCCAGAGTCCTCACCATGGCCTTGTAGGTTTCACAGCATCTGTCCCCGCTGCAGACCTCTGTCTGTGGCCTCACCTCCTACAGTCCCCCTTCGCTTATTTTTCTCCAGCCACGCTGGCCTCTTTGCTGTGCCTCAAACATGCCACGTACACTCCCACCTCAGAGCCTCTGCATCTGCTACCCCTTGTGTCCTTAACACTCTTTCTCCATATATCTACACGATTCACTTCATTTTAAGTCTTGACTCAAAACGCTTCTCAGTAAACCCATCCCTAAGCACTCTGATTGGAATTACAGCCCCTACTCCTGCACTCCTTATCCTCTTACCGCTTAATTTTTTCATCATACTTAAAACCATCTGACATACTCCATATTTTATTCCATCATGTGTCCCCCTTCATGAGAATTTGAGCTCCATGAGGCTGAGATTTTTGTTTGTTGTGTTTGCTGCTAAATCCCCAGTACCTGAAACAACCTGGCATAGAGTAGGCATTCAGTAAATGTCTTCGAATCAGTGCAGTCCAGATGGCGGCCAGGCATCTCTGCATAGGAGCAGGTCAGGTAGTAGGGTGTCTTACCACCTGCCGTGTGGAAGTCATCCAGGACGTCGGTAGTTCTTGAAGTGGTGAGGAAGCATCATCCTCATGATCAGAAGTGGGGCCCACTTCGCCCTTTCTTGTTTCTTTCCTCCAGGCTCAGCGACAGCCTCACCAAGGACTCCATGAATATCAAGGCCCATATCCACCTGTTGCTTGAGGTGAGAGCAGCTCACCCCACTCCCAGACTCTACTTCCAATCGTTTAGGGTGGTAACCTGAGGAAGGGAGAGAGCCAGAGATGGGAAGGACCATCTTTCCCTCTAAACTGGAGTCAAACTGGAGCCAGGCTGGCTCTGAGGGAAGGGAGATCCCAGCAAACCTGGGGTGGGGCCTGGACCCAGTCTCTGTTCAATCTCTTCTGTTCTCTCTTTCAGGGGCTTAGAGAACTACAAGGCCTGCAGAATTTCCCAGAGCCTCACCATTGACCGCGTCCTACCTCCCCTGACATTAAAGAGCCTGAATGTCTTTGAGTCACGTGACCCTTCTTTCCCCTCTTAACTCCTCCTGTTTGCTGAAGTGCCCGGTTTCTAAAGGTTTCTAAAGCACGAAGTTACTAAGAGGCCCAGAAATCCAGTCTGTGTGGAACCTTTAAAGCACCACTGAAGTCCCGCCTCCAGCCTGTTTCCTGGCAGAATTTGCCACTTGACTTTCTGCTCTGCCCACTCTACCGTCACCTTGGCAACCTGGGCCCCCACTGACCCTTCCTTTAATTTCTTTAACTGTACACTACTTTGAATTACCAAAGAGAATGGGCCGATTCAGGGTGGAGGTTTGTTCCCCAAGGCAATCAGCCTTTCACTCCTGGCCCTAAGGTTTACCCCTCTCCCACACCCCAGTCGTCCCTCAGGTACCTTAAATTACACCCACGCCCGTCTAGGCCAAACCTTGGCCTTGCCCCAGCTTCTAAATAGTTCCAGCTTCCACCAATGGGCGCAGGGCTGGTCCCGCCCTCCCTGGTCCGGCCCCTATTCTAGGTTGAGTCCAGCTTCCGCCAAACGATGCAGAGCCAGGTTCCACCCCTTTATAACTGGCTGCAGCTCGACCCTGCCCTCGTAGGCATCTAGTTTCCGTCACTCAACACTCCTTCGCCTGTCTGGCAGCTGTCCGGCCCACCTACCTCTCTGCTCCGTTCTAAATTAGTCTTTTCTAGCCAATCACTACAGAGTTACACTGCCCGCCTACGCAGAACCCTGGCCAGACCACCTCCCTGCAGGCTGCTACGCCTGTGTACTTCTATACAAGTCCTGCTTCCGCTGAGCTGCGTGGAGAGCAGCACCGCCCGGTTGGTATTCTGGCAGCTGTCTGGGAGTCCCTCGCCCGCCAATCAGCACAAATTAGGGTCTAACCACCCCTATCCTCGGAGGTTGGCTGTCTTCCATCAAGCCCATATAGGCCAATCAGTGCGAGGCAGGCGCCCCCAGAACCTTGTCAATCTATCTGTCTGTCTGGAGCCAATCAACGTGGAGCACCGGCGGGGCCGAGCACGTCCCCTCGGAACCTAGACGGCCATCTGCGTTCCATCAGTCTCCCTCGGGCCAATCACAGCATAGCTCTGTGGGGCAGGGCCCGCCTCCCCAACCCTGGAAGACGCGCGGTCGAACCCTGGCGCTTTGGCCAATCAGCGAGCAGCGGAACGCTCGGCTCCTCCTTCACGGGCCCACGTGAGCGGTGGGGAAAGGCAGGGGCGGCTTCTAGGTGCTGCCACCGCCGCCGCCGCCGCCGCCGCCGCCGCCGCCGCCTCGGAGCCCGGGCCTGGGGGGCGGTGGGGCCGCGCATGGAGCCCCCGCCCCCCGGAGCTGCTAACACCGCCGCTGCGCTACGCACAGGTGAGCCCGGGGCCTGGAGGGTGGAGGGCCTGGTCCGTGACCCCACGTATCCTTCCCGCCCCCGCGCGGGGGGATGTGGCTTGGCCCGTGGCCTGCTGGTGTTCAACTCCCCACCGCCACCACCACGGCTAGTGGACCTGCTTGTGGCATTGTCCCCTCTCTTGGCCCCTTGTAGTGGATCTGACTGTGGCCTAACCCCCCTTCCTGTTTTATAATGGATCGGTCTGCGTGCTAATATTTCTCCCCACCCCACCTTACAGTAGACTTGTCCGTGGTCTTCCCCTCTACCCCCGGTTACAGGGAACCAGTCTCTGACAATGTCCAACTCCTTGACAGTAGGTGCATCTGAGTGTTTGTATTTCTGTCCTCAACTTTCAGGGGCCCCGTCTGTGGCCTTGTTTTATCACCCCTCCTGTTCCTTGTAGTGAGTCAATCCGTGGCATTGTAACCCCCACCTTTACAGTGAGTTAATCTGTGAATTTGTATTCCTGCCTTCAATTCCCCAATGCTTCAGTCCATGGCTATGTCACACACACACACACACACAAACACACATCATTTTACAGTGGATCAGTCTACGTGCTTGTATTCACGTCCCCCTATTTATCAGATGATTGCCCTATTCTCCCTTTTTTGTAGACTGTCACTCCAGTCCTTGGGCTTCTCCCTTCCTTTTTTAATAGTGGATCAGTTTAGTGCTTTCTATCTCCCCATTTTCAGTAGCCTCTTCCGTGGCCTTGTCCCCTCTCCTTTTTAGCAATCTGTGTGATGGCTTTTCTCCCCTCCACTATTGTGAAGTCAGTGTGCTTTTCTGCTCTCCTTGCCCCTAGTAAGTAAAATGAGCCTTTACACACACACCCCCACTCCCACCTTTGCAGTGGCTCTGTTCATTGGCCTTCCTGCTACCCATGTGCTGGCATTCACACCTCTCCAGTATCCTCTCCTATGAGATCAGTGCTTTCTAATCCCTCCAGGAGGGTCAGCCTGTGTGCTTTTATTTCCCCCCTCCTTTCCTTGTGGTGGATCAGTCTGTGGCCTTCCCTGCTCCCCTCCCTCCTCAATAGTGGCTCAGCCTGTGTGCTTGTTGAACCCAGGTCTTTTTCACTCTGGAACACCCCCCCCCCATGCACACTGTTAACCACTAAGACATCCTGCCTCACTCCACTAAATGAACACATTAGTGGTAGTGACAATGCCCTAGGAGCCAACACTTATTGAGCACCTACTGTGTACCAGGCAAGATGCTATATGTTGATGAGCTTATTTCATCCACACCACAACCCTGTGAGCTAGGCACTGAGGAAAGTCTGGCATAGGGAGGTCGAATACCTTACTCAAAGGTGACCCAGGAAGTACCAGGTGAGGTTGCCCCTCAGAACCTAGGATAATTTTTGAGGCTTTCCTCTCTCACTTCATCCCACCCCACTTGAGGCCCCACTCCTTAAATACCAAATGAGTTCCCATTGCCAAGCTTTTGTTTTTGCTGTTCCTTCTGCCAGCAGAGCTGTCTCCATTCCACAGTACCCCTCCATCCCCCCTCATCTCAGCAGCCCTGTGACCTTAGTGATTTAACCACTTTCCCTCTGCACCGGTTTCCTCGTGTGTCAAATGGGGGAATCAGAGCTCAAATCACTCCAGTTTAAATAAAGAATACCTGCGAGTTCATAAAACAAGTAATCTCTCCGGCCTTACCTCCTACCCGCCCCCAACTCTGTTCCAGCCATGCTGACCTCCTCACTTACCTTAAATGCACCAGGTATGATCCAGCCTCAGGGCCTTTGCGTTGGCTATTTTTCTGCCCAGAACACCCGCTTCTCTGCATGGTTCCTTTCAAATGTCAACCTGTCCCTGACCATCTGAACCTGCACACCCAGCAGGACTCTGCCCCTTCTCTGCTTTATTTGTGCCTCTGGCCTTTATCACCATCAGACCCACTGTGTTGCTTACCAGTTCATCGTGTTCATCATATAGATTCTCTTTCCGCATTAGAATGGGAGTCCCACGAGGGCTTACGGTTTTTGTCTGCTTATTCACTGCTGGGTCTCCAGCACCTAAAAATATACCTAGTACGTAATAGATACTCAGTAAGAATTTATCGCACAAATGAGTGGGAAAAAATATAATTTCAGACAAATCAGGGCTGGGGGGCCAGTGGAGATGGAGAAGGCATATGACAGCTAGTTAAGAGAGGAGTTAGTCGGGACTGTTCATTCGACAAACACTGACTGAGCACCTACTGAGTACCAGGCCTCCTTCTAGGTGCTGGGGCTACGGGAGGGAATAAAACAGGCAGAAATGCCTGCCTTTGTGGAGCAGACCTTTGCTAAGAGTGGGGGGAGACAGACTATATAAATAAGTCAAATTAGGTAGTATGTTAGTGCTGCAAGTGCTAAGGAGGAAAAGTGAAGTAGGGAAGGTGGGAATACAGTATTGTGGTGGTTGAAATCTTAGGCACAGGGCAGGCCTCACTTAGAAGGTGACTCTTGAATTGAGGCCTGAAGGAAGTCAGGAAGGGAACTGTAAATGTCTAGAAGAGTGTACCAGGCAGAAGGAGCAGCTGGTGCAAAGGCCCTGAGGTGGGATTGTGCCTGGCATGCTCAAGGACCGTGAAGGAGGCCAGTGTGGCTGGAGCCTAGTGGAGGGAGGGGTAGGAGGCAAGGTCAGAAAGGTGGTGGGGGCCAGATGGTGAGGCCATGCTGACACGTAAGGTTAGGGGGGTGGTTAGGGGAGGGAGAAGGGTGTCACGCTAGCTAACAGTAACATTTGTTGAGTGTCTCCCATGCCCCAGAAATAACTTTTCTAAGTCCTTTACATATACTGACATTTAATCCTCTCAAAAGCCTTTGAGAGCAGGTATATCCTGAGGATATTTTACTTTGTGAGTGAACTATATCCCCCATTTTCCAGATGCAGAAACAGACCCAGAGAGGTTGAGTAGCTTGCTCAAGGTCACACAGCTAGAATAGGACAGAGGAGTATGAGGCTGAAGACCCAGAGAGAAGAACAGATTTGCAGGAGCAGACAGGTTATTCGGCGCATTGGCTCACACAGAGGAAGAATGAATTCTGCCTGGGAGATGCCAGAACTTGACGATGTGTGTAATAGAGGGTTCACCGTGTGCGGGGAAGAGGGACGAGCACACCTGGCAGGGAGAACAACAGCCTGTACATATCCTCAGCAGTGGGAACTGGATGGATTCAGGGCACGCATGATGTAGCATGCCAAGCGTGGGCCCACCTCACAGCCTCTGTTAATGCTGTTCTCTCGGCTTGAAGCACCCTTCCCACAGATGTCAGCATGGCTTGTGACCTCTCCTCCTTCAGGTCTCTGCTCAGATGTCACTTCCTCAGGGAAGCCCTCCCTGCTCACCCTGTGTGAAATAGCATCCTGTCACCCTCTAGGATCCTCCCCTTCTGCTTCTCCCTGTAGAGATCTGGTGCTGTAAGGTGGCTCAGATCACTGCCTAGAGCCAATCTGCCTGGGTTTGAACCCTGGCTCTGCTGGCTTCCAGCTGTGTGACGTTAGGCGCATTGCTTAACTTCTCTGTGCTTCTGTTTCCTCGTCTAGAAAAATGAGAGGGCAATAATAATGCCCACCCATAGTGGTGGTTTGAAGGAGTTAAATGACTAAAATGGTTTGCAGTCCACAGTAAGGACGGTATGACTGGTTCCTATTTTGTAAGTTAATATGACTCTTCGTAGCATACACGTAGGTGTGTCACAGGCCTCTGAGACTGACCATCTCCAATACTGACCTCCTGATCTGCCCCCAAAAGCTGCTCTCCCGCAGTGCTCCCATCTCAGGTGATAAGGCCAGGAACCTAGAATCACCTTTAGTGCCTCTCTCACCCCCCTCCACCTGCCCCATCCTATCTGTCAGCAAATCCCATTCGCTCTGTCTTCAGATTTTATCCAGAACTCAGCCACTTCTCACCAGTCCTGCTGCTAGTACCACCATCTCTTATGTGGACTATTACAGTAGCCTTTTCAGCCCCCCTCATCTCCTCACTGCAGACACAGGGATCCCATTAAAATCCAAGTCACAGCCTGTCACCCCTCTGTTCACAGCCCCCTCATGGCTCCTGTCCCCCTGTCTCACTCAGAATCAAAGCCCTTAAAGGGCTCAAAAAAGCCTCACTCAGTCAGGCTCCCATTGCCCCTCTGGAGAGCTTTTGGGGGGCAGGGAGGGTGGTAATTAGGTTTATTTATTTATTTATTCTTTTTAGTGATGTACCAAGGATTGAACCTGGGACCTTGTGCATGCTAAGCAGGCACTCTACCACTGAGCTACACCCTCCCCTTCCCCATTGCCCCCCTGTTCTCACCTCCTCCTCCTTTCCCCTCACTGCCTTCTCCCCAACCAAGCCAGCCTCCTTTCTCTTCCTCTGACCTGCCAGGTTCTCTGCCTCAGGGCCTTTCACCCTGGCTCTTTCCTCTGCCTGGACGTCTGCTCCCCCAGGTCATCACAGACCTGACATCTTCACCTCCCTTAAGCCTTTGCTCAAATATCACCTCCTCAGTGACTAACCGCCCCCTCTTTGACTACCCTTGCAAAAATAACTCCTTCCCTGCTTCATTTTTTTCCCCCAGAGCTCTTATCACCATTGACATATTATCATTCTCTTGTTTCTTGTCTGTCTTCCCTACTAAACTGTAAATTCTGCCAGAGTAGGAATGTTTGTCTGTTTTATTCACTGCTGTATCCCCAGCACCTGGCCCACAGTAGGCCCTCAAAAGATGCTCGTTAAGTGAACGAAATACAGAGAAGTAAAGGCATATTACTGGAACTCTTACTAGGGGTCACATGGGAGATGTGACAGGAAACAAAGTAGGAGACCCTGTGTGCTGCTGAGGCTTGAAGCCAGCCGTCAGATTTCACCTTAACTGATAGATTCTGTTGCAGCTGAAAGAGGAACTGGTAAAAGTGCCTGTCGTTGCCACCAGGAGTCACACTGGACTCTTTGTGCCTCTGAAACAAACAAGCCTTCCAAAAAACCCAGCAAGGTCTCTTATGATGGGATTCTTAATCTGGACACTTGGTGGCCTGGTGACTTACATAATTGCCTAAAACTGTGTCTGCTGAAGGCACTTCAAAACAGCTCAGACATAACAGGTTCATATTGTATTTCATGACAGATTGAAGAATCAAGCTATAAATAATAGAGAGAGGTTCTCTGAAACCTTCCGATTTTGGAAAGTCTCATCCTTAACCCAAGACTCCCAGCCAGGTGAACAGTTGACTGATGAAAGCTCATTCCATGAGGAATAGGAAGCTCGTGTTTATTTCTATCTTGTACTCAGCAAAGAGGAGTTATGGGGGAGGGGGGCGCCAGGGAAGGTCCTGTTCTCTGCAGGACATGCTGAGGGCACAGTCAGTATGAGGGGCAGTTTAATCTGATGGTTTAAAAGCTTAGACAACTAGAACTCGACTGCCTGGGTCCAAATCCTGGCCCTGCCACTCAGAGCCGTGTGGCCTGTAAATGTCATGTAGACATTTTGTGCCTCCGCTTCCTGCTCTATAAATGAGAGATAATCAGAGTGCCTATTTCCCAAAGTTGTGATGAGAGCGAAATGAGTCAATACCTATCAAAATAGCAGTACAGGGCTGCGTGCCCTTATCTAAAACCCCTGGGGCCAGATGTGTTTCACAAAATTGTGAATTTCTCAGATTTTAGAAAGGTAAGAAGGGACGTACACAGGATGTTACATAACACCCTGAGTGGGCTCTGCCGTCAGCCACATTCAGATGTCTGCAGCCAGATGTATGAACAGTCACACTCAGTGAAGATCAATAAAGACCACAAAGAGCCTTATTTTGTTCCGAATCAGGTTTCAGAGTAGCAGATAAGGATTTAGGAACAAATCAGAAACTAGTATTTCGTAAGAGCTTATCATACCCGAGGCATAGTGTATTTCATCTGTCCAATAACCCTATGAACTAGGTGGTAATATTATTATCCCCATTTTACAGGTGGGAACATTGAGGCACAGCGAGGTTAAAGAACATGCCCGGGTTCGCACTGCTAATAAGCAGCAGAACCAGTATTCCAGCCCTGGCAGTCTGGCTCTAGATGATCGTCCAGGAGACCATGTTGCCTCTGATTGGTACACCGCACGTATTTAGCGCTCAATAAGTGTTAATTATTGCTGTTTTCAAGAAGGAGAACACAGAGAGACAGGAACAGCTCAGAGGAGTGCGGGGTAGGGAGACAGAGGAGAGCAGACACTGAGTTTCAGGAATTTTCATAGAGGCAAGGCCCTTTGTGGCTGGGATTTGAACGATGAAGATGATTTCCAGGCAGGGGAAGGGAACCTAACATGGAGTGAACAGCCTTTTCAAGGAGCTGGCAGGAGGAACCCCACCACCACCAACACTGGAAAAGTTGACATTTGATGTGGTAGAAAATGCAAATGAAAATGTTCAGGTGAGAGGCATCATACCGGCTTCCTATTCGCACGGTAACAAATTATCGCAAACTTTTTTTAACTGCTTAAAACAACAGAAATGATTATCTTTGAGTTCTGGAGGTCAGAAGGCCAGCACAGGTCTTACCAGGCTAAAATGCAGATGTCAGCAGGGCTGCATTCCTTTCTGGAAGCTCCAGGGATGATCCATTTCCTGCTCATTTAGGTTGCTGGCAGAATTCAGTTCCTCGGGGTTGTGGAATTAAGAGCCCGGTTTCCTTACTGGCTGTCAGCTAAGAGCCACTGCCAGCTTTAAGAGGCCACTACATTTCAGGGCTTAGAGCTCCCTTCTTCCATTTTCAAAGCCAGTAATGGCAGGTCAAGTCCCTCTCATGCTTTGAAGCCCTTCTGCCTCTTCTGCCATCACATGTCTCTGATCTACCTTTCTGCCTCCTTCTGCTTTTATGAAGAGTTCATTAAGAGACACAAACTGCTACGTATAAAATAAATAAGCAGCAAGGACACATTGTAATCCCCCCCCAAAAAAGTTCTTGTGATTAGATTGAGCTCACCTAAATAATCTCTCCAGCTTAAGATGCATGACTTTAAATTCATTTGCAAAGTTCCTTTTGCCAGGTAACAGAATATACTCACAGGTTCCAGAAATTAGGATGTGGACATCTTGGGTGCAGGGGGGCATTATTCTGCCTAACACAGTCTGCCCTCTGGCCCCCAGAGGTTCACACTTGTCTTACAGGCAGAATATATTCACAGTATCCTAGCATCTCCAAAAGTCTTATCCCATTGCAGGGGTCATCCAAAGCCAGACTGAGGAGCTTAGAATTTAGTCTGAGGGTGTTCAGGGAATGATGGTGGGAGCTGAGAACACATGGAGGCAAGAAAGGAATCCTCCTCCTGCCGACCTCTCCCCCTTCCTGTATCCACAGCCTCTCAACTCCGAGCTGTCTGCCTTCCAGGTACCCCTGGGATGGCGTGAGCGCTCCCCCAGCGATGGACCCTTCTGTGACGCTGTGGCAGTTTCTGCTGCAGCTGCTGAGAGAGCAAGGCAACGGCCACATCATCTCCTGGACCTCACGGGATGGCGGTGAGTTCAAGCTGGTGGATGCCGAGGAGGTGGCCCGGCTGTGGGGGCTCCGTAAGAATAAGACCAACATGAACTATGACAAGCTCAGCCGGGCCTTGCGGTACTACTATGACAAGGTAAGGTGTCTGAGACCCGGGCTGGGAACCGCCTCCCCACTCCACACGCACACAGTTATATCAGTTATTTTATCTTCTTGTCTTAATTGATACAGCTCTAGCTTTGAAAACAGTGTTAAAATTTACCACCTCGTGCCCCATCCTCGGGTACTCTCAAACCAATGTTGGGACTCCCAGCCATTTAGCAGTTATTTTATTTTCTTGTATTTTATTTTAGCTTTGGCTAAAACCTTCATAGCAGCATTAACGCTGACCCCTACTCACTCCACTCTCTGAGCGCCCCAGCGTCCTGCTGTCCCACCATGCCCCCGCACACCATTTCATTTTCTCGCCTCATTCCTCTGGCCAGAACTTTTGAAAGCAGTATTAATAATGACTCTTCCTCGTCCTGGACCAGTCCTGGGCTCCCCGCAGTTATTTCATAATCTGCTCTTATCCCAGAATAAGAATTCCAGGATATCCTTGTTCTTAGAATCAAAACCTCCGTGACAGTGTTACGCTAACATTTCCTTACCTGATCCTCCAGGACCCTCAACGCTTTTATCAATTCTTTTCATCTCTTATTCCATTAGCTAACATCTCTAAAACAACGGGTATAATGCCCCCTCCACACCACATCCTCTTCTATTCACAGAGCAACCCTGGTCCACTCCAACATTTATATCAATTATTTTATTGTGTCTTCTTGTTCCTGGAGTTAAAATTGTACATTTTCCTCATCGTATCCTCTCAGACTCCCAAACCAGTGCAAGATATCCACCCCCATGTTTATACCAGTTATTTCATGTCCTTATTTCTTTACCTGAAACTCCCAAAACACTGTTTTTCTTCTTCCAGTTCTGTTGAGCTATAATTGGTGAGCATTCATCATCTCGTAGAGATACAAAATAAAAGAAAAAGGAACAAAAAAATTCTTTCCTTGGGATGACAACTTAGGATTTCCTCTCTTAACAACTTTCATATCCGCAGTGTTCGTTGTATTTCATGTTGTACATTACATCCCTAGTATTTATTTATTTTATAACTGGTAGTATGTACCTTTTGGCTGCCTGCATCCAGTCCCCCCACCTCCTCTCACCCCTCACTGAAACTTCCAAAACAATATTAATGAATATCCCTTTTCAGTCCTTTTCGGAGAAACACAAACCCACCCTGTGACATATGTGACCACCATTTAGATGTCTCCAGGGTGCCCTAGTGCCCCCCCTCCCAGATGCCTCTTGTTCCCCAGAACAGCCCTGGACCTGTGCTGCACACCCTTAATCATTTATAGCACTTATTCCATTTTTATATTTTAATCTTTTAGCACAAACTGTCAAAACAGCATTAATAATGAGGCTGCCTCACTCTGTGCTCTGAGGCCACTGGAACATCCCTGAGACCCTCAGACTATCCTGCAATACCCCAAACATGCTCTGTGACCCGCCCAAGCCAGCTTGAGACTCCCCCAATATTTATTACAGTATTTTAATGTTCTTGCTAGGTGCTCTCAGTTGTTTCAGTTTCTAACTGCCTTAGTGTAAACCTCCACAGCAGTATTAAGAATGAGGCTCTGCATCCTGTCCTCCCTGGTGACCTTGCCCTGTCCCACGTCTGTGTCACCAGCTTTAAATAATCCTCTAATAATTCATACTTATTAAGAATTCATCCCCCCAGTCTTCTACATTCCTTTAGTCTCTTCCAATACTTAGAGCGATGACTTCATTTTCCTGTCTTACTGCATTAGCTAGACTCCAAAACTGGGTCCCAGCAGCCACCCCCAAGGCCTGGCCCTGTGAGCCCACAGACACCCCTGGTTCCTGGAGCCAGGAGGAAAGCCTGCTCCCGCATCTACTGCCCTAGGCAGGCCCCAGTGTGGAGAGGAGCCAGTGGGTGTGGCTGTGTGGGGTGGGAGAATGGGACAGATGGGGATGAAGAGAGAGTGACAGAGGGAGACGTGGAGGGGAGAACAGAGAAGAGGGAGAAGCTGGGGGAGAATACAGAGAGGAGGATCGGGGTGGGGAAGACGGGGAGAAAGTGGAGGAGAAGGGTGGAGCCCCCAAGTTGGGAGATGGGGTGAGATGTGAAACAAGCCGGGAGAGGGGAGCCTGTGGGGAGGCGGACACTGAGGTGGAACAGTGCATATGTAAGAGGACAGGAAAGGGGCACAGGGAAAGAAAGACACTGGGAGACACCCCTCTTCACCCCCTCAGCATCCACACCCTCCCTGGCCCTATCTCCTAAGACGCTTTATCCTGTTTCCCCCTTCTCAGAACATCATCCGCAAAGTGAGCGGCCAGAAGTTCGTCTACAAGTTTGTGTCCTACCCCGAGGTCGCGGGGTGCTCCACTGAGGACTGCCCACCCCAGCCTGAGGTGTCGCTCACCTCCACCGTGACAAATGCGGGCCCTGCAGCTGTCCACACTCTCCCCGGGGACGCTGCTTCCGGGAAGCCAGGCCAACCCAAGGGTGCAGGAACAGCGGGCCCAGGCGGCTTGGCGCGCAGCAGCCGGAACGAGTACATGCGCTCAGGCCTCTATTCCACCTTCACCATCCAGTCCCTGCAGCCGCAGCCACCGCCACCATCTCATCCTCGGCCTGCCTCTGTGCTCCCCAACACCGCCCCTGCAGGAGCAGCAGTGCCCCCCTCAGGGAGCAGGAGCACCAGTCCAAGCCCCTTGGAGGCCTGCCTGGAGGCTGAGGAGGCCGGCCTGCCTCTGCAGGTAAGGACTGGCATGTGGAAATTCAGTAGGAGGAGGGATGCCCAATTCCCAAATGGGGGAGGGGGGCTGGGAGGAGAAGGGACATAAACGTCCTATTGAAGGAGATATTGTGGAAGGAGGGACACAGAAGTCCCCTTGGAGAAAGGGATGGGGAGGAAAGCTATGCAAAACCTGGGAAGGAAGGGGGAAATTAAGTGCACTACAGTTAGCAGTGCACCGGACATGTAGTAGGTACCCTGAATGTATTTGGTTAATGCACTGGTTCTCACACAGTTAGCACTCATCAGAAATCACCTGGAGGGCTTTTGAAACCATAGATTGCTGGGGGCCACCCCTAGAGTTTCTGATTAGGTGGGTCTGGGGGTGGGCCTGAGAGTTTGCATTTTTAACTAGTTTCCAGATGAGGCACCTGCTTCTGATCCATAAAGCAGATGTTTGAGACCACGGCTTTCATGAGTCAGGGCAGTGTCCCCTGGAGTCCCGCCCCTAAAGGCAGCCCTGCAGCCATCAGGTGTCTCACCCCAGGTCCCCTGCCCCCAGATATAAGGACCTACTCCAGAAGAACCCCCACTTCCTTGGCAACGTCCACGTCCTGTTAGAGGACCTGCCCCCACTACCAAGTCCTGCTTTCCAAGGGAAATAATTGGCTTCACTACCCCAGCAATCCTTACACACCCCCTCTGCACTCATTCCTCTCCCAGGTCATCCTGACCCCGCCCGAGGCCCCAAACCTTAAATCCGAAGAGCCAAATATGGAGCCTGGGTTGGGCCGGCCACTGCCCCCAGAAGTGAAAGTGGAAGAGCCTAAGGAAGAGTTAGAGGCTGCAGCCAGTAGGGAGGCGGGGTTTGTGCTGGAAGCCGTCAAGGCCGAGCCCTTTGAGCCCAAGGCCGAGCCCTTTGAGCCCAAGTCGGAGCCCGAAGTCCCCCCTGCAGAGGGCGTGCCAGCCCGGCTACCCGCAGTGGTTATGGAAACCGCGGCGCAGGTGGGTGGCCTTGCGGCTTCCACAGCTTCCAGCACGGAGATCGCCCAGCCTCAGAAGGGCCGGAAGCCCCGGGACCTGGAGCTTCCACTCAGCCCAAGCCTGCTGGGTGGGCCGGGACCCGAACGGACTCCAGGATCAGGAACTGGCTCGGGTCTGCAGGCGCCAGGCCCAGCGCTGACGCCTTCCCTGCTACCTACGCACACATTGGTGAGAGCCTGCAAAGGGGCGGGGCTGGCACCTGGGACGACTGGGATTGGCGCGGGGCGGGAGAGGGAGGAGTTAGACTAACTGCGATGGCCAATACCGTTACCACTGAGTGAGCGGGAGGGAGGGACAATCGAATGGGATTGGCTGTGCCAAAGGACGGGGCTTAATTGATGCAGGGCGAGCGAGTCAGCAATGCTGAAGGATCTGATGCCCAAAAGAAGGGCAGGTCTGGGGAGTTTTGTGGGCAGGAACTGAAGAGCCCTAGAGGTTTTCTGCAGGAACTGTTTCTGGGTTAGGAGCATGGCTTGAGGAACCTGAGTGGGGCTTTTTGGTCTGGGGTTTGCTTAGTGGGTTTCCTGTGAGGTATACAGGTGGAACATAAGAGTTGGAAGTTGACCCTGAACTACTGGGATGGTGAGGTTTGAAAACAGCATGTGGATGGGGTCTTGTCACCGGAAGGTCTTGCCCACTGAGGCTGGGAGTGGGCCCTCAGGAGTTAGGAGGGGAGGAGACCTCTGTGTAAAGTTGGAGAGCTGTCAGGGGCATGGTCTTAGTCGTTACTGTGGTCTAGGCCTGTGCACTTTTGAGGAATGACCTTGGAAGTATGAGTGGGAAATCTGGTGGGGCTGGCACCGAGTTCCTCTGGTTTCCCCCCACCTGCCCTCTTGCTCACTTAAGCTCTGCCCACCCCTTTCCCACAGACCCCGGTGCTGCTGACGCCCAGCTCGCTACCCCCCAGCATTCACTTCTGGAGCACCCTGAGTCCCATTGCACCCCGTAGCCCTGCCAAGCTCTCCTTCCAGGTAGGATCAGCTCCCCGCATCTCGGAAAAGGTGAGAGACCCCAGCCTGGTCCCCATTCATGACCTCTCCATTTCTGTCCCCAGTTTCCGTCCAGTGGCAGCGCCCAGGTGCACATCCCTTCCATCAGCGTGGATGGCCTCTCAACCCCCGTGGTGCTCTCCCCAGGGCCCCAGAAGCCATGACTATCACCACCAACACCACCCCTTTCTGGGGTCACTCCATCCATGCCCTGAACTTCTCTCCAGCCAGCCGTCTCAAGGAGAAACATAGTTCAGCTGACAGACTCGTGCTCTGGTCGTGGTCGGGTGGGGATTCTTAGGAAGAAGGATCTCTCAATAGCCCTTCCACAAAAAAAAAAAAAAAAAAAAAAACATACAACTTCTCTCTTCTCGGTCAGTCCCCCAGTGGCCGCCCTTACACGTCTCCTACTGCAAGTGGTGGGGGGCGGTTTATTTATTTATTTTTTGAAGGCCACTGGGAGGAGCTTGGCCCAACTGTTTCGGGGGGTTGGTGAGGGCATCTCCCCTGTCTCCACATTCTTTCCCCAAGATGAGACAATCGAGGTCTGGCTTGAGAAGGACCTTTCTTTATTTATTTCTCAGCCTGCCCTTGGGGAGCTGAGGGAGCCCTGTCTCCATGTTGGGGTGTGGGTAGAAGAGCTAGCTTGCTGTAGTTTATTATTCCCGGCCCTCCCCAAGGGTCCAGGAAGAATTTGTGCCATTTAACGGTTTGGGAGTCTTGCCCAAGGAAGACTCACACCCTTGGAAATAGGAATTTCCACCTCCCCAGCCTTTCTCTCAGACACCTTATCCTTTTCAACCACCTTCTTGGCCAGGGAGGAATGCCCCTTTTCTTCTTCCCCTGAGAAGCCATTCCTGTGTCTGCCAAACTCCTGGGGTCCTGCCTGTTACCTCCCAATGGAGGGTTTTTTTTGGGGGGAGAGGTCCCCGTCTGGGGGGCCCCTCCAGCCAGTACTCCAGGTCTCCCTGTCCCCCACCCCCTGCCATTTTGATAGTATAATCTATTTTTAAACAGGGCTTTTCAATAGGGGAGAGGGAGGCATCTCTTCCTATATCTGAGATGGGGTGGGTGGGAAGGAAGGGATTTGGAGGGGGGAATCATCCTGCCACCCCCAAGTGTTTATTTTTGATACCAAACGTGTATTTTCAGCTCCCTCCCTCCCAGCCCCCCAATTTCCTGCGGGCGGGTACAAAGGACCCTTTAAGTGTCCCTGGAGTTGGGAGGGAGGAGTGAGGGACATAAAGCTTGTCCTATCTGAATTCCAGGCTGGAGAAGAGTGGGTTCAAAGGACTCCTGGGTTCACCTTCCGTCAGCATCGGCCCAGCCCGGGCCTGGGGACTGGGGGTTGGTGATATGGGGGACGGTGCTACACCTGTCTCCACTGTTTGTTTTACTTCCCAAAAATAATGGATCTTTTTTTTTCTAAGAGTCCCAGAGAATGGGGAATTATTCCTGTAAATATATATTTTTAAAGGTGATGCTGGAGGCTCCTAGCGTTTTTTTTTTCCCTGAAGCCATTGGGTACAAGGCACAGCTTCGTGTGCAAGGCAGTGAGGGTGTGAGGTTGATTGTGAGAGAGAGCAAGATGGCATGTGTCAGAAACAATAGTAGAGACTACAGGTTGGTAAGCAGGGGTGTGAAAAAGAGAAAACCATGGAAAGCTGTGATGGTGTGTTTATGTTCTTGAAAACATGCGTCTGTGTCGAGAGAGTGAAAGTTGTAACCACAAACTTGACACTGTCTATGTGAGAAATTGCGGCTGGGTGGCAGAAAACCACCGTTAAGACTGAATGAGTGATGAAGGTACCGTACCAGAAACTGGTGACAGGTGCGTGAAATAGTGTTTATGAGAAGGAAGTGGGGACTGCACATCACTCACTGTTTGACAGGCTGATGGTGAGCGAGACAGACTGAGGAACCAAAACAATGTTTGAGAGCCTGCATGGGCACGAAAGTGTGGTCGAGACTGTCAGGGACTGTGCGGAGGTGCGAAACGGCACCGTATGTAAGCAGATGACTCAGTGTTTGGGAGACAGGTTGTGTCCAAAATGGTTCACACAAGGCTGTCGTATCAGCTAATATCATGGGAGCGTACATATGAGACATTGATTGTGTGAGAAAAAAAGGGCCAGGAGGCCAGATGGGTGCCTGAGACTGAAGATACCAGAATACGTGATTGGGTGTATGAAAACTGTTCACGCGAAGCTGACAAAGACTGTGAGAAACTGAGAAAAAGTGGCTGGAACTGGGAGAGTGTGAGAAGCTGTAATTGTGTGTGTGTGTGTACCTGAGCCTAGTGGCAGAGTGATTTGCAGTTACTACTCCAGTCTGGTGCCCAGGTTCAGCGTGAGAGAAAATAATGGTGAGATTGTCCGAAACCATGTGAGAGACCACATAACTGTGAGTGAGAGGCGAGGAGTGAAAAGAATGAAGTCAGCACCACGTGAGAGCAAACTGATGACCGAGCAGTGTGTGAGCGTGGGGGGTCTGGGAAACAGTTCATGAGAGGCTGCAAACTGGAGACTACATGGGGCTGAAAAACAGAAAATGAAACTTGAGCGAGTGAGACCCCGAAAGACCATGCAATCAGCACATGCAGGAAACCAGCGAGGCTGTCATTGTGGTTGAGTATACACGACACGCTGGCTGGATGCATCCAGTGATGTTGTGAACCCTTAAGATGGGCCGTGAGAGGCTGTGTGTGTGTGTGTGAGACCAGTTGAGAGCCTGGGAGCGGTGGTGAATGAGTAACCACAGATGTCAAAGGCTGACCAAGGGCAAGTGACTATGACACTGAATGGGAGACTGAGACAGTGCCTGAGAAACCATGTGGGTATGTGTAAAACTCTTCAAGAGACCTTATCAAAGGCTGTAAATCCAGGACTGGGTAGGTTGGATGCTGCTTGAGAAGAAACACGAGACCAGGTGAGTAAGATGGCATCTGAGCCACTGCGGGATTGTGTGTGCGAGTGAAGCTCAGCCATTATCGGGGGCTGTGGGTGTGCAAGATTGGCTGGAGCATGAGGAGGTGGGAGAGTGAGTTTCTGTGTGTGCACAAGAAACTTCCAGAGAGACCATCACTGACTATTTGTGTGTGAGAGAAATCGACTACCTGGGTTAGTGGGTGAAACATCTTACCAAAAGGTGTGACTGCATGTGTATGTGAAACAGTGGTGCGAGCAAATGTGGTCCTGGCTGAACGAGACAGACTAGAACATGTGACTGTGCGTGTGAAACTGTTTGTAGGGGACTGTAGTAAGGCTGGGAATCAGTGATAGAAAATGACTCCCCAAGCAAGCGGCCGAGGGGATGTCCAAGAAGCCAAATGTTCGAGGATGTATGAGCTTGTGGGTAAGAGACCATAGTAGAGGCTGTAAATCCAGAACTGTGTGTGTAAGTATGCAAAAATAAAGAAGAAGAAAAAGATGACTGAGACTGAATGAGGCAGTGAATGAGAAATGGTGCATGGAATGTGCCAGGCCAAGGGAAGAGCTCTCTTCTGTCAATCCCTTTCCTCCTCGGGCCCCGGGCTCTCTTCTCCCAGTTCTCCAAAACTTGAAATGCTGGAGTTCCCCGGAGATTGGCCAGGGGCTTCCCTTCCCTCTTCTCAGGAGCCGCGCCCTCTCCAGGTGGTCTGGCCCAGTCCCAGCCCTGGAAACTACTGCTCCCTCCGTGAGGCCCACATTTTTACCTCCAATCCAATCTAGATTATTCCTCTTAGCACTTAGCAGGATCTCTGCAGCTTTGTTTATTGCATTTTTTTCTTCCTCCATTCAGCAGGCATTTATTGAGCACCTACTGTTTGCTGGTGCCGGTCCAGGCCCTGCAGACACAGCGGTTAACAAACTAGACACAAATCCCTGCTTTTATGGAGCTGGTGTTTCAGTGAGGACAACGGACAAGAAACGAATACATCATATCAGGTGGTGTTGCAATAATTACATGAGATAAGACTCAGTCTCTGTTTATATAAGAAATCTGTAGTCATTTTATTGCCCAAAATGTGTAGGCGAAGATGCAAGTGGCAACAGTCCTCTTTCTGGGGACTCCTGTAAGTATGTATACAGTTTAGGAACAAAGGAAATATTGATTATAACATTATTACCAGGGCAACAGGTGGTTAGATAAAGCGGCCAACCAGAATTACAGGTTTCTTGTGGGGAGTTTGTTCTCGTAGGATAACAGCGCTGATGTCTGAAGTCTTCGAGTCTTAACAAGACCCCTTTGTTCAAAGCACGCTTTCAAAGACAGGCTTGTATTATCAGGAAGCAGTACATCTGTAATGGATACAAATGTCAACACACCTTGTCACCCATAAAACAAGACCAACATTCTTGTGAAAGTTCCGTTTTAACACCTGACCAAATCAAATCCTTCTACCTTGTTTGAACTCGCAGAATGGTATTCCCCCATGGACGCAGGGGAGGTGAGACGTTGCCTTCCTAACATTCTGACTCTTTTATGTTAATTAAAAAGATTCCTGTTTTTAAAGCAGGCTCTGGAGTTTCACTCGTTAGGGTTTGTTTGTTTGTTTGTTTTTAGGGTTTATTTTTTAAAAAGAAAGACAGTAGGTCTGTGGAGCGCTACCTACATGAAAAATGGGCTGGATGCAAATGAATTATTAACGGGAGAATAAGGATTATGTAGAATAGTTTTTCTACATACATACATTCAGGGACTAGAATGATGGCTCTTAAAGTGTGGTCCTCCACCAGGGTCACCTGGGACCTTGTTAGCAATTCACATTCTTGTGCCCCACCCCCGACCTACAGAATCCAGAACTGGGGTGGGGCCGGACAATCTGGATTTAACAAACTTCCAGATGATTCTGATGCACGCTAAGGTTTGAGAGCCACTGGGCTAGAGGGTGATGGGTGCCCTACAAAAAAGGTATCTGCAGAGGGCTTCTGTGAGGGAGGTGACATTTACGGTCAGTCTCTTGGTCAGTCTCTTTTAGAGCATAAGCCCCTTAAGGGCCAGAATTTGGGACTGGCTTGTCTGCTTCCGTCCAATGCCCAGAACAGTGCCTGGCACCCAATAGTTGCTCAATAAATATTGAATTAATGTATCTAACAAAGATCACCTGCCGAATGCCAGACACTGGGCTAAGGGCTTTTAAAAATCTGAACTCCCAGTCTTCACAACAAATTCTGTGATGTAGGCTGTTGGGGGAGGCTGGTGGTCGGGAGGGCTGGTATGATCTTGGTGGAACATGGCCAAGCCAGTTCCCTCCAAGCCACTCCCTCCTCAGGCCCTGAAGGTGTCCCCAGCTGGCCCCCAGGGGCAGTGGATTCCCCCGCCCTCCCCCTGTTCAGTCCTTCTGAATTCTCCCCACACTCTCGCCACTTCCCCTTCTCACTTCCCTTGTGCTGACCTCCCATCCACATTCTAACCACAAAGAACCTCACTTTTAGGAAATAGGAGGTGGGTGGTTAAGTCAGGATGGAGGATGAAGCCATTACCTCGATGCTCGCTCCACCCCGCGAGGAGGGACACACCAAGTACCCCACGCTCATTTTGCTCTCATTCAACACCCCCAGGAGGTTGGCCCCGTCGTTGAGGGACAGATCAGGCCTTTCAAAGGTGGAGAACCTGAGGCTCAAAGAGGTTCAAGTGATTCACTCAAGGTCACACAGCAAGGAAGTTCAGTCTTGCTTAAAACTTCCAGGCTCCATTTCCCCTCAAGTGAGAATTAGTTCGAGGAATGTTGATGGAGCACCGAAGGCTGCTGCGGGGCAGAGCGCAGGGTGCTGGGGATACAGCCACAAACAAACCGGGACCAAGAGTGAGGCAGGAAGTAGGGAGGGGAGTGGGGAGGAGGAAGCTCAGGAGCAGAGATGACCGGGGAGGTGTCAGGAGCTGAAGAGACCCGCTCCCTCCCCGCTGCTGCCCTTCGCCCTCCCAGTTCCTCCTGCCCCTGGTTCCTCTTTCCCACCAAGTCCAGGAGCAGGTCAGCCCACATAAAGCCAGGCCTTCTCTGGCGGGGCTGCAGGGCTGCTGGGCACAACATGTCCACCCCAGTGCAGGCCCCTGGCTTTCTGCTGCCGCCGCCGCTGCTGCTGCTGCTGCTGCTGCTTCTAACCCTGCCGGCCACAGGTGAGTGGGCAGTGGAGGGGGGGGGCCCAACTGGCCCCCCATGGGTTCCCGGGCACCCCCCACCTCCCTGACCATGCTTCCCCACCCGGTTACAGGTTCAGACCCCGTCCTCTGCTTCACCCAGTATGAGGAATCTTCGGGCAAGTGCAAGGGCCTCCTTGGGGGAGGTGTTAGCGTGGAAGACTGCTGTCTCAATGCTGACTATGCCTTCCAGGAGTCCAGCCACAGTTTCTGTATGGCATGCAGGTTAGGGGGGAACCTAGGGTTTGGGAGGAGGCAGAAAGGACTGTCCGCCAGGGGACCCAGCACTGGGCTGTTTACTTCTCTGAGATTTCCAAGAGTAGCTCCGAGGCCCTGAACATGACCATAGCTCATAGAATTCTCAGCCTCGGCTCTGCTGACACTTCGGGCCAGAAAATCCTTTGTCGTGGGGGGTGACCGGTACATTGCAGAATGTGTTGCCAGGAGCAGCCTGCAGCCACAAAAATGTCTCCAGATACCTCTGGACATTCCCTGTGGGGGCTAAAAATCACCCCTGGCGGAGGACTGCCATGGTTTACACATAATAAGCACTTCCTGTCTACCAGAAGCATAGTAGGTGGGGCACAGCTCAGGTATTTCTGAAGGTAGCTCAAGTCCCCTAGTGGTGATAACAGCTCGTATTGAGTGCTTACTGTATACAGACACATTGAGGGAGGGGGAGAGTTTGGCGACTTCTGAGAGCAGCTCCAGGCCCCTCATTCTGATGACACATCACACTCACCGAGCGCTTCTGGCACACCAGATGCCTTGCAGGGGTTGGGGGGAGCTGAGAGTAGCTCTCATCTCCCAACCGTGATGCCAGCTTACACATATTGAGCCCTCTCTATATGCCAGACATATTTTCTAACTGCTTACTGTATCTCCCAGATACACCATGGGGATTTTTGAAGGCAGCTCTGGGTCCACTAGTCATGTCAACAGGTCACATGTGTTTAACATTATGCTGTGCAGGGAGCTGAGAGTAGATCTGGAGTATTTCTGGTGGGGTCTCTGAGCTCATGGGGTTGATGGTTCCTATTGATTAAGTACTTCCTGTTTGCCTGCTACCATGCGCAGCTGTGGCCTGGTGGGTTTCTGACCGCAGTTCTGGGCCCCTGGTCCTTTCATTTGCTTACTACATGCCTGGCACTGCCCTTGGGGTGCTTCGAAGGGTAATTCCAGGTTCCTGATAATGAAGGTAAATGATATTTAAATATTTACTGGGTGCCCACCTCTTCCTGTTCAATCCCCCAGTATCCCTAAGAGGTAAATACTCTCATGACTCCATTCCACATACATCCATTCCACACCCCGTCCTGTGCTGGCCCACACTCTGTGGTCCCATACACCATCCCTGCCAGAGCGCACCAGGATGGGACCCGTGTGCTCCTCTCCGCAGTTTCCCGCATTGGTCACCGTGGTCCACGTGGACCCCCTGCTCTATGACCTGCACCGAGGGCTCCCAGCTGCGACACCGGCGCTGCGTAGGCCAGGGTGGGCAGTGTCCTGACAAGATGGAGCCCGGGACCCTCCAGTGGCAGCTACAGGCCTGTGAAGACCAGCCATGCTGTCCTGGTGAGGAGGATCAGCAAGGCGGGCGAGCCCTGTTAGCCAGCACTGTTCCCAGTTAGCCAGCACTGGGAACAATCGGGGCAGAAGCCCTGAGGGTGGAACTGTGCATAGTACTTGTGAGGCACCAAGGAGGAGGCCAGTGTGGCTGGAGGAGAGCGGCGGGAGGTGAGGTTGGCAGGGACTGATCCTTGTGGGCCATGGTGAGGATGCTGGCTTTTGGGCTTATTTTTTTATTATTATTATTGTAATATAGTTAATTTTCAATGTTGTGTTAGTTTCTGGTGTACAGCATAGTGATTCAGTTATACATACATACATATATATTCTTTTTCAGATTCTTTTTCATTATAGGTTATTACAAGGTATTGAATGTAGTTCCCTGCGCTATACAGTAGGACCTTGTTGTTTATCTATTTTATATATAGTAGTTTCTATCTGCTAATCCCAAACTCCTAATTTATCCCTCCCTCCACCTTTCCCCTTTGGTAAGTATCTGTTTGTTTTCTGTAAGTCTCTTTCTGTTTTGTAAATGAAATGCTACTCAGCCGTAGGAAACAATGAAATAAAGGGGAGGGTATAGCTCAGTGGTAAAGTGCATGCCCAGCATGCACAAGATCCTGGGTTCAAGCCCCAGTACCCCCATTAATAAACAAACAAACAAACCTAATAACTCCCCCACCAAAAAAAATGAAATAATGCCATTTGCAGCAACATGAATGGACCTAGAGGCAATCATACTTTATGAAGTTAGACAGAGAAACACAAATATCCTATGATATCACTTATATATGGAATCTTAAAAAATGAGACAAAAGGATGTTGGCTTTTATTCTGAGTGATGTTGTGATGGCAGAGGAGAAACGTGACCTGACTTGGGTTGTGACAGATCCCTCTTGCTGTCAAGAAGACAGACTGTATGTGGTGAGGAGTGCAGCAGAGGGACCAGTGTGAAGGCTCCTGCAATGGTCCAGATGTGCAATGCTGGTAGGCCAGGTGTGGCCACAGATGTGGTGACAGGATTAGCTGATGTGGGGTCCATGAGGAAGCTTGGATCCCTGAATGACACCACCACCTCCATCTTGTCCCCATCTTTTGTCTCCCACAGAGATGGGTGGTTGGTCCAACTGGGGGTCCTGGACATCTTGCTCAGTCACCTGCTCCAGAGGGACCCGGACTCGTCATCGAGCATGTGATCAGCCTGTCCCCAAGTGTGGGGGCGGCTGCCTAGGAGAGGCAAAGGAGTCAGAGGCCTGTGACACCAAACAGGTCTGCCCCAGTGAGTGAGGGCAACCACAGGGCACTGACGTGGGCCCCCAGGGTGGGTCTTGGGGCTACAGCAGGGACCTTCCAGGGTAGGAGGAGTGAAGCACGCATGCCCACACTTGGCATCTCTTTACCCCCACCCCATCACAGCACACGGGGCCTGGGCAGCTTGGGGCCCCTGGGGCCCCTGCTCAGGCACCTGCCGCGGTGGACCCAGAGCACACACGGAGAAACGGAGCCGCACATGTTCTGCACCTGAGCCTTCCAAGCAGCCTCCCGGGAATCCCTGCTCAGGGTCAGCCTACGAGCAGCGGGCCTGCACTGGCCTGCCACCCTGCCCAGGTACTCGGGGATGAGGCCTCTTGACTTAGGCACAGATGCACTGCCATTTCAGGGGACAGAGATCTTAGGCCATGTGACCAGGGAGCTCTTTGTTGGGGGCCAGTTGGCCTCAAGGGTCAGAGGGCTGAGGGAGTAGAGACTGAGGTGGCCTTTCTCTTCACTCCTCCTATTCCCCACCAACAGTGGCTGGTGGCTGGGGACCATGGAGCCCTGTGAGCCCCTGTCCTGTGACCTGTGGCCTGGGCCAGACCCGAGAACAACGGACATGTGATCACCCTGTGCCCCAGCATGGGGGCCTCTTCTGTGTTGGTGATGCCACCAGGACCCACATCTGCAACACGGCCGTGCCCTGCCCTGGTCAGCACCCCAAGATTAACCATTTCCATGCCTTAGCGCCCTACCCTGCCCCCCAGCCAATCCCCACTGCCCAGTTCCTACTGTTAATGCCTTGTTCCTGCCTCTGATTCCTCCATTCCTGGCCATGATGCCTTGGTTCTACCTCTGATCCTCTTTTCCCACATCTGGCCATTCCCACTCCCTCCCCCAGCCCCCATTCCTTCCTCCGATCCCCTTCGCTGGCTCCTTTCTTTGGTGCAAGCCCAGCTGCCCCTGTCTCGGCAGTGAACGGAGAGTGGGGGCCCTGGGGGGAGTGGAGCACCTGCACCCGCCCAAGCATCAAACACATCAGCTGCCAGGAGATCCCAGGCCAGCAGATCCGCTCCAGGAGCTGCAAAGGCCGCAAATTTGATGGACAGCGGTGTGTTGGGCAACAGCAGGATATCCGGCACTGCTACAATATCCAGCGCTGCCTCTGTGAGTGCCCCCCCCCAGAGACTACATGGTGAGGGTGGGGCAGCCCGTGTGGGGATGGGGGCTTTCTGACTGTCTGCCGGAGACCCCATGTCCCTGTAGCCCCTCTCTCGCCACCCCATCCAGTCCTGTAATTCTGACTTGGGAACCACTTCCCTTTTTTGCAGGGAAAGGCTCGTGGTCAGAGTGGAGTACCTGGGGGCTGTGTATGCCCCCATGTGGACCCAACCCCGTCCGTACCCGCCAGCGCCTCTGCAAGGCTACGCTCCCGAAGTTCTCGTGAGTGAGGGGGCAGTGCGCCTGGGGAGGCGGGTTATGATATTGACAGGTCAGCCGTCAGGGCGGGAGAGCCGGCCACCCTCAACCTGGGTTCCACCACTGGGTCTAAGGCGCCTGCTTTGCCAAAAGCCATCTCCCAGCTGCAGGAAGAGGGGAGAAACTAAAGAAGAAGCTGAGAAAGAGGATGTTGAGGGGAGAAATAGTAGCCTCCATGCCCTTGGGTCACTCATTCAGTCACTTAGCCAATCTCCCATTCACTCTGCCCTTCATGTGTCGTTTGCTCTGCTCCCTCGGTCACCCAAGCTTTGATTGGTTCATTCAGTCCCTCTGTCCCTCATGCCTCCATTCACTTGTTCATTCCTTCAGTCCCTCATGCCTCCATGGGTACATGATGTGTCTTTCTGCATCTCCCTGCCCTAAGGCATTCTTTCTAAGGCCTTTTCAGCAACAGTGGCAGACACACAGAACCCAGATCCCATAGATTCCCCCAAGGGCTCCAGGTCAGCAGGGCCCCGACAGAAGGCATATGAGGAATGGTCAGTGTGTGGAAAAGGGACTGATGCCACCTCAGTCTGGGTCCAGGAAGCTGACTGGACCCCTCCCCTGGCAGGAAGGGGTCGGAAAAGTCTTTCCTATCGAAACTGTGTGAGCAGTCCTGGACACAGGTGATCAGGGGCCCGAAGTGTTTCCCAGTGGCCAGGGTGGCACAGGTGTTGGAAAGGGTTAAGACACTCACTCATCCCTTCCTTATTTCCACATACATCAGGCTGCTATATTAAGTGGCCTGTTCCCAACTCGTGGAAGGCCTGCCATCTGGTCTCCGGGTGTGGGTTTAGAGGGGGTCTGGAAGGTGAGTTGGGGTTTAAATGGAGGCACGAAGGACTTGGCAGGGTGAGGAAATGAACGGAGGGCATTGGGATGGGAGGGATTGGGAGAAATAACCCAGGCAAAGACTATTCTGGACATGGGACTTAGTCCGAATAAAGTGGAAGAGAGAGATAGATTGACTTGGGGACAGAGATTTGGGCCCAACAACAAGGCCTTGAACGCCAGGGCAAGGCATTTGGGTTTTTTCCAGTGGGCAATGGGGAGAGATATAAAAGGTTTTGGAGGTAAAAGAAAGTAGTTCATATCAACAGATAATAATTACCAGCATTTATTGAGCACTTACTGTGTACCAGACATGACTCAGCACTTTACCTGAATCAACTCATTTAGCCTCATTTAGCCCAGTGAGGTAGGTATTATTATTATTCTCGTTTTTCAGTTGAGGGAAACTGAGGCACAAGAGAGATAAAGAAATTTCCCAATATCTCACAGCTAAAAAATAGCGTTGGGCATACCGTAGGTGCTCAATTAGAGTTTGTTGAATGCATTCTTGCCTTTCCTGAGCTTCTCCTCTCTATTCCCACCTAACTCCCCAGGCCCACTGTTACCATAGTCGAAGGTCAGGGTGAGAAGAACGTGACCTTCTGGGGGAAACCATCGGCACTGTGCGATGTGCTGCAGGGGCAGAAGGTGATGGTGGAAGAGAAACGTCCATGTCTGCACGTGCCTGCCTGCAGAGAACCCTGAAGATGAGAAGCTTTAACATCTCTCTTTTCCACTCTGACCCCCTGACCCCTGAGACGTCAATAAACCAGCCTCTTCCTCAGGAGTGGGACCATAGCATCTTCTAGGCCAGAGAGGACAACACGGGCAAAGTTGCAGTGGCCTGTGGTGGAAAACTAATTTCCACTGTGGCCACAGCATGACAGGAGTGAAGGCGAGCATCCTTCTCTGCTGTAGCCCTGACGTCTGCCCGCCTCTCTGCAGTGCCCCAGGGCACCCAGCACGTCTCTCTGCAGAGTTCCAAATTACGAAGTATGGGCTTCCTGATTGGCTACCCGCCCTGGCAGGCACTTTCTGATTGGCCGGCGGGCTTGTTTTCCATCTCCCCGCCTCCTAAAGCTCCCTCCTCTGGCAGATTCCACGTCAATCAAGACTTGAACCCCGACAGAGGCGTGGCTGGGGGGTTGGCGCCCTACCGAGCGAACACCTGCAGCCACCCACATCCAACAGCCCAGTTCCAACTCCGCAATTAGCGGCGACAAATAGCTACGCGAGGCGGGGTAGGGGGGCGACAGAGGAAGTGCCTATGAGGTGCTCTGATCTGGGACAAGGGCAAAGAAAAGCTAGAGTCAGCATCTGCCCAGAGGAGCCCCCAAGACAAACCCAGAGACATTCCTTCAGCGGTTGTGCATTCATTCAACACTTATTAGCATCTACTGTATACTAGAGCTAAGTCTGGGCATCGGGTGGAGGAGGGCTTGTAGAAGGAGAGGACATCTAAGCGAGGGGATAAACTAGAATAGGTGATCCTTTTACTGAACATTTATTCAACGACGCCTACTCTAGACTAACAGTAGCGCTGGACATCATGGGGGATGGGGAAGAAGTCAGAGCGGTACGTGTCTCCACAGGGAAGGGAACAAACTGAGGCTGTGTGTCTGGTGGTGTTTTAATACTTTCCATAGCATGAATTCATTTAATCCACAACGAACATATGAGGTCAATATTATAATCCTCATTTTACCAAGGAGGAAACAAGCTCAGAAAGGTAGTGAGATGGACATTTCTGAAACACCATGTCAGGAGCAGAGTTTAGGACTTTGTGCTGTGAGTGCAGGGGCACCTCTCTGTGGGAGGATTCAGATGGGAGATCTGTAACACCCAGAGTTTGTCAGGGTGCTCACTTCTCTGGGTTGATTTTCCCTCGTGTAAAATGGGTCAATTGATGGGTTGGGGTGAAGACAAAGTCGATGACTATTTGGTTATCTTGGGAGGAATGAGCCAAAGCTAGGGGTTCTGGTTACTACTATAAGGTATAAGAGAGGTATGTGTTTACAAGAAAGTGGACATTTGGCTGTATGTGTGCATTACGAGGTACATATCTCTGTGTATGTGTGATATGCAGACCTATCAGTCTGTGCAAGAATTAAGGATGTATTGAATGTGTGTGGAGTGCATGTAAAATAGCAACCGTGTGCACCATAACAATGTGTGAGTTATACGGGGTTATGTGTGCACACGCATATGCACATTAAGGTGGTATGGATATGTACGTGTGAGTTATAAACATGGGTACAATATTGATTATGAACATATGTCAGGGGCGTGTGTTTCAGAGTCGTTACTCACCAATGCACAACAAAGAAGAGCATTCTTGGTGCCCCTTCTGTATGCTCATTCCTGCCGGAGAAGGTGAAGACAGTGCAGAGGAACCTGACCTCTGCTTCCCGGGAGTTGAGACATTCCTGGAGGAGGGGGAAGGATCTTCATTCTTCTGTAAAATCATCTACAAAAAAAATTAATTTCTGGAAATTGAGCCACCTGGAGAAAGAGAATGACCCTGGGGGCCATGAGTCCTAGAAACCTGGGAATGGGGCCCCTGGGGAGAGGCAGTCTGGAGACAGATTCCTAAAGAGCCCGACTTCTCACTCCCAGAGGAACCAAAATGGTCTGTAGACCTGCAGCTGCTTCTGTCCCCCAGAGAGGGCACCATGGGTCCAGCACAGCTTGTTTGCTTCAGTTACTGAGCAAAAAAACTGGGGAGCACATACTTAAAAATGTTGGAAAATACCCAATTTGTGGGGAGTTCCCCATCTGGGGAGCACTGGGATGTGAAATGCCAGAGAGGGGGAAGGAATGACAAAGCAAAGGCCTGCAGATAGAACTGAAGCTTGCTGGAATGGAGGAGGGAGCAGAGATGGTGGACTGTGGGAGTCTAAGGGAAGAGGGGACTTCCCGGAGACCTTGGCCAAAGATGATCCTTGAGAGAGGGACTGGACATTCCTGGCAGAAGTCACAGCACTCCCTCACCCCCACCCCCTTGGTGTTGGGTCAGGTGATCATTTTTACAGACGAGGAAGCCAAGTTTCAGAGGTGTTGAATCACTTTCCCAAAAGTATAGTGGAAGCCCAGTTTGAACCCAGGTATTCTGACTTCAGATCTCACACCATCATGACCTTGTTTTAACAAGCCAAGTATTTAATGAATGAAGGATGTACAAATGAGTAAGTGAATGATTCAGTTGAAAATCCTGCAGGCAGAAGAGTCTCCAAATCTGCCTACTTCTTGCCATATCTTCTTCCACCTCATTTAGTCCACCATCATCACTCACTATGGTCCACAAAGCCCTGCTCCATCTAGTCCCTGATGACCTTCCTGACCCCATCTCCTGCCACAATCCCCCTCACTCATTTTGTTCCAGCCACACTGACACCTCTTTCTGGCACATTCTTTAAAGAAAAAATATGGATCATAAAGTGAACATGACCCTTTGGGAATGAATTGGAGTTCTTGGATTCCCTCATTTGTAAAATGGAAATCATATTACCCAATGCATAGTATTGTTGTAGGGGTTGGGTACAATCAATCAACAAATGGTTATTTTTAAATGGATTGGTGTTTTCACTGTTGTCAGGATTTAATAGAAGCTTCCACAGCCCACCTCTGTCCAGACCATAAGGATCATTAGCTCATGTGGCAAGCATCATTTGACACCTACTGTTTGCATACCCTAGGATGTATCCTGCCTCTGTCTGTGGAAAGTTGTTTGGTGCAGGGGAAGATAGCTATGAGCACTCACCGTACCAGGTGGTTATCATGGTTTTTGACTGTGTCCAGATGATGGGGGAGTATAGACCTAGTGTGTATGTATAGGGGTGGGATGGGGAGATGAACACGCATCAGAGCTAGAGCTTCAGAGAATGTGTCTGTGTGGAGATCTAGGTTTGTCCATGATTGTAGGTGTGTTTTGCCTGGATGTGCATGCTCATGTCAGTTTTCCTGGGTCTCCGTGTGTGGGTGTGGTGCCTGTGTGCGTGTGTAGGTGTATGCATGTACGTGCATACATGCCTGCCCATGAGTGTTACCCTGGGCTTGTGTGTGTCTGTATAGATACCTAGATAGGTGTGTTCTCTGTACATGCCTCCATATATTTCCTTACTTTAGTGTGTGTCTATATGTATCTACGCGTCTGTGTTATTCCTGTGTGCCTCCAGGCCCCCGCCACCCAGGGTAAGGGTGTGTATCCCTCCCAAGTGTCCACCTCCGCCTGTCTGATGCTGTCTACGCCACCCCCGCACCCGTCTCTCTGCCTGGTTGAGAGTGTATGAACGTGGGAAACCGATCCCCTCGCAGAGTACTGCGTGTGACCCCCCACCCCTTGCCGTGAAGAAGTTATTTCTCTACTTTTGAGTCTCTGATTGTGCCTCCATTCCCACCCCCCAAATGCGTCCTGTGTTGAATATCAACACCGGAAACGGAATATCTGCAGAGGGTCCTAAGTGTGGGTGCAAGTGCGTGTGAAGACCAGGATGAGGCGGGGTGGGGGGCTTGCCTGACGCACCCACCCCGCCCCCAGTCCCCAAATTGCGCATCCCCAATCGGAGGCGGGGGGAGGGGAAACAGGATGCGGCGTGGCGCGTGCGCACTGACGCCTTCAGCACCGCGGACAGCGCCTTCGCCCCCGCCTGCCGGCGCGCGCCACCGCCGCCCCAGCGCTGAGGGCGCGCTGACGTCACTCGCCGCTCCTCCGCAAACTCCCCTTCCCGGTCGCCTTTGGTCGCGTCCGCGCCGCCGCCGGCCCAGCCGGACTGCACCACGCTGGGTGCGAGATAGGGGGGCACGGGAGCGACCATCCGCGCTGCGGCGGCGGCGACTCAGCGCTACCTCAGTCTGCGGAGGGCAGCAGAAGAGTCGCGTCGTGCCTGAGAGCGCAGCTGTGCTCCTGGGCCCCGCGCGGTCGGGCCCCGCGCGGTCCGCCCCCGCGGCTCCTGACCAGACTGCTCCTAGGACCCCCTGCCCCGCGCCGCAGCCATGAACTACCTGCGGCGCCGCCTGTCGGACAGCAATTTCATGGCCAATCTGCCAAATGGGTACATGACAGACCTGCAGCGCCCGCAGCCGCCCCCGCCGCCGCCTGCTGCCCCCAGTCCCGGAGCCACGCCCGGCCCCGCGACCGCCACTGCTGAGAGGGCCTCTTCGGCCGCCCCCGTGGCCTCTCCGGCTGCCCCAAGCCCGGGGTCCTCGGGGGGTGGTGGCTTCTTCTCTTCGCTGTCCAACGCGGTCAAGCAGACCACTGCGGCCGCGGCCGCCACCTTCAGCGAGCAGGTGGGCGGCGGCTCTGGGGGCGCAGGCCGTGGGGGCGCCGCCGCCAGGGTTCTGCTGGTAATCGACGAGCCCCACACCGACTGGTAAGCCACTGCCACGGACGTCTCCCCGCGGTCCTGGGTCCCCAGATCCTTCCATGATGAGCAATTATCAAGCGCCGCTTGTGTGCCCTGTGCCTGGCCCCCTCGTCCAAACCCCTTTCCCTAAAATTATGCGGAGCGCTTCCTGTGTCCCCCGCCTTCGCTTCCCCCTGATCCCCACCCCCACCTCAGGACTTCTCGATCAATACTGGGAGCAGTTATCGGGCGCCTGCTGTGTGCCTCCTTCCCCAAAGCTTTAACTGCAATATATCCTGTGAGCATTCAAGAGCGTGTGCCCTGCGCTCCCCCAACCTGCGCCCCAAAGGCCTTGTCCTCTAACGGACTTTGTGAGCATTTATCAAGTACCTGTGGTGTGCCTCAGTGGGGAGCCCTTCCTTCCCCAAGGCCTTTGGCTTCCTTGAATTTTGTGAACATTCTTTGAGAGCTTGCTGTGTCTTGTCCCCCTGAATCCTTGCCCTTAGGATCTTGTGAGCATATATCCAGAATGTGCGATGTGCTGCACCCCAGCCCTCATCTCAAAAACCTTTTAAACTATTCAGTGAACATTGATTGAATGCCTGCTGTGTATCCCATACCAGCTTCTCCCCAAAAGCGTTGCCTTTAATGGATCCTATGAGCCTTTATTGCCCCAACTCCATCCTCCTCGCCAAGGTCCTATTTCTCCAAAAGATGTAGGAAGCATTTATTAAGTGCCTGATGTATGCCCCGTGCCCAAGCCCCTTTCTTAAACATATCATTTTCCTCGAATGAGGTCCATGAGCATTTTAGAACCTTCTGTGCGTGTGACTCATCTTTAGATTCGCTGCTCCAAATCCTTTTCCTACACTAGATCTAGAAAGAATTTATTGAGTGCCTCCCTTATCCTCTATTCTCGAGCTACTTCTTCAAAGACCTTTCCTTTGGTAGACCCGCCTAGCATTTAGCAACTGCCTGATCTGAAGGTGTGAGCCTTCTCTAAAGGCTCTTTCCTCCAATGTATTCAGCAAGCACTTATTGAGTACTAGCTGTTTACCCCACCCCAGACCCTTTACCCAATGCCTTTTCCTATAGTGGCTTCAGTCTCTATTGAGCATCTTCTGCATGACCCTTAGACCCTTAGACCCTCTCCATAAAGGCCTTTGCCTCCAATTAATACAGTGATCAGATATCTGCACTTGCTGTATGCACCATTTCAATCCCTCTTTCCAAAGACCTTTTTAAAAATCACTCCTGGAGCATTTGTGGAGCACCTTTCGTGTGCCTGATTCTGTGCCTTCTCCACAAAAGCCTTTCCTCCCAAGGACAGAGAATCAAACTTACATAAATCCTGTATCCCCATTCCCCTTCCCCCAAAGACTTTTCCTCCAGTGGATCCACCTCCTCCTTCCCCAAAGACCTTTTCTTTTAATGGATCCAGTGAGCATTTATTCATTGTCTGCCAGATGCTCAATTCTAATCACCTTTCCCCAGAGGCCTTTCCCACCAATGGCTCCTGTAAGCCTTTATGGAATGCCTTCTGTGTGCTCTATATTCGTACCTCCTCCCAAGGGTGCTTCTCTTCCAGTGGGTCCAGTAAGCCTGTAAGCAGTTTAAGAGCCTATTGTGTGTAGGGAGTAGATTCCCCTTTACCCCTAGGAGAACCTGTGCCGATCATAAGGCCTCTCTCCAGGGTTCTTTCCTTCAGTAGGTCTAGAACCCAATTTAGAAGGGTTACCCCTTTCCTACTCCCTTCAGTATCCCTAGGATTCCCTGTCCGAATCTTAAGTCTGTACCCCAGAGGGCCTTTCTTCTATTTAAGCTAGTAAACACTTATTGAGCACCTACTATGTAAGAGCCATTCTCAACTGACCCCCTCTCCAAGCTTGGAAGTACCTGCCCTTGTCTCAAGAGCGCTCTCTCCAGGGGTCTCCTTCAGCCTAAATTTACTGAGTACCAGCTCTTTACTGGTTAATTACCCCGCCCCTCAGGAGCCCTTACCCAGCAGCCTTTCTCTCTATGCAGAACCATTTATTTGTTCTACAGATAGGTATTGCATACTTTCCATGTGTAAGAGTGTAGGAGGCATTTATTAAGCACTACTATATACTCAGAAGAACCCTCCTTCAGTTCCTTTCCCTTTTAATCCTAACCACTAGCTGGATTCTCCATACCTTCTCCTCCATTCAACCCCAACAGTCTTTTGATGAGCACTTATTGTACACTACTATGAACCCCATATTCAATGCCTCTTCTCCCCCTCCTATAGCCCTAATTCTCCCTTCTACAGTCACCATCCTGCCTTTCACACTACACAATCCTACAAGCTTATAACGGGCATCTGCTGTATTCTGACTCAGTCACACACACACACACACACACACACACACCCATTGAGTAACCATCTTCCCAACTGCCCTTTTCCCACAATTAATCCAAAAAGCGTTTATCACTCTCTTACTGTGTTCTGTTCAAATGACCACATTCCCATCCCCGCAGCAGGCTCCTCCACTCTCTTCTCCCTCAATCCATAAAGCATTTATTGGACACATGTTATAATTGCTTCACCAACACCCACTCACACAGATGCCATCTTCCTGGCTAAATTTGCTCTATTGAAGTCAACAAAGCTTAATGAGGCCCCTGCTGTATCTTGGTAACTACCGTTCTTTAGACTTCCCTTCTCCACTCCGACCTTCCAGGCAGGTTCTTTGCTGCCTTTTCCTTCGTTCCATCAAGCATTTATTAATTATCTACTGAATACTGAGAAGACTCTTCCCCTTTCCATAATCACAACTCCAGTGTTTTCCAGTTTTTCTTCTGATTTGTATAGCAAGCATTTTTTGAGCACCTGCTGAATTCTGTGAACGATTCTTCCCTTCCACCCTGGGCACCCCCAAAGCCCTCCTTTATCCCAGCAGCTGCTCCAGTCTTTTCTTCCAGTCAATCGAGCAAATATTTATTTAGTGTCTACTAGGGGTGGGGTGGGATGGACAAAGGGAGAGAGCCTGGGTACATCACGTTCAGTGTGGGAAACAGAGACCTCGGCATCACCAACTTGCAGACATTCAGAACCACGCAAGCTTTGGGGATTTCAGCTTGGACGAAAGGAGGAGTTGTGCAATTTCTGCAATGGATCGTAGACCTAAGTACAGTCTGACACCTCTCCCATCAAACCTCACCACTCCCGTTCCTTCCTGGGTCTTGAGTCCTCTGTGGTGTAAAACTGCAAACTCAGAGTTGAGATCTATCATCCCTTTTTACAGATGATTTAGTCCAGTGTTTTTCAAGCCATGGGTTACCTATCGGCTTGTCACCAGCATTTCATTTTCCTCATGAAATGAAAATAGAAATATGATCAATAATAATGACAGTAAATGAAAATAGAAAATAACAGAACATATTGCACATAGTGGAATTTTTTTTAGCGAAATGGTTACTCCAATAAGAAATGTAATCAATAATGTGTACCATATATTATATATAACATATACTATCTAATACATTTGTTATGTAATGGGTTTGTAGTATATAATACATATATATGTGTATATTTTTCTTCATGAAATGTAATAGAATAGGAAATATCAGGCTCCACTGCACATACAAAGATAATTATTTACTGAAACTTTCATTCCAATATATGTAATATTTATATACATTCTAGATACATCACATAATATGTGGTATATGTTATATAAGACATCATATATTATAGTTTTTGTATAGCATATTTATGTGTCTTATATAATGCATATTACATATATAGGGTGGGTTGTTATGTAAATACGCATTTAGAGGGTTATATAAACTGTGTGTTTTATTGTGGCTTCTTTCCTTAGGCTTCCCTGGAAGCAGACCCTAAGACTTTTGAGATTTGCGTGCAGATTTATCGGCTAGGGCTCTTGGGAGCAGTACCTGTTGCAAGGGAGTAGTAAGGGAAGCAGGTTTGGTGGAGGGCAAGGTTGAGCTGTGATGCAGCCACCACGACAGCCTCAGCCAGTCATCCGGGGAGCTCTAGAGCTGGGATGACCCTCCAGACTTATCCTAATTGAGTTGGAGTGGCCAGGCTTCTGTACCCCTGTATCAGTCAGTCATCGGCCACAGGCTCCTGCTGGGAAGAGGTATAATCTTGGGGCAGGTCAGTGCCTGCTTCAGAGGGCAATTCCCAGTGAGGGACAGTCCTGTGAGCTTTCAGCAGCAGGTGTTCCCAGAAGCTAGGGGACGGATGTGACAAGAAGGAAGGGCGTGAGGATCTGGGTGGAGCACACAGTCTGCTTAGATTCACTTGCTTTTTGCATTCGAATTGGTCTTGTTTTCTGGGGGAAACTTGAAAGGGCACATTGAGTGGGACAGACTACAGCTTCCACTGCCACAGTTGATGAATGCGTCATAAATAAACGCTATGCATCATCTCCTTCCTCTGCTTTGCGGTCTAGGTTCCCCTCACCCTCAGCTGGCACCTTTCTTGGTCTCAGTGGCTTCCCTGGTGAGTGACCTACTCCCTCATCCTTGAGGGAACCCTGAGCTCTTGGTCCCCATGCTCTCCTCAGGCCGTGGTTGTTCTACTTGTCCATTTGCCATCAAAGTTGAGCAAGGAGTACCAAAAGATGCCCAAGAAGGTCACTTGGATGCCAGACATATTCCTCCCTGCCCCCATTGTCTAACAGCAGCCCTGTCTCCTCCTGATGATCAAGGTCACATGCCCTGCCAAGACATGACCCCTCTTCATGTCCGTTGGCACGCAAAACCTGAAGTGTCCAGGTAGCAGTCCAAGCTTAGAATGCAATGGGATTCTTGCTGTGTCCCCGGGTAGCAGTGTTTCCCCCTTGGAGAACCAGGACCTCTAACCTTGCAGAGCCCTGCGGGAACAAGAAGCACACATTCCAAAGTGGATCACTGGGATTGATGGTAAGCTGGGCCATTCCTCCTTTCACCTCTGAGTTCCCAGACCCATGTATTCCACCTATTAGGAACACAGCACAAACGACGGCTGTTGATTTAGGGTGGACACTGTGTTTTGGAGGACGGTGCCCCATTCTTGCACGGGTATCACCTCCACACTGGGGGCTTAGCTGTGACTATACCAAGTTGTTCCATCACTTTGTCTGGCCGGCAGCTTCCGGGTGATGTGGTATATAATGTCATCAGTTGATTCCATGGTCATGGGCTTCCTTCTGCACCTCTTTTTTGTTTGTTTGTTTCTTTCTTTGGTGGGAGGTGATTAGATTTATTTATTTATTATTATTTTTTAATGGCGGAACTGGGGCTTGAATCCAGGACCTTGTGCACGCTAAGCAGGCACTCTACCACTGAGCTATATCCCTCCACACTTTTGCACCTCTTTTGCTGTAGATTGTGTCCTTCAGTCTGATGCGATGTTAGGTGGGATCCCATACCAGTGGATCAGATATTGTGTAAGCCCTTGGACAGTGATGCCAGCTAAGGTGCTGCAGTCAGGAAAGGCAAACACATATATAGAATATCCCAGTCAAAATGAATCATTACTCTTTCCAGAGTGGAAGGGGCCTAGCGTAGTCAGCTTGCCCCAAAGGGTCTGCCTGGTCTTCTTGAGGGTTGGTGCTGGGTCAGGAATTCAACATTAGCCTCTGTTGCTGGCAGGTCGGACATTCAGCAATGATGCTGTAGGCTCTATCTCTGTTATTCTTGCCACTTCATATGTGTGCCCATCTGCCAGCGCTGGGGTGGCTGATTCTGGAGGCTGGCTGACATCATCTGGCTGAGTCATCCTGTCTACCTGGTTGCTTAATGCCACTAACATGGTGGATGCTCTCTGGTGGGTGTTAACAGACAGTACAAAGATCTTCACTCTATTTCATCTGCATTCCCATGTGTCCACCCACATTTCTGTGTCCCAGACCTGCTTTCCCTGATCTTCCAGTAGTTTTCCTTCAAGGCCTCTGACTAATCAGCCCAGCCATTTACCGCTGCCCATCAGTGAATGTTTCTCATCTCGGGCCACTTCTCTTTCCCCACAAAACAAATGACCGGGTGCACAGCCCAGAGCTCTGCTCATGGGGAGCTCTGCCACTGCCTTTCAAGGCCACTCCAAGTGAGACTATGGCTTAGCCATTATCTGTTTTTGGCTCCCACCTGCATACCAAGCCAACCCATTTTTGGACCAAGCTTAGGCTTTTTCTTCCTTCATCCTCTGGTTATAAGGAGTCCCCTTAGTGAGCTGAGGGAGGCACAAGCACAACAGTGTGGATGACATGGGCATCTGGGCTACTTGCCCAGGCAGCTTGCTTGGTCCTGCCTGGGTTCGATCCTGGCTGCTGGGTCAGGCAGGACCCAACGCATAACGGGCACTAGGATCCATGGTCCCTTGGTGCCCTCTGGTCAAGCATTCTCTCTCTCCCTCCTTCCCTCTCTCTCTCTCTCTCTCTCTCTCTCTCGGCCCCATACCACACCAGGATTTGTTTCTCAAAAGCCGTGTAATTCTCTGCTGCAGATGGCATGGCCTTGCTCCAGAACCCCAGGGGCCTCCCACTCAGTTTTTCCATAAACTCCACACTGCATTTTTTTCTCCACTACTGCCACCTCTAGTGTCGCAGGCTCTGCCAGATCATATGCCCTGAATGGCAGGACTGCTTGCACTACAGTCTGGACCTGCTCAGGGCTGGCAGCCTTATGTGTCACCTGAAATATGGATCAGATCAGTAGTTCCAAGTGTGGAATATGCTCCCTCCAGAACCTGAAGAGGCCTTCTAGCTGTTGTGCTTTTATTCCTCATGGTGGGAGGTGCAAGATGCAAAGCTTTGCCCTATTATTTGGAGGGGCTGTCCTGGCATGCCTCGAACCACTGTGAATCCCTAAAAAGTGTATGAGTGTGGCAGGACCCTGAGTTTTCATAGGCTTTATTTCCCACCCTCTGGAGGGCATGTGTCTTATCAAGGCAAAGTGCTAACCATCTCTTGCTTATCTTGCCCAATCAATATGATGTAATTGATGTAGTAGTCCAATGTGATGTTCTCTGGATGTCCAGATGGTCCATGTCCCCTTGGGCTATCTGATGACATAGGGTGAGAAAGATAACATAGCCCTATTGCAAGACCATCAACGTATATTGTCAGTCGCATGTGAGTGTGAAATGTTTCTGATCCTCTTGTTTGATTGGAAGAGAACAGAATGCATTCACTAAATCAGTGGCCATCTGCCATACTTGAGATCTTTTCGTCTGCTCTGGCAATGACAGCATGTCCAGTACAGCAGCTTTAATCACTTGAAGCTTGGTTGAGCTTGAAGTAGTCTACAAACATTCTCCAGGATCCATCCAGCTTCTTCAGGGCCCAAACTGGTTAATTCAGTGGAGATATGGTGAGCCTAACAGTCCTGCATCTTTAGATCGTTCTGAAAGGCACTAATCTCCACCATCACCCCCAGGATAGACACCACATTGTCTTTGATTTACAGTTTTGATCTGGGGAAGGGGTATAGTTTCAGAGTATCCATTTGGGTTGCCCCACTTCAATAGCCCTTATCCCACAGGCCAAAGAAATTAGTTAGAGGTTCTGAAAACCACAGATCTGTCCATTCCAATTATGTATTTGTGAGCTGAGGAAGTGGCCACTAGATGGACCTATGGATCCAGCAGCCCCACCGTGAGCAGGACCTAAGCCAGGACTTCATTTGTTATCTTACCTCAACCGTGCTTCGCAACATGACTCCTGGCCCTCTCACCGGCATATTCCTCGTGGATTTTGTAAGTTGGGTATATCCTCTGGGCTCTCCCATAGAATATGGTCAGCTGATGGGTTTTCCAGACTTAAGTAGCATGTCTACTCTCACTCGTTTGCTTCTCTGAGTCCTTGGATCCTTTCCTTTTCTCCACGGTCTGCCATGGAAGTCTGGCATTTCTGCTTCACTTGGTGCGAGCATTGTTTTCCCCAAGCTTCCACAAGCCATCCAACCATGTATCAGCAACATTCCCTAGAGTCCTGGCCATGGTTTTAAGTTCTGTGTTCTGGGAGTGGGCTCCAACTTCATGCTTTGCTCCCTAAACCCGTGGTCCTTGGGATCCAGTCCCACACATGCTTTCCCAGCCCCTGCTGATATGTATTAGCCAGATTCTTCAGCTTCTGTGGTGTGTATCATCCCTTCCGTTCCTTTGCAAGCTTAAAACATCTCCAGTCAGGTTGTGATAAGATTTGACCCTGGTTATTGATCTGGTTGCCTAGAGGGGGAGGAGGGTTGATTCTGAAAGGGGTACAAATTGTCTTCTAAGACACGTGCATCATTCGAGGCCTCTGCATTATCCTCAAGCAGAGGGAAGGTCTATATTCTAACAAGGAAGAGGGAGCTACTTCTGCGGATCCAGTGGGTTCAGGTGAATCTTTAAGTTCAAGGTGTTCTATGTATCTTCCCAGGTATCCCCAGCCCAAGTCTCAGGGCCCTACTCCCGTCCTATTAGGACCCTGAGCATGGCATAGGAAATGTGCCAGGCCTGAGAATTCAACCTTCTCTGAAGTTCTGCTATACTTCCAATGAAGTCCTAAGCCCGGTCTTCTCCTCTGTCCGCTCTCTGGTTGCAGGAGACTGGGGTTTCCTTAAATGCAGCCAAGGAGGACCTCTGCCTTTTACATTTTGCTTTGAATTGGTGATTACTCACCCTGAGCATGTCATATCTTTCTGTAGCTAATCAATGGTGTTTAGCGAATAGTCCCCCAGGTCTGGTCACCATTTCCCCTGCACCTCTCAAGCACCAGGGATATTGCACGAGCTGGTACATGCCCTTCCACCAGGATCTCTTTCCAGCCCACCATCAGGAGAAGTTTCTGCTGCTTCAGAACCCTCTGGGCCTGCACCATACTACTCCCACTCAGGAGAATCAACCCCACACTGCATCTTTTCCCACTGCAGACACCTCCAGTATCATCGGATTTGACAGGTCCTGTGGGGTTCAAGTGGCATCCTGCGTGCACCACAGTCCAGACATGCTGCAGGGTGCTTAGTCTTGCTACCGCATGTCGGGGACTATCTGGGCTCCACCTTCACAAATGATGGCTCCTTATTGCCTGCTGACTGCTGAGCGGGCCAGCTCCCAGGAAGGCAGTAGAATCTTCTTGTAGTTTGACTTCTCTGGCCCACTGTTTTAGGTTGGGTTCTCTGAAAACCGATTTTTGAGGCAGAGATTTGCCTGCACAGTCTTACTGGGGAGTGCCTTGGGGATCAGCACCTGTAAGGCAGGCAGGGTGGGGCAGAGGGAGAAGTTGATCCACAACATGGTGTGACCTTGGCCAAGGCAGTTCCCTGTGACGGAAGACAATTTCCAATGGGACACAGCTGTGATTGGTCAATGGCTGATATTTAGGGTGCATTGGCCGTGAAGAGGAGATCTGAGCAGAGCACCCCAGTATCCACTACATTTATGGTCAAATAAGCTTAAAAAAATAGTGATATAGTCTACACTCATCATCATTTTCTAAATGAAAAATGTACAAGTCTTAGAGATTCTCTTCCAGCACCTATGAGGGGACAGTGTCAGTCATGGAGTGGGAGGTGAGAGGGAAGGGAGAGAGGAGAAAATAGCTGTGCTCAGGGTCTTTGGGGTATGGCAGTGAAATCACTAGGGCCTGTTTGTGCTGTGTGTATATCAGAGACCCTGATTGTGTGCATGGAGGTGACTCAGGAGTGGCTCCTCCCCTCAGCCCCCTTTTATGAGAAACCCGATTAGGGATTAGCTTCTGTCTGTGGAGAAGTCCATCAGCTAGGAATCTTGGGCCTGGGAGAGGAGCCCAGCTGGGGACAGGCCCAAGGACAGTGACATAACAGTTCATGATGCTCCTGCCACTGTTCCTACCCTCTTCCCTCCTATGGCTTCCCCTCATCCTCAACTGCATTGCTCCCCACCCCCATCATCGCTGGCTCTGGCTTCTTCAGAACCCCCGCCAGCCTGCACCCCTCCATCTGCTCCTCTTTTTCTGATGCAGCTGCCCACTCATGGCTGCTGGGTCCCTCTCAGCACACAGCCACACATGGTGAATGTGGTCCTCCTTGGGAAAGGGCTGGAGAGCAGAGAGATGCTTCAGGCCACACAAGCAGACATAGGCACTGAGACATACCTGGGCGCACTTCATATCTACGTGTCCCCTAAGGTGCTTTGCCACTTACAAACCTCCATGCAATTTCAGAGTATGTTCCAGTTTACGAAGCACTCTTCATTTTGCGCAGCTTTTCGAAAACATTTACAATAGCATTGTGACGAGCAGACCATACTTTGGGAAATGCCCTTTCTCTGTGTTTTAAGGACTTGTTTTATAGTTTGCAATGTCCTGTGGACCTTTACACACCTCCACAAGGATTACAACAGACTTCATTGTTCACAAAGAACTGTTGGGTTTTTCAACGGATTTAAATAACTATAAATCACTTTGTAGTTTCTCTAGTGGCACCAAAGGGGCAAAGGGGTCACAGGACTGGCCTGGGTTTTGTCTTCCTGAGATGTGAGCATTGATGGATGTGCTTTGCTTTTCCTCTCCAGGGCAAAATATTTCAAAGGGAAAAAGATCCATGGAGAGATTGACATTAAAGTAGAACAGGTAAGTTGGGGCAGTTGGACCTGGGGGTCAGCTGCCCAGACTGCAAGCTGAGTGGCCGTTTTTGTGTTATGTGAGTGAATCCCTGATTTTTTTTTTCCTTCGCAGGCTGAATTCTCTGATCTCAACCTTGTGGCTCACGCCAATGGTGGATTCTCTGTGGACATGGAAGTTCTTCGGAATGGGGTGAAGGTTGTGCGGTGAGTATAATGTTACCTTGGTGTTATGGGTGAGGCAAAAGGGCTCCCTTAGAGTTGAGGGAGAGTCCTCCCCTCCCCTTCCATCCTTCTGTGAGCAAGAACTTAAACACATTACAATAGCCAAGATATGGAAACAACCTAAGTATCTATCAATGGGTGAATGGATAAAGAAGAAGACACACACACACACACACACACACACACACACACACACACACACACACACACACACTGGAATATTATTCAGCCACAAGAAAGAAGGAAATCCTGCCATTTGTGACAACATGGATGGATCTTGAGGACATTATGCTAAGTGAGATAAAACAGACAGAGAAAGAGAAATACTATATGATCTCACTTATATATTGAATCTAAAAGAGCCAAACTAATAGAAACAGAGAATAGAAAGGTGATTGTCAGTGGCTAGAGGGTGGAAGAATAGGGGAGATGTTTAGGATCACAGACTTGCAACTGGTAGATAAATAAGTCGTAGAGATCTAGTCCACAGTATGGTGCATATAGACAACAATATTATATCATAGTCAGCAAACCTGCTAAAAGACTGGATCTTAATTATTCCTACCATGAAAAAGAAATGATAATTATGTGATGTGATAGAGGTGCTAACTAACGCTACAGTGGCAGTCATATTATAATATATAAATGTATCAAATCAACATGTTATATACACCTTAAACAATGTTCTATGTCAATTATATTCCAATTTTTTAAAAAGGAACTTAGGCACAGGCTGCAAGGAGATAGCTTCTCTTCTGAAGAAGAGCCAAGGATCCCAGCAGAGCACAAGCCAAACTTTTCAGTTATTAATTTGACCAACATTTCTTGAGCATCTACTGCATGCCAGGTGCTGCTCTCAGCATTTTACGTTCAACAGTTATTTACTGAGCACCTATTGTGTGCCAGGAGTGTGCTGCATGCTGAGGACCCAGCAGTGAACAAAACAGACCCCCAAAAAGACCCCCCTAAAAAACCCCTCTGCTCTCATGAAGCTGACGTTCTCCTGTCGGATACACACAATAAACAAATAAAGGAGAAAATGTAAAAGTGCTCAGGAAAAAAATAGCAGCAAAGGGATGTAGGGATTGTTGGATGGTGAAGGGGCTGTGGTTTGGTTGGGGTAGACCAGTAGTGTGAGGGGCATTTGAAGAAAGACCTGAAGGAGTTGGAGGGGTGATGCATGCAGAAATCGAGGGAGGAAATGTTTCAGGCTGAGGCTGGAATTTATTCTGGGCAGCGTCCTCTGAGGACAGTAGTAGTCCGAGAGAGTGTGACCAGGAATGCTGTCAGAGCTGAATGGGTCAGCTGCAAGCTGACCTTGGTGAGGAGAGAAGCAAGTGGGAGAGGCTTAAGGGGGGTCACCAGATGAGGAAAGGGTAGAAAGGGTGCATGTGGTAGAGGGAAGAGCTTGTGCATGTGGTTGAGATGAGGAACCACTGTGCCATCTCTAGGAGCTGTGGAGATTTAGAAACTTGATCTTTATTCTAAAGGTGGTGGGGAGCTTCTGGGGGAACCCTCAACACTCCCACCCTTGCCATCCCAGGTCTCTGAAGCCAGACTTCGTGCTGATCCGCCAGCATGCCTTCAGCATGGCACGGAATGGAGACTACCGCAGTTTGGTCATTGGGCTGCAGTACGCAGGAATCCCCAGCGTTAACTCTTTGCATTCTGTCTACAATTTCTGTGACAAGCCTTGGGTGGTAAGTGACAGGAAGAATGCTAGCGGCAGAGGGAATAGCTCATGCATGCACGTGGGAGCTCGAAATCACTGTGATTTTTTGGGGAAGTGAGGAAGTTTGGAAGCTTGGAGTCCTGGCCTGGAGACTCCCTCCAGGTGAAGGACTTGCTGACCCATCTCTCCTGGCTCTCACAGTTTGCCCAGATGGTTCGACTGCACAAGAAACTGGGGACAGAGGAATTTCCTCTAATTGACCAGACCTTCTACCCCAATCACAAAGAGATGGTGAGTCTGGGGAAAGTAGAGTGGGCAGGAGGGAAAAGCATCTTGCCTACTGCAATAGTATTACCATTGGGTGTGTTACCAGTGATACTCTATCAGAGTGCAGCCAGCATGTGCATGTCAAGGGTGATGTTGCTTTGTAGTAGGGTTTATTAATACTATGAATTTACTTACGCAGTTAGAAGCATGATTTAAATCATATCATGTGGCTTTTGTCTTTTATTCTATGAATATAGTGTATTACATTAATTGATTTTCATGCAAATTGAGCCACAACTTACATTCCTGGGCCAGATCCCACTCGGTCTGACATGTAATCCTTTTTATATGCTGTGGGTTTCAGTTTGCTAATATTTTGTTGAGAATTGTGGTATCAATAATCATAAGGGATATTGGTCTGTAATTTTCTTATGATGTCTTTGTCTGGTTTTGGTATCATGGTAACAGTAGCCTCATAGAATGAGATGGGCAGTGTTCTCTCCTCTTCTATTTTTGGGAAAGAGTTAATAAAAGACTCATGTTAATTTTATTTTCAATGTTTGTAGAATTCACCTGTGAAGGCATCTGGTCCTGGATATTTCTTTGTAGAAAGTTTTTTTTTTTCATTACTAATTCAATCTCTTCATGTATTACAGGTCTATTTAGATTTTCCGTTTCTTCCTGAGTCAATTTTGGGAGGCTTTTGAGGAATTTGTCCATCTCAACTAGGTTTTCTAATTTGTTGGCATAGAATTATTCATAATATTCTCTTATAATCCTTTTTATTTCTGTAAGGTTAGTAATTATGTCTCTTCTTTCATTCCTGATTTTAGTAATTAGTTTTGTCTTTTTAAAAATCTTAGTCTAAAGGTTTGTCAATTTTGTTGATCTTTTCAAAGAACCAACTTTTGGTTTCATTGATTTTCTCTACTGTTTTTCTATTCTCAACTTCATTTATTTCCATTCGAATCCTTATTACCTCTTTCCTTATGCTTGCTCTCGTGTTTGTTTGTTTTTGGGTTTTGTCTAATTTCTTAAGATGATTAGGTTATTGATTTGGTATCTTCTTTGTAAATATAGAGATTTACAACTATGAATTTCCCTATCAGAAGTTTTGGTATGTTGTGTCTTCATTTTCATTCATCTCAAAGTATCTTCTAATTTCCCTGGTGATTTCATGCTTGACCCATTGGTTATTTAGAAGTATATTGTTTACTTTCCACATATTTGTGAATTTCCCAAATTTCCTTCTGTTATTGGTTTCTAATTTCATTTAATTCTGGTCAGAGAACATACTTTGTATGTTTCTGTCCTTTTACGTTTATTGAGATTTGTTTTGTGGCTTAACATATAGTCTGTCTTAGAGAATATTCTGTGTACACTTGAGAAGAATGTGTTTTAGGATGGAGTGTTCTATAGATATCTGTTAGATCTAGTTGGTTTATAGTGTTGTTCAAATCTTCTCTTTCCTTGTTTATCCTCTGTCTAGTTGCTTTATCCATTATTTAAAGTGAAGTATTAAAATCTCCAACTGTTATTGTTGAATTGTCTATTTATTCCCTTCTGCCTGTTTTTTGTTTCATGTATTTGGGGCTCTATTGTTAAGGTGCATATTTGTTTATTGTTGTTACATCTTTTTGATGGATTAACCCTTTTATCAGTGTAAAATGTCCTTTTTTATCTTTTGTAACAATTTTTGTTTTAAAGTCTTTTATCTGATGCTGGTATAGCCATTCCAGCTCTCTTCTGGTTAATGTTTGCATGTTAAATCTTTTTCCATTCATTTACTTTCAACTTATTTGTGTCTTTGAATCTACAGTGTGTCTCCTGTGTGCAATATATAATTTGGTGATGGTTTTCATCTGTTCTGCCTATCTGCCTTTTAATTGGTGTATTTAATTCATTTACATTTTATGTAATTACTGATAAAGTAGAATTTATTTTTGTAATTTTGCTATTTGTTTTCTCTATTTCTTACACCTTTTTTGTTCCTGTGTTCCTCCATTAATGCATACTTTTGTGTTAAATAGATATTTTCTAGTGTACAATTTAATTCTCTTGATGTTTCTTTTTCAATGTTTTTTTTTAAAAAAAACTATTTTCTTAGTAGTTTCCCTGGGGATTACAATTAACATTTTAATTTATACCACTCTCATTTGAATTAATACCAATTTAATTTCAATAGTACTAAAAAAAAGTTGCCTCTTTATAGCTTTATTCCCTCACCCCTCCTTTGTGCTATTATTGTCACACAAATTACATCTTTACACATCATATGCCCATGAATATAGACATAATTATTGCTTGATGCAATTGTCTTTTAAATCAGATAGTAGGAAAAAAGTGTTACAGACAAAAATGCACTCATACTGTCTTTTATATTTATCTATGTAGCTACCTTTACAGGTGTTCTTTATTTCTTCATGTAGATTCGAGTTCCTATTTAGTATCATTTCATTTCAGCCTGAAGGACTCTCCTAGTATTTCTTGTAGGAGAAGTATGCTAGTGACAAATTATCTTAGTTTTTGTTTATCTGTGAATGTCTTAACTTCTCCATTTTTGAAATATAGTTTTGAAGGATATAGAATTCTTAGTTAACAGTCTTTTTCTTTCAGCTTTGAATATGTTGTCCCACTGCCTTCTAGCCTCCAAGGTTTCTGATGAGAAATCAGCTGTTCATCTTACTGAGGATCCTTTGTGTGTGATGAGTCACTTCCCTCTTACTACTTTCAAGATTCTCTCTTTGTCTTTGACTTTTATAAGTTTGTTTATGATGCATCTAGATTTAGATCTGTATGAGTTTATCCTACTTGAAGTTCAGTGAGCTTCTTGGATGTATAGATTAATCTTTTTCATCAGATTTGGGAGGTTTTAAGCCATTATTCTTTCAAATATTCTTTATTGCACCTTTCTCTTTCCTCTCTCCTTTTGGGACTCCCAATATGTGTGTGTTGATATGCTGGACAGTATTTCACAGGCCTCCAAGGCTCTACTCATTTTGTTTATTTTTTTTCTTTCTGTTCCTCATATTGGATAATCTCAGTTGATGTATCTTCAGATTCACTGATTCTTTCCTCTGCCAGTTCAGATCTACTATTGAGCCCCTCTAGTGATTTTTTTATTTCAGTTATTGTGTTTTCCAATTCCAGAATTTCTATTATTTTATAATTTCTCTTTATTGATCATTTCTATTTGTTAGAACACCATTATCATGCTCTCATTTAGTTGCTTAAACATGGTTTCCTTTAGTTCTTTGAAAATATTCTAACTAGCTGATGTATAGTCTGTCTATTAATTCCAGTATCTGGACTTCCTCAGAGGCAGTGTCTATTATTTTTCTGTGTTTGGGTCATACTCTGTTGTTTCTTTGCATGTCTTATAAGTTTTTGTTGAAAACTGAACATCATAAATGATACAATGTGGCAACTATGGAAATAAAATTCCCCCTCCTTCCCAGGGTTTGCTTTTGTTGTTCATTTTTTAAGGGACTTTCCTGAACTAATTGTGTAAAGTCTGTATTCTTTGTCACATATGGTCATTGAAGTCTCTGCTCTATTAGCTTCTTGGTCAGCTGATGATTAGGTATTTCTTTAAACACCTGGATCTAGTAAGTCTCTCAGCCTTTGCTGATGGTCTCTGAGGGTGTGTTAGGGCATGCCTTCAATGTTCAGGCAGACTGTTTACAACTTTGCCTTAGCCTTCACTTCCTACTTGTGCAGAGCTTTGAGGTCAGCCAGAGATCCTAGGCATGCACCCAGCCTTCTGCATATTTATGGCTTCTAGATTATTGGGAATATGACAAAATGCTTCAAAGCTTCCTATGGATATCTTATTACCCAGATTTTTCTGTTAAGTTTTTTTGTAAGCTTATTGTTTGTCTTACCTGTAATCACTGCCTCAAGCAGCTGCTGTGTTAAACAATTGCTACTGATTATTTTTGAAAAGTACCCCCAAGAGAATCTGTTCACACCAGGTGAACTCTGAGTCAGGCCAAATAGACAAGTCCTGTGAATGGAGTTTTCTAGGGAAGTGCCAAGAAGGTCAAATAAAGATAATTCTCTAGGAATAGGGGCTTTGGAGGAACTCTAACATTAATCTGCTTCCTCCATTGGCTGCTAGGCTGCTAGTTTTCATCAAGATTGCAAGGCTGCTGATTTTCAAGTCTGTTGTGGAGATGGATAGAAGAGGGTGGGAACAGGAAAAGTTCGAATGCCACAAAACGTACTGGTCTTACTGAAATTCAGCCTTTTTCTTATATAAATGCTTCCTGAAGTATTGTAAACCTTTGATCAATTTCCAGAGTTCTGACAAAGTTGATTGTGACTATTTTTGCCAAAATTCTCACTGCTTTAGTGGAGGATAGGATTTTTATAGGCCCCTACTCTGGCATTTCCTCTGATGTCACCTCAAGACATATCTTGTTCTTTTCCAATCTCAGTCCCGGGATAATGGTATTTCAAAGCCAGGATCTGGGAGGTAGATGTACCAATTGCTACTGGACTGTCCTTGCTTCTAGGTCTTCTCATTGTGCAGAGCTAGGAAATTTCATTATATATATATGAAATATATTCATATGAAAGTTTATATATCCATATATATGAAATTATATGTAATGTGTTCATATTGATACTTTCAATTCTAATTCAATACAACATAGGGTTCCTCCTAGGATTCCCCCATTCTATATTTATTTTTTTCTTCTTTAACATTGAGAACCCTAGCCTCTAGCATCAATCCTACAATACACATAAAGTATTTTTAGAATTTCAATACCCTTATCACTGTGAAAAACAAACCTAGTAAGGTATAGCTTGAGATTTGTTTGCCCTCTTTATGTCTTTAAATGATGATATACAGTCAAAGTACTATATTCAAAAGTTACTTAGTTTAGTTCATTTTGTCATTCAACATGGTTATGTTATTCATTTTATTTCATATATAATTTGTTTCCCTTTATATTAAATTTTATTTTTTTCTATCTATACAACTTAATTTTATATATTTAAATGTAATATGTTAGCATGCTTCCAAAAGTAAAAATATAAAAAGGCATACACAGATAAATTTATGAACCTACAAAAAACACACAATTTTCTAGGGAAACATAGTTTACCAAAATTGACCTCATTTGAGCTTAACAGACCAATTTCCATAAAAGAAAATAATTAAGGAAATACCCCATAAAAACTCATCAGGCCCAGATGGTTTCACAGGGGAATTCTACCAAGCTGTTAGAGAACAGTTAATCCCAATGCCACGTAAATTCTTCCAAAGAACAGAAAATGAAGAGAAACTTCCATATTATTTTTCTAAAGCAACTAGAACATTTATTACACAAAAAAGAATAGCATAGGCCATTTTAAATCATGAGTATCAATGCAAAAACTAAATGGAATATTAGCAAACAAATCCAAAACTACATTAAGAAAATAACACAGCATAACCAAGTAAGTTTCCTTCTGGAAATGCAAGGATGGTTTGTTATAGATAATGTATTAATATAATACAACTTATTAATAGATCTGAGGAGAAAGTCATATGATCATTTCAATAGATATTTTTAAAGCCTTTAACAAAATTCAGCACCTATTCTGATAAAATCATTCAAAAGTAGAAATCAACTGATGCCTTCTTAACATGATCAAATTTGTATACCTCAGTCCTAAAGTTATTGTCAACTTAATGGAATAACATTGAAAGCATTTCCACTAAGGTCAGGAACAAGGCACGGTGTCCACTCCTTTTCAACACTGTGTGTAGAGATATTAGACCAAAGCAATTAGACTAGGCAAAACAATTATAGATGTAAGAATGGGTAAAGAGGTTGTAAAAATATCTCTATCTAATTTAAAAATGATATGATATTATACTTGGAAATCCCCCAGAGAACCAATAACAAAGCTAATTCAAACAATAAAATAATTTAATAACATAGCAGAATATAAAATCAACATACAGAAATCAGTAGTTTTCATAAATACAAATAACCAGGTAGAAGAGAAAACCCTTTTTAAGGTAACTACAAAAAAGATGAAATACTTCAGGATGAATTTAACAAAGGGTGGGCAAACTTATATGAGGAAAAGTTTAAAACACTCTTGAAAGACTCAAAGTTAGACTTACACAAAAGGAAAGACTTTCCTTATTTGTGGATAGGATGAATTAACATCATAAAGATGTCAATTTCCCTTCTCAGGTCTTTACTTTCAATTTATAAATGTAATGTGGTCTCCCAAAATATACCTATAAGCTGTTATCTAGAGCTGGACAAGTTGATAGTAAAGTTCATGTGGAAAAGCAAACATTCAAGATAAAGTCAGGCAAACCCTGAAAAGAAGAGCTATGAGGGGACTAGCCCTACCAGCCTACAAGGAATTTAATGTCTTTGCCAGCAAACACCTTAAGAAGCTTTTCTAATTTAAACAATATGATGCTGACACATGAATAGATAGCCTAACAGACTAAAGGAAGAAAAAGTCCAAATATAGATCCATGTACATAAGGAAATTTAGTATATGATAAAAGTGGCAAGTGTTTTTGACATTTAAATTCTTCATCAGTCTGAAATTGATCTTCTTTTTTTTTTTTAGTACTCTTACAAACGTCTTTATTACATGTGTTCCTTAACACTTCTCGACACGTGTTACAGAATGGCTGTCGTCTTATCCATTTACTTACATAACACTGTTTTCAACATAGCAATCAAGTAGCACTCTTTCAAATGTCCTTGAAATTAGTATGTTCCTTGAAATTGATTTTCATGTATGATGTGAGATAGGTATGGATCTAGTTTCATCTTTTCCCTTATAGAGAGCCCTTTTTTCCCATCAATCTGTCATATAATAAAACTCCATGGATGTGTAGAGCAGGTTCAGGACTCTCTGTTCCAGTCCATCGGTCACTTTCTCTATGCCTTTTCCAATGCAGTACTATCTTAATAACTATATTTTCTCATTAGTTCCTGATATCTAGTAGAGCAGACGCACCTCCTGGCTGTTCTGTAGCTGTGCAGAGGCTATTTTCGTCAGGGACAGAAAGACCAGGACTTCAGAGGACAGGAAGAAGACAGAGATAGTGGTGGATAATGGTGGCAGGTAGTGACAGAAGCATTAGACTTCCCACAGGCCAGCTTACCTCCCCTATTTCCTCTTTTGTCCCTAGCCTCACAGTGCAGCATAGGGGTGGGCAGAAGCTAGGCCTGGATTTGCGGGGGCAGTCTTGCCCCACCCCATACCTTGAAGCTGGGATGGCAGAAACGTATCAGGACTCTGGCCCCACTACCCCATCTACTTCTATCCAGGTCGCTGACCACCAAGAATCCTCAGAGATGCTCAGTTTAGTGTGTCTAAAGAGTCACCAGTCAGGGGCACGTGGGAAGACTTTGTGAAGCACAGTTTGACCTCCCGTCACCCTAGCTTACGTAGCCTGGTAATCTACTGACATCACTGTGATTGTACATACCAAAAGGGTGGGGTGCTGTGGGAAGAGGGACTTCCCTTCCCTTGATACCTGCACTCCAGGTGGTTGGTGGCTCAGCAAATATTTGCAGAGGGTTGACAATGTGACAAACAGGTGGAGTCCAGCCCCAAGGCCTCTCTGATCCAGTCCCTTCTCTGGGCGCAGGATTCATGGTCCCTGTGCTAGGAGGAAAGAGAGGGTGCTTCAGGGTGAGAATCAGCAGGGTAGGGATGCAGGAATCATGTGAAAGAAAGAGTGAGCAGGAGTGAGGGAGCAATTGAAGGAAGGAGCAAGGGAGATATGTCAATAGGGTGCATTTTTTCTTTTCTTTCTCCCTTTCTTTTTTTAAAAGTATTATTTTTATTGAAGTAGAATTGATTTACACTATTATATTAGTTTAAGTCGTATAACATAGTGATTCACAATTTTTATAGATTATATTCCATTTATAGTTACTGTGAAATATTGGCTATATTCCTTGTGCTGTACAATATATCCTTGTAGCTTTTGGAGAGGTTTCTTTTGAGGGGCCGATTTCACTGAGGTATAACAAGTTCAGAAGAGGGGATGTATCATAAGTGTATAGCTCACTGAATTTTCACAAAGTAGACACACGCCTGTCACCTGCCCCTAGATCAAGAAACAGAACACAAATGAGATGGGTTCCTTGGGAGACTTGAGGGGGCTGTGAGGAGGAGGCTGATGGGCTGAGATCGATTTGTGAAGCTGAAGGAGGTGGAGCGTCCCCAGCTCACTGAGGCTGAGTAGAAGTCTGGGTTCAAGGCCAGAGGCTATTGGATGTGAAGATTGAATAGCGGATATCAGGTCACCAGGGAAAACAACCAAGTTCATGGCTTTATGTTTTCCTTCCTTTTTCTTTCTTTCTTTTCTTTTCTTTTCTTTCCTCTTTCTTTTTTGGTTAATGGAGGTAGTGGGGATTGAACCTAGGACCTCATGCACGCTAAGCACATGCCCTACCACTGAGCTAGACGCCCCACCCTTTGTGTGCTTCTTGCCAGTGCTCAGGCAAACAGGAGTTCCTCCGGGGACAATGAGCAAGGTTGGAATTCAGGTATGCAGCTTTGCGGGGGGTGGCAGGGAATCACCTGGAGGTGGCTGGGCAGAGCACTGCTCCACCCACTTCTCCTCATCACTTCTGCTCCCGGAAGAGAAGTGCCTCAAGGACTAAGGATGGGTGGAGGGGGTGGGCAGGGAACAGTGAAAGGGAATAGCCAAAGGTGAGGAAACAAGGGGGACTGAAGAGCAGGGAAGAAAGAAGAGAGTGAGGAGAAGGAGCAGGAGCAGGGAGAGGGCTAAGAGCCCATGGAGAAGGAGCAGGGGCAGGGAATCAAGAGAGAAAGTAGCAACCAGCAAATAGGAGCAGGGAGCAGAAAGAACAGGGAAGATCTGGAGCCATGGCATCCTTACCTATAGATATTCAGGACGCCTTCTTGAGATGTTCTTCCCTGAGCCCTTCCAAGGCTACTCCACTCACTGCAGGTTCCCCATCCCTCAAAGAGCCCAGAGGGGACAGATGCCATGCCCTGATGGTCAGTGAAGTGAGACTGAATGTTCCTTGGCTGGGACAGATGTTGATCCCCAAGTGGTCAGTCCCAAAGATGCAGGACACTGTGGGTTGGGGACAGAATTTGCTGTGGTTGGCTAAAATCTTCCAGGGCTGGGACAGAAGAAGGCCTGAGGATAAAGAGTCCATGCAAGATGGAGACAGGCTGGCTGACCTGCAATGAGGATTTTTTAGAAAAAGCTTCTCCCCAGGGATGTCACCACAACTGTTCTTAGTAGCTGTGTAGAGGGTATAACCATATTGCTCTTTATATGTGAGTACTTCCATGAACCAGACTTTCAGGACCCCTTTCAAAACCTTGATTGTCTGTGAAGGGGAAAGGGGAGAGGGACACTGTAGCATTTATGGAGTGAGGGGCTGAGGTCTTAGTATCGTGTCAGTAGCTTTTGGGTCTCAAAGACTCACCACATTCCCTCAGCCAGAGCAAGGTTGGGTCTTGTATTTTGGTGGCGAGACGGGTATGGAGAAGAGGTGAGCAGAGTGTCTTGGTGATTTGAGCTCATGATGCATCATAGTCTTAGTGAGGATCAGCCCCAGGAATTCAGCCACAAGGACTAGGGAAGGGAGAAATGTGTCAGGAGATCCCTTGGGATTCAGACAGTCAAGATTTTCCCCATCCAAGACTCCTGGAAAAAAAAAAAGTTTGCAGAGCAGCTCCTATCCAGGTTCTGCCACCTCAAGGGGCTCTATTCACCGTTCTGGAACCTCACTGGGAGCCCCTGTATTGGAGGCCTCTCTGAGGTCTGCCCACACTTACCCGTGTCTGAGCTACAATAAACAGTGTGGAGGTGTGGTTGGTGGTAGCCGAGGGCTGGCCCAAGGGTGGTCACAGACAGAGCCACAAGCAAAGCAGGGGCCAGCAGGCTTCACGGCAAGGGCCTGAGGGACACAGTGACAGATGGGGGAATGGAAGCATGACCTTTCCCCAACCCAGCTCACCCCCAATTGGGAGAGGATTCAGGGAACATTTAATTAACACTCCTGTTTTCCAGGGGCTTGGGATCCAGGGAGGCCCCTGGGGTTTGACGCAGGGAAAAGACACTGAGTCTGAGATCTCTGGTACCAGTGACCCCCACCTCCATCCGTCAGAGCTGTAGCTCTCCACGAAGGTTCAGCAGGAGACAAGCTCAGTGACGGATAAGCAGTCAACAACAGGGAGGTGCAGCCTAGGCATTCCTGCCCACGTGAACCCTCTATTTTACTCTTTCAAGAGATTATACCTTCAGCCTCCTATTGGAGTGGGGATTGGTAGTTGGGGAGTGTCTGGGGTCCTAACAGCTTCTTATGCAGACTTTCAACTAGTCTTTTTTAAGCTCCATCCTCAACCCCATACCCAGAGCTCTGTGTCCTAATCATTTCCTTTGATGGGAGCTCTACAGTATAACTGGGGTTGGTCCTCAGATTTCACCATCACTAGCATAGAAGGTATCCAGGGCAGAGTGGGATGTAGGTATCAGTCAGTGTTGATTAAAGAAAAAAAAAGAAAGGGCTCTTCTTATAGAAATCTACTTCTTCATCTGTCATTGGGGGTTGTGGAGAGATATTTCAACATATAGAGTAATACACTGGGAGCTGTTCCAATAGGCAGATTTTCCAAGTAGAGATATTTAAGGATAAGGAAATGTGTTAATGGGAGGTGGGGGGGGGAGTCAATCAATAAGGGCTATATGGATGGGTGGGGTTTTATGAATGGAAAGATTTTTAAATGGGCTTGTCAGTGAGGCAGCTATCTATGGTGGGTATTTCAGAATGGGAAGATTTGACACTGGGAGCATTCTGATGGGCATGTCTAAATAGGGGATGTGCCAGTGGGATGTATGAATGGAAAGATTTGTCAGTAGAGGTTGTCAATGAGAATTATGTCATAGAAAGATATTGATGAATAGAGAGATTTGTTAACTGAGTGGTCATAGGAGATATGCCAATGGATTGAGTAATTATGAAGAAAGAGATTTGTCACTGGGGTCCATCAGTGGGTGACAGATTGCTGCTGGGTATTTGTAAAGGGTAGATTTGTCATTGGAGGTCATCCATCAATGGAGCTATGTCAGTGGGATGTTTATGAATAAGGAGGTAGTTCAACAGAGGTATTTGTTAATGGGGTATTTGTGAAAGAGGGAATTTGTACCATGAAGAGAGGGGACTTTTCAAAGGAAGGATTTCCCAAGGGCTTAGAGATTTGTTGCCTGTAGTCTTGGCGGCGACAGCAGAGATTTATAAATGTGGTGATTTGTCTGGAGTGAAGACTTCTCAGAGAAGAACATTGTCACTGCAGAGATAGGTTGTCCTCAGAAGTCTTTGAAAATGTTGGGATTTTTAAGTGGGGTGATTTGCACACTGAGAAGCAGTTACAAGTTTCATAATAATAAGAAAAAATGACAAATGAGCAGATTAAATACCTGTAACATCTTTGGGGGAGATTATCAAGATCAAGAGTTAAACTCAGGTTTCCAGGGTACATCAAATGCTTGCTACTGATATTATATATTATTTTCACTGTTGTAAATTATCCTTCCTGACATTAAATATTTCCAGTATTGTAAGTAATCATGATTGATAAGCATGATCACTACTAAAGTTATACATTGAATTACATTGATCATACTACTACTAGTAAGAACTCATATTTGTAAGTACTGTGTGCCTAGCACTGTTCCAGACACGTTACATGTACAACTTCATTTAATGTTCACGTTGTACCTATGAGCTGTGCATTCATTTTAATACCGATTTTACAGATGTGGAAACTGAGGCATAAACCTGTAATGTGGTTTCCTGCAGGACACAGAGCTAGTACATGGAAGGGGCAGGATTTGAATGCAGATGACCTGGTTCTATCTAGTCTTTATGCTCTTAACCACTAAACTACACTGCCAGTCTAGAAATGAACTCAGTTAGGAATATTACACAGGAAGTTATTATTATGAAATTTTCATGTGTTGTGACCCCCTAAAATACCCAAGGGGTGAAAATACCCATGAATCATCCTCCAACCCTAGCGCAGAGCTCAGAAGGATTCTGGGTAGGGACTGTGAGGCCCGCTTCTTAGGGAGAAGTACTGAGACCCAGGTGAGGGAAGGGCCAGCACCCAGACTACCCATTGAGCTGGACCCCACACTGCACACCCCACAGGGCCACCCCCCCCCAACACATGTGCTTCCTCTCAGCCATCAGAGAATGTCTTCCAAGCAGAGAATCACATGCAGACACATGGAATGCTGGGGGAGGGGTGGGTAACTCTTACTCACCTTAACGGATTTTTTGAAGAGTCGTGGGGGATGTAGTGACCCCAGGACTACAGATATCCCAGGTTGTGGCCTCATATGCTGTTCTAGACTCTGTGGAAAAGGCTGCAGCAGGGCCTGGTGATCAGCCCTGTCCATGAGGCATTGCTGTCCTGATCCAGGGAACCATCTGCAGGTGGGCAGGTCTGCAGGAGAATGGCCTCCACACTGTGCTCCATCCCTCTACCACCATTTTCTTTTTCTTTTTCTTTTTTTTAATTGAGGTATAGTCAATTTACAATGTTGTGTTGATTTCTGGTATATAGCATAGTGATTCATTTATATATACACATATAGATATTTCTTTTCATATTCTTTTTCATTATAGGCCATTACAAGATATTGACCATAGTTCCCTGTGCTCTACAGTAGGACCTTGTTGCTTATACCATTTTCTACTTCACCTTCCTCCCCAGGGTTAGAAGAGCTGAGACTCCAGGAAACAGGCCCTGGGGTCAGGGAACAGTATAAAAGGGTAGGGAGCTGGTACTCGGGTGAACTTTCAGGAGCTGCCAAACTCTTACAGGCAGCTGAGCCAATAGCAGCATGGCCACCAGGGCCCAGGTCCTTCCCTTACACTTGTCCCCGTCGGCAGAGGCTGCTATTTGCCCCTTTTGGTAGACAGGGTTCAGATCGTCTCAGGGCATAACCACGGTGTCAGTGTTGACATGGAAATCGTTGGCAGATGAGCATTGGCTACTCAAAATCCACTCATCCCCAGGACATACCTTGGGCCCTGGGGGAACCTCCCAGGAGTGTAAAAGGAAAGGGGCCTCAGAGTATCCAGGGGGCCACATTTGGTGACCCAGAATGCCCTGGAGGAGACCTGGGTTCTTATTGGTGGCACCAGTGGGTAATCTGATGGGAGGGAACTTGGGGTCCTTTCCTTCAACAAAGAAGAGTCGGGGGAAGATATAGCTCAGTGGTGGAGCACATGTCTAGCATGCATGAGGTCCTGGGTTCAATCCCCAGTACTTCCATTAAATCAATCAATCAACCTAATTACCCTCCCCCCAAAAAACCAAATAAGATATACATATAAATATATAAAGCCTTTTCTCAAGAAGATTCAGGTCAACAGGACACTTGAATGTTCCACTGAACATTGGCACCAATCTGAAATTCCAGTTCCCAGGGGCCCCACCTGAGTCAAGACCTTTGGAGTATAAGGGGCAGGAGCCAGGGACTGGGAGGGGCCCTGGGGGGCCTGGGCCCAGCTATGGGAGCAGGAAGGCCTGAGGAAGGGAGTGTTTGGAGGGTCTCTCACTCAGGTTTTATGGGGGAACTTGAACCAGAAAAGTGGGGCTTGGGTCTAGAGGCCTCAGTTTTGGTGAACGGACAGTGTAGGAGGAGGTGTGGGGGACTCGCGGTGTGGGCTGACGTACCTGGTTGGCTCGGATTTGGAACCCTATCCACACTTCACTGCTGTCAGCCTCCTTCCAAGTTGGTCAAAGGAACGAGGCAAGGAGAGGTACGGAAGGGGAGAGAAGGGCAGAGCTTGGGGATTTCCAGGTCACCCCTTCTCCCCATCCCTCCTTTCCCCCGAACAACCACTTCCAAGGAATCTCCTGCAGACCATGGATGGGGGACCAAGGCTACCCCTTCTTCCAGAGTCCCTGGCTGGGTTACGTGGTGGGGGTGCTCTGGGCCTCCAGGGGTCTCCCCTTTCACTCAAGTCAGACTCACAATACAAAACCTAAGAGTGGGGAGTGTAACACCCACAAGTTTGGATGGGGCAAGACATCCCCACTGGATGACATCTGGACAGCGCCCCAGGTGAGGAGAGCTATTTACTGATCAATAGGGCATTTGTCAGTGAGCATGTCAACTGGACGAATTGTAAACAGGAGAGCTTGCCAACGAGGTAGTGATTTGTCAGCAGTGGGATAACTTATGAACTAGAGCGCGCCCGATGCAAACAGGAATTGCAAATTCGTCTAGTAAAACGTTTTCAAGTACTGAGTAGCGAGATGATCCAGTAAGTCGTGGTTGATAACGCAGGTTCAATTACCATTACCAATGTCGCAGGTCACTAGTGCCTATGCCAATGGAGAGAAATTATTACCGACGCCTCAAGTTTTATGTAAAATATCAAAAGCATTTTTTACCCCTCCCTTCCAGCATTGGCCCCAGGGTGCTCCCACAGGGTCACAAGGGACATGGTTTTTTTCCCAGACATCACACAGGGACACTGCCTGCTGGGTGGGAGTTCTTTATTTCATCATCTTGGAAAAAGAAAGGTGGGAGTGGGGAAGAGGGTGAACACTGTGCAGGCTTCCGCTTCCACTGGGGGCAGGATTCAGGCCATCCTGAGCCGCAAGGACTGCCAGGTGCACATCCCTGGCTCCTGTGGCAGGCAGGCAAGGTAGCGGCTCTGGAAGCCCTTGTCAGAGCCTGTGAGGAGCTGGTCGGTCCACAAGCAATGAGTGTCACTCTGCAGTTTGCAGGGGATGGATGAACAGGGAAACACCTGGAGGATGGGAGGGAGACACATCTCTGAGGACTTTGCCTCCTGCCCCGACCTCCCCTCCAGAGAACTTTCCACTCCTCAGCTTTTCACGTTGAGCTGCTGGGGAGACCTGGTGTCACCCCACCCAGGTACGGACTCAAGAACAGTCCCTACCATGGAGTGGGGGGGGATAGTCATTGGGCTTGGCAAGGTGACAGTAATCCAGGGAAAGGATCAGTCTCCTTGAATGGTGGGGAGGGGACAGTTGGACAGGTCTCCTGGGGACCTGTCCCATAGGACAGGGAACTGCTGGCAGTAGCAGGGGACAGCTGGTAGGCAGGAAACTTAAGCATAAGAAGAAGCTGTGGGGTTCTGAGACAGTCACTGGCATCAGAGGACACTCAAGGCCATCAGGGAACAGTCTTGGAACAGTCAGAGTGGAAGAGCAGTCACAAGGGGGAGTTAGAGGGACAGGAAGCAGCCAGAAAGTCCAGGGAACAGCAAATGCCCAGGTATCAGACACAGGGCACAGGAAAAAGCAGAATGGGGGGGGGGGGGGGCGAGTCTCGGATTTGGAAGAACAGTAAGAGAGATCAGGGACATCCCTAAGTTTGGGAAGCAGCCATAGGGACAGGGAATAGCCAGAGGGAACAAGAAACAAGCCATGATTTGGGGAAGAGCCCTAGGACTGCTCTCCGGGTGGCAGGTAGGGCCCAGGCACTCACTGTGCATTCCTCACAGCCAGCAGCGTAGGTCTTGGTGAAGCCCCTGCGCTGAGCAGAGCTCAGACTGTTCCAGGGAGCCACGAAGCTGCAGGTGGTGATGTGCAGGTGCCCGTTCCACAGTTGTCCTGGGGGAGGGGGGATTAACAGGCAGCTTCTGATTGGCTGAGCCAGGGGCAGGGTAGTGCTCAATTGGTGTCCCAGGAGCACAGATCCCACTGGACAAAGCCCCAGCCCTCTGATGGGCTGAACTTCGGAAGGTCCTCATTTCAACGGGGAGCCTCGCCTCCCTTTCAGTTGCCAGGCAGCATCTGAGGGTTGGCGTGGCACAGGGCAATGGGGCGGGGCCTCACCAGCTATGAGAAATTCCTCGCTGCGGTTCTGGGACCTGTGGAAGTATCCGCAGACGCTTTCCATGGCGGGGGTGTAGATAAACCGGATGTCGGGGGCATCCCCCAAGGCATTGAACCCTTTGAACATCTGTCAATGGATGAGGGGAAGAGCCTTTTACTGACATAATCCTCCTACTGACACATTCCTCCCTGGAGTCATATGGCATCCTGAGATTACAGCTAACTTCCTCGCCAAACCAGTGGCCAGAGGCTTTTATTTTGATGAGGAGGTAGATGTTAGGAATTGCTGGGGAAAGGGCCATAGGGGAATACCTTGGTCATCTTGATCTCATAACGCTGGTATAAGGCGGTCTGGTTGACTTCTGCAGTCCCCACGAACTTGGCCCTGATGACTGCAGGAGAGGAGGGGGAAAAACAACTCAAATGGACTGCCTGAGACAATAAAATAAAATAATCACAAGAATAATACTGGCAAAGCACACACTTAAATAGGGATCGCTGGAGGCCAGACAGCACATTAGCAATTTATACATTTGTTAATTGCCTCATCTGGATATTGAGAGCCTCCTTTTTGCCAGGCACTGCTTCAGGCCTTTTTCATCTATTCACCATGTGTTCGTTCACTCAACTATCTTGGAGCACCTGCTCTGTGCCAGGCACTGTTCTGGATGTTAGGGACCCAACAGTGAACAAAACACAGAAACCCCTTCCCTTGTGGAACTCCCATTCTAGCTAGGAGGGGACAGACTTAACACAGGCAAAATAAGTATATGGGAGGTTAGAAGGTATTAAGTGTGATGGGGAACTTCAGAGCTGGGTAAGGGGGATCAGGAGACCAGGGGACAGGGGTTCAAGTTTTGAACAGGGTGGTCAGGAAAGGCCACCCTGAGAAGGTGACATTTAAGGCAGCCACCCATGTGGATACCTGGAGGTGGGGCGGAAGGTGTACCAGGCAGAGGAAGCAGTCAGTACAAAGGCCCTGTGGTAGGAGTAATCAAGACAGCATGAGGATGCCAGAGTGGCTGCCGCAGAGTCAGCATGAGTGGAATTGTTCTAGCGGCAGGCACCATCGTGAACCCCAATGGACTGAGAGGGAGACAAAAGCACGGAATGTGTGGGCAGGGTGGGGACACTCACCGAGGTCAGAGCTGCAGAAGGCTGTCTGCGGGTGGGGTGGCACACAGGTACAGGCCCTGCTGGGGGCTGTCAGACACAGTAGCAACAGGATGCCGGAGGCCAGGGGCACAAAGGGGGCCATGGTGGATTCTGTGGGGGTGGGGAAAAGGGTTCAGAGGCAGGCCTCCCACCCTATTTCTACCCCCTTCCCCCAGCTGCTTACGGATTTTAAGGGGGTTGGGAATTTGAGAACCCAGGGGGAGTTTAGGGGGTTAGGGGCTCGGAAGAGTTTAGGAGTTGTGGAGTTCCAGCGATTTAAGGGACTAGGGGAGTGGGGGAGTTATGGAGTTGTAGTGTTTGGGGAATAAGGGAGCTGGCGGAGTTCAGGATTTAAGGGCGTTGAAGAAATTGGGAGGTCGAGGAGTTGGGGGTGAGGAATTTGGGGTTGGGAGGAGGTTGAGAGTTTGCGAGTTGTGCATATTGAGGGCTAGAGGAGGGGGGAGTTGAGGGATGTTGAGGAATTTGGAGGAGATTAGGGGTTTAGGGAGTTTGGGTGCTTAAGGGAATGGGGTGCCTGAGGGATCTGGGCACAGAGGAAGCTTTGAGGTTTAGGGAGTTAGGGATTGGGGGAGTTTCAGAAGCTTTTGGGGTTCCGGGTGGGGGACTAGCGGGGGACAATGAGGGAATTTAGGGGAGTTGGCAGCTTGGGAAGCATCTGTGACCTCAGGGGCTCATAGGTTTGGGGGGAGCTGGGGAGAGATGTCAGGGGTTCCGAGGAGTCTGGAGTATCGGGATTAGGGGAGCAGCTCCAGTCCCCCGCCCTCCTCCCCTGGACCAGCCCAGGGTCCTGGTACCCGCCGGCCAAGCTGAGCAGCCGGGTATCTGTCAGGAAAGCTCCAGCCCAGTTCCTGGCCCTGCGGGCTGCCCAAGCCCCTGCCTACCTCTGGTGTAGCCTCTCAGGGTGCTGGGTCTGCGGTGATGGCGGCGGGGCCCGAGCAGCGGAGGATAAATGTCCACGCGAGGGGCGGGGGTGGTAGCGGTGCGGAAACCACAGGCCTCCAGGCTTCCTGGATGCATTACTCATCCGCCCACCGTCGGTGGAGGCCAAGGGGCGGGCCGAGGGCTGCCGAAAAGGAGATGCGCCCTCCTCCCCCCCACCCCCCGGGCCTCGCCCTGACCACCCCCCTCCCCCTTCTCCACGTCAGGCACCAGTCCCTGCAGGCGGTCTCAATGGAGGGCTGACAGGCAGGATTCCGCCCAGTGCAAAGCCTTAAAGTCTCCAAACTCTCCAAAGTCTATCCAATCACCCACATCCCCCAAACTCCCGATGGCTGAAGGCTGAATTCGTTCATTCCTTCAATAAACATTTCTTGTGCCCCTACTGCCCGGGAAGGCAGAGAGCAAACAAATCCAGTAGAAGCAGTGGAGAGAGAGAGGGCAGGTGAATGGAGGAGGGATACAAGATGGGGAAACTGAGGCACGGAGCGATTAAGTGATTCATCCAAGATCACAGTTAGTAAGTGGCAGAACTGGGATTTGAACTCAGGTGGCCTGGAACCAGAGCCTGGGTCTTAACCTCTCTCAAAAAAGAAAAGAAAAGAAAAGAAGAAAAGAAACCGCACAGGGGAAGAGTCAGCAGCATATACAGAGCACCAATCATGTCCCGGGCACTCGGCATCGTTTATCTCACTTAAAACTCACGATAAGCATCTGAGATGGGTACTAATATTATTACAACTTTACAGATAAGTAAATAGGAGACGTAGAGGAATTGAACTTTTCCAGGATGATAGGACATGGCTGGGATTTGAACCTAGGCTAACTGGCACCAGGATCTTAACCCAGGCGTGGCCCAGTCCTGGCAAGCGGGAAGCGGGGAAGGTGCCGGAGCATGGGGTGGGGGGAATTGAGTAGTGGTGAAAGAGGCCAATGAGTCAGTAGAAAATTGATCCCCTCCCATCCTGCCCTGCCCCTTCCCCACCAAGCCTCCCACGCCACTGGTGGGGGGTGGGGTGAGGCAATCCCTGCCCACCAGTTTCCAGCTGCTGCCTGAATCTTCCCTGGGGTCCTGGGAAAGGGCTCTGAGGGCCGATGAACATCCTTTGAGAGTTCAGGGAAGACAGACCAATAATGATAGTGATGGATTCTGTCTCCATTACCCCCTTGCTTTTGAAGCTTGATTAACTCAGGGAGGTTAGCCCAACCACCACCGTAACAGAAACCACCACCAGCACTATGGAGTGCTTACTGGGCAGCGAGCACTGCTTGAAAATCTTAGTACTTTATCTGCCAGTCAATCCTGATTACCCCCTTGTTAATACTAGCTAACCTAGGAATTTCAGACCAATAATACTAATAGTGCCCAACACTTTTAGAGGATGGAGGCTTCCTGCGTGCCAGATATTGTGCTAAGCATTTTTCCTGAAATAACTAACGTGATCCTTATCTGTGAGTTCGAGACTATTCATGGTCTCTATCTAGAGGACGAATCCGAGACACACAGTGACCTGTCCAGGAATGAGAGTGAAGAAATGCCCCTGTTGGGGGTGGGAGGGAACCAGATAAGGGGGGGTAGGAAGCCAGGATTTTGGAGAAGCTGATTGTGAAAGTAGGGGAGTGAGAGTGAACGAGAAGGGAGGGGGCTGAGTAAGTCGGTGGCAGGCAAAGGGAGAAGTGAGGGCAGGGAAAGTCCTGCTGCAGCCCCCCGCCGACCCTGCTTCTGACGCCAGCTCTGTGACTCTGAACCCTGAGTCAGCGTGGAGTTTTGCCGATTGTCTACACGTGAGGGGTTGTGTGGATCTGGGTTAGTGTGCCGGTTTTGGAACTGGTGGGGGTTTTGTGGAGGGCTGTCCGGCTGTGTGGCCATCTGGGAGCTGAATGGATGTGGGGGGCATGGGGTCCAGCTGGGTGTGCTGAGCGGACACCCACCTGACAATCGCCACAGCACACTGAGGGCTTGGGCCTGAGTGTGCCCTTTGTACAGATCAGGAAACTGAGGTCCAGAGAGGGTTAAGTGACCTGCCTGGGGTAGAACATGGCCTTAGGAAGAGGAGAGGCCACGATTCAAACCCAGGTCTCTCCAGTGGATCCCAGAGCACAGAGCTCCCAGCATGCACACAGGTGCGGGCACACACATACACACGCATACAGGGTTGTGTTCAGGCTCAGGTCCAGAGGAGACAAGGAGGGTTTATGAAAAGGGCCTAAAAACCTCGGGGCAGGGGGGTGTTTCCGTCTGTATGGTTTGTGTCTGCCTGTGCCTGAGCGTTTTGGATAGCCTGGTGTGTTTTGCATTGCTTCTGGAGTTGTGTCTGCCCCTGTAAAGCAGGTCTGGGTTGCACATGTCAATTGAGGATGTGCAGGCACCTTTGTGCCCGTGTGTGTGCCTGTGTTACGTCATGGGCCGTTTCTGTCTTGTTTCCCTGGACCTCTACCTAGAGGATCCCTATAAAAACTCTGCGCCTCTCCGTGCCTCATTGTGACGCCAAGTCATTTGGGAAATGAGGAAGGTGGTGAGGGGGGTGGGATGCCGAGGGAGGGTGAGGCCCACAGGTCAATCGGTCACCCTGACCCTGCGGGCTTCCTGTGCCTGTCGGGAACTGGGAACCACGGCCGCCCCAGCAGCCCCTCCGGGAAAGCCATCTCTCTGCCCTGTCGCCCCTGTCAGCACAGCCAAGGGAGGGCATAGCCCTGCATGTGCTTCTGTGCATGATGGGGCTGGGGTCGGCCAACCAGGTCCCCTCTACCCCGCCCAGGGTCAGGGGAGACTTGAAGTATCCCCATGCCTGAATGTGTGTGAGTGTGTGTGCACATATACAACCCAGGGTGTCATCTGTAGACTTAGGAAGGTGGTGGATGTCTCTGATTGTGTGTATGCCTCTCCATTTATACATATAGCAAGGCACATTGGGTGTGCGTGTCCCTGGATATACTTTGTGTGTGCCCAGGAATGTGGCGCGAGTCTCAATGTTGTGGGTCTCAGTGGTTCTGTGAATACCTAGGAGCGTGTGTACCGCTGTATGTGGTGTGGGTACTTCTGTTTGCTGTGCGCATGCCTAGGAGTGCTGCATGTGTGTCTGTGAGTGTTGAACACGTGCCCAGCCCAGCTCTGTTGTGTGTGCCTGTCAGAGTTGTGTGTGCCTCTAAATTTTGTGGCTGTGCCCCGAGCGCTGTCTGTGTATTGCCTGGGTCACCCTTCATGTTGTGTGTCCCTCTGTTATGTGGATTTGGGTGAGAGGAGAAAGGGCTGGGTGTACGTCTGTGACCAAAAGTGTTGATTGCGTGTCTATGAGTGTTGAGTGTGTGCTGCCGGGCTGGCTGGCTGACTGGCTGCCTAAGTCTCTGTGCAGCCGGAGAGCGAGGCGCACTCCGGAGCCGGTGTTCGTGGTGGGTCTTTCCATCACCTGGGTCTCCACATGCGTGGGAACCTCTGGGTTTGGCTGCGTAGATCTGAGTTCTGAGGGTGTGTGTGTCTCTGAGTTATGTATGTATGTGGAGGAGGCTTACACACAAGATCTGGCTGAGGGGGTCCAGTTGCTACATGCTCGCCACCACACCCCCACGCACACACATGCACACACTCACTTCTCTATCATCTACTCACTGTAAAAACAAACTTTCCCTTTTCCGGAAAAGTCCCCCACCCTTATCCCATGCCTCTGCCCAGGAAAGCAGAGGCGGGAAGTCTGGGGCTTGGGGGTGGTGGAGGGAGGGACAGGCAGGCAGGGCTCTGGGTGCGATGCTGGGCTCAGAGGTGCTGTGTGACCCCCAGCTGCTGACTGCCTGTCTCTGACCCACCTCCTCTGGGAAATGGCTCCCAGTGTGGCTCCGCTGGATGGGCTCCCCTCAGCCCCCCACCCCACCCCTGGTGGTTGGCCCTCCAGCCCTGACCATGCACTGCCTTTCTGCCCTACCAGCTCAGCAGCACAACTTACCCTGTGGTTGTGAAGATGGGGCACGCACACTCCGGGATGGGCAAGGTAAGTCCCCTGGTGGGGTTCGTATGTGTGTCTTTGTGAATGATGCGGGCTCCTGGCATCGTGCCTTTGTAAGTTACAGACACACCTTGTTTTATTGCACTTTGCTTTATTACTCTTCAGATACTGCATTTTTTACAGATTGAAGCTTTGTGACAACCCTGCGTTATCAGATGATGGTTAGCATCTTTTAGCAATAAAGTATCTGGGGGGGGGATTAGGTTTATTTATTTATGTTAATATTATTTTTTTAATGGAGGCACTGGGGATGGAACCCAGGACCTTGTGCATGCTAAGCATGCGCTCTATCACTGAGCTCTACCCACCTGCCCCTCAGCAACAATGTATTTTTAAATTAAGGTGTGTACATTGGGGTTTTTTTAGACATTTAGACATATTGCACACTTAACAGACTATGGTATAAACATAACTTCTATATGCCTGGAGGGAAAAAATTCTTGTGACTCGGGTTATTGCAATCTTTGCTATATCACGGTGGTTTGGAACTGAACCTACAATATCTCCAAGGTCTGCCTGTAGATGTGTGTTGTGTATTCAACGCACACCGGTAATTCTGTATGATTGTGTGTCCTGGGGTATCTATTTGTCTTTTTCCTCACATTCTTAGATTTTGTTGGCCCAGTCTTCTAGCCTGCATTCAGCCGGTTTTGTGTGTCTTGCTATTTTGTTAGTGTATCCAGCATTGTGTCTGTATATACACAGGCCTCTGTGTTGAACACACACTATGTCATCTTTTATGTTCAAGGGCCTCGGGGTCTTGTATGCTGTCCACCCATCTGATTTTTGTCTGTGTGCCATAGAAAGCAGACTTGTAGTTTGTATGTTGGAGCGTGTCCACACTTCTGTACACTTATGTATTGTGTGTACAACTGCTTTTGGGTCTGGGTGCCCATATGCATATACTGTCTGTACACACAATTTTCCCATCGCTTTACTAAGATATAATTTACATACCATACAACTTACCCATTTAAAGTAAACAATCCTAAAAACTGTTTTTGGTGTGTTCACAGAGTTGTACACACCCAATTTGGTGTCTGTGTGCACGTGTAAACACCAGGAGACCCAGAATGAATGCATGCTTGAGTGCCTCGGGGGTGTCTACCGAAGTTCTGTGTACCCAGCTCACCTGTGTCATTTGTCCCAAGGCACCCCCTCCGACCCACTGCTGCCCCCTCCTGAGCAGGCCCTGCTCCCCGGCCCCCTCCCACAGGTCAAGGTGGACAACCAGCACGACTTCCAGGACATCGCAAGTGTCGTGGCCCTGACCAAGACGTATGCCACGGCTGAGCCCTTCATTGACGCCAAATACGATGTGCGTGTCCAGAAGATTGGGCAGAACTACAAGGCCTACATGTGAGTGGAGAGATCACAGCCTGGCGAGGGGTCCCCTGCCCTGCCTTGTGCAGCCCAGGCCCCCAGAGCCTCTCTCCTCTCCCCGCTTGTTCCCCAGGAGGACGTCGGTGTCAGGAAATTGGAAGACCAACACTGGGTCTGCGATGCTCGAGCAGATCGCCATGTCTGACAGGTGGGCGGCCTGAGCCCGGAGGTGGGGAGCGGGGCTGACTGCCCAGACTGGGCACTGACAGGCTTCCTCGCCTCGTGTCTTGGCAGGTACAAGCTGTGGGTGGACACATGCTCAGAGATTTTTGGGGGACTGGACATCTGCGCAGTGGAAGCCTTGCATGGCAAGGACGGCAGGGATCACATCATTGAGGTGGGAGCGCCCAGGAACTGGTGGGCACAGAAGGAGGAGTGGGTGCAGGGCAGCAACACCCTGTAAAGTGTGACGCACACCAGGGCCCAGACAGTCCTCGGCAAGTGGCAAAACGTTTAGTATACACTGTCAAGTGCCTTGTGAACCGGGACATCCTTGGCAAATGGCAAAATACTTAGTAAACTCTAAACTGTTCCGTGAACTTGGACGTCCTTAGTGAATAGCAAAACACTTGTTAAACTACAAGGTCCTTTGTGAACTGAGACATCTTGGTGAATGGCAAAGCACTTAGTAATCGTTAAACGGGTTCTGTGAACTGACAGGTCCCTGAACAACAGCTGAATACTTTGTAAACTATAAAGAACTTTACAAAGAGTGGTAGTTGATACTAAAGCATTTTGTAAAGTACCTTAGGAAGGTACTGCTTGGTGAACAGCAAAGTGCTTTATAAAATTATATATTAAAAAAGGAGCTCTGTAAACTGGGAAGTCCTTGTTATTAAAGCAAAGCCCTTTCAAAATTCTAAAGCTCTTTGTAACCAGCAGTGCCCCCGCTAAACAGTAAAGCAATTTGTAAACTGTAAAATATCTTGACAATTGGTAAACAGTAGTGCTTTATACAGGGTAGAGCATCTTGTAAACAGTGGTGCCCTTTGCAAAGCACTCTCTAAAATCTAAACACACCAGTCCTTTGTAAGGGGCAAGGAGCTTTGCAAACTGTAAAGTACCACGTTAACCACAATTTCTTTGTAAAGGACAAAGCACCTACCAAACTATAAAGCAGGGATTGGCAAATTTTTTCTGTCGAGGCGTGTGTATTTTAGGCTCTGTGGGCCAGTCTCTGTTGGAGCAACTGAATTCTGCAGAAGCAGCCACAGACAATATGTTAAAAAAGTAAATGTGGCTATGGTCCCATGAAACTTGGTTTATGGACAGTGACATTTAAATTTCATATAATTTTCATGTGTCACAGAGTCTTTTGATTTTCTGTCAACCATTAAAAAATGTAAAACTCATCCTTAGCTCGGGGGCCATATGGAAACAGGCGCTGGGCCGAATGTGGCTGCTGGGTGCGCGTTTGCCCACCCTGCTAGTACACCGGAAGCTGTAAGGTACTGTGTAACAGACAAGCCTTCCTCACGCTGCATCATCGGTGCCTCTCAAACTGAAGCTCCTTTCCCCGGGGCAGCTGCCAGTCATGCCTTTTCCCAGCTTAAAGCACTCGGTCATCACCCCGACCCCATGCACTTCCTGCTTCTCTCCTCACTGGATCCCTTCTCCTCCCCCAGGTGGTGGGCTCCTCCATGCCACTCATCGGTGACCACCAGGATGAAGACAAGCAGCTCATCGTAGAGCTCGTGGTCAACAAGATGGCCCAGGCCCTGCCCCGGCAGCGGCAGCGGGATGCCTCTCCCGGCCGGGGCGCCCACAGCCAGGTCAGGCCCCTGGCTCTGGGCCTTGGGGGCTAGTGGCAGGCAGGCCAGCCCTTGGTCATGCTGTATCACAGACAGAGCTGATAATCAGCAGGCTAAGGGCACTGCCGCAACACACACGGGTCACGGCAATTACCAACTATTTTTTAAATTGATAAATAGCTGCTACCCTGACTTCCCTGAGTGCCTCCAGAGCTCTCCCCTGGGAATGAGTCCCCCACCCCACAACCTGACACCCCCTCAGCTCAGCCACAAATGTGGCAACACCCAGCACACAGGGAACCCGTGTCATTCTGATTGGCTGATGCTCCACTGGCTGGTAACTATTTTTAACCTCTCCTGCTCCACTCCTCTGCCGCAGACTCCGTCCCCAGGGGCCCTGCCCTTGGGCCGCCAGACCTCCCAGCAGCCCACGGGGCCCCCAGCTCAGCAACGACCCCCGCCGCAGGGTAAGTGAGGGGCTGGCTTCCTGGTGCTCTCCCCTCCCAGCAGCACCCCTCCCCCAGCCTCTCACTTGCTTGCTCTCACGTGTGCACTTTCTCTCTGTCCCTCAGGCGGCCCTCCACAGCCGGGCCCAGGCCCCCAACGCCAGGGACCCCCGTTGCAGCAGCGCCCGACCCCACAGGGCCAGCAGCACCTTTCGGGCCTTGGACCCCCAGCTGGCAGCCCCCTGCCCCAGCGCCTACCAAGTCCCACATCAGCGCCCCAGCAGCCTGCGTCCCAGGCTCCGCCACTGACCCAGGGTCAAGGCCGCCAATCCCGGCCAGTGGCAGGAGGACCCGGGGCACCTCCAGCAGCCCGCCCACCAGCCTCCCCATCTCCCCAGCGCCAGGCGGGCCCCCCACAGGCTACTCGTCAGACATCGGTCTCTGGTCAGGCTCCGCCAAAGGCCTCAGGGGCTCCACCGGGTGGTCAGCAGCGCCAGGGCCCACCCCAAAAACCTCCAGGCCCCGCTGGCCCCACACGCCAGGCCAGCCAGGCGGGTCCCGTGCCCCGCACTGGGCCACCCACCACACAGCAGCCGCGACCCAGTGGCCCGGGCCCCGCTGGACGTCCCACCAAGCCACAGCTGGCCCAGAAACCCAGCCAAGACGTGCCACCACCTGCCAGCGCCGCTGCCGGGGGACCCCCGCACCCCCAGCTCAAGTAAGGGGACCCCACAGCAGCCTTCATCTTGCTGCTCACAAAAATGGGCTCCTGCATCTGCACCAGGAGGGCAGCCCCAGCCCCCAGGTGCCTCAGACCCAGGTCCTATACCCGGGTCCTGAGAGCTCTCTCTCCAGTCTGGGCCGGACCCCTCCCCTAAACTATCACTCCTCTCAGTTCACAGAGGCTCCTGCCCTCCATCCCAGAGATTCAGGGCCAGAATCCCAGAGAAACCCTCATTTCAGTTCAGAGTTCTCCCAGTAGGGCCTGGGAAAGTCCCCTCCCCCAGCCCCTCGTGGCCCACCCCAGGCGCCCTGCTGACCCTCCCTCAGTACTTTCCTGCCAAACTCATCCTCCTCCTGCCCCACCTGACTCCCCCGACCGAACCCCCAAACTCCTCCCGGCCCAATCCATAGTCCTCCTGTGTTATTTCTCTTCCCAGTCATTCCCCAAACTCTAGTCAACTAGGCTCCCTTCTGGTCCATCCCCAAATCTTTCTGGTCCACCTTAGTCTCCTCCCAAATCACACCATCCTCTCTGACTCTTCTGCTCCATTCCAGACCTCCTCCCTTAGCTCAAAAGTCCTCCCTGCCCCACCCAACTGCTTGCCTTTAGATTGCCTTGGTCCAAGTCCTGCTCCCCATTTCTGGACTCCTCACCCTTAGACCGGAAATCTCCCTGCCCATCATCACCGTTATATCGAACTCCTCCCAGTCTAGCCTAGAATTTGAAGAGAGGATTCAGCCCAGGACTCTTCCCATCAATTGCAGGCTTCTTCACCTTGGATCCTCCCAGCCTGGCCTGGGGCTCCCTACTCCTGAGAATCTGTCAGGGTCCCGGCCCATGCTGGTGGGTGGGAGGGTCACAGGCACAGCCCTAGGACCAGAGGGGCAGGGCTGGGGCCGGGCCTGGGGTAACATTGTGTTTCTCTCCCCCTCCTCCCTTCCTCTCCCCCCTTCCTCCCACGCCTCCACCTTGTTTCTCTCTAGCAAATCCCAGTCTCTGACCAATGCCTTCAACCTTCCAGAGCCAGCCCCGCCCAGGCCCAGCCTTAGCCAGGACGAGGTGAAAGCTGAGACCATCCGCAGCCTGAGGAAGTCTTTCGCCAGCCTCTTCTCCGACTGACACCCCACCCTGAGAACCCCCAAATCCCTGGGCAACCCCTGTCTGGGCCTGACTCCATTTCTCACTTTTGGAATCTCATCCCTTGAGACGCTCTCTCCTGGATCGCCAAGATCCCTCTTCTCACTCCTCAGAATGCCCACATCCCTGGGGGAACATCACTCCTGGTCCTAAATCCAGTTCTCACATTTGGAATTCCTGAGTCCTTTTAAAAGCCCACTCCCGGTCACCTCAAGACCTACTTCTCCATTTTAGAACCTCCGAATTCCTGAAGACCTCCACTCCTGGTCCCCCCAGAGTGTGTTTTCCTTCCTGGGAGCTCCCAAACACCAGGCAACTCCTCCTGGGGCCCTGAAATCCCTGGAAAACCCCACTCCTCGTCCCAGATCTCTCAAGCACACCTTGTTCCCTATCCCTTAAGAAACTCCTACCTTTGAGACCCTTTCTATAGATCTCCCATCTCTGGAGATCCACCCCTTCCAATGCCACCACCCAGCCCCACAAGGATTTCCCTTCACCCCCCGACCACCCCCATTCAACACACTGGGAGCTCCTCCCGCTGCTAGGACCCCTCAGTTCCCCAGGGACCCCTGCCCCACTTTCCTGCCTCTGACAGCTGTCTTTAAATATGCAAACTCCACCCATCCTCCCAGAATCCTTTGCACACAGAAGGCCAGTGGTCCCCTACTTCCCCACCTTTGCCGTGATGTCTGTGTCTGTGACTGACGTGGCCTCCTCTCGTGCCGTGCTTGGCATATGTGGTCCTCGTTCATCGTGCCGCCTGTGGTGATGCGTGCAGTGGCGCTGTTTGTGTGGTCCGCACCTCCCCCTGACCTCCACTCTTTGCCTGGACTCACCCTCACCCTCACCCTCAGAGGCTCTGAACCCCATGAGAAGAGTCGGGAAGCAAAATAAACAAGCAAAGGCCCAGCAGAATTCTGTGCTTCTTGGTGAAGAAAGAAGGGAGTCCTTGAACGGTGGGGGAAACACAGGGGACCCCCAAATCCACATGGGGTGCTGGGGACCCCAAAATCCAGTGGAAGGCACATCAGGCACAAATTTCCAGAGAGGTTATGAGTGGAATCCCTGCCACAAATCCCAGCCATTGGAGATGGCGGAGCTCCTGAATTTAGAAGTATCCCCAAAGCCAAGAGGAAACCAAACTATGGAGGAGGCAGGGGTCTCCAGCTTTGGGGGTCCCCCAATTCCAGAAGAACTGAAAAAGTACACAGGGAACCTCTCATCTCCCAGGGCAGGGATGGGGGATCCTGAGGCAGTATCAGGGCAGAGACAGAACATTGATTGGTTGGTGGGCAGGGCTCCTTGGCGTGGCAGGCTGAGATTGGCTCCCTGGTGGCTGGGGGTGGGGCCTAAGGCACAAGGCGGGCTGCGCTGAGTAGGCAGGCAGGCAACTCATCAGCCTGGGTACGGTGCAAGGAGGGTTCGGAGGCACTCCGCTCAATCTTGGGGAGTGACCGCTGCAGCAGCTCAATCGTGGCCAGGATCTGGGGGCAGGGGTGGGTGAGGAGGGGTGTCCAGAGCCGCGTGGGCACCCCAGCACCCCCAGACCTCAGCCTAACGAGGAATCGCATACACACGTCTTACACCTTGGAGCCTTGCACACACACGGTTCACGTTCGCTCCTCAGAGGCTCCCTCCCCAGGGTGTCCAGACCTCCTCCCCGGCCCACCTGGGGGAAGAGAGGCCGCTCCTCCCGTTGGAACTTGAGGCAATCAGACAGGAGGCGCCGCATGGCCTTGGGGCAGTTGCTGGAGATTTTGCTGAGGTCCGGGGACAGATAGCCACGGCCCACCATAAAGATAATCTGTTGGGGTGGGGAGGAATGGGGTGATTGGGGCAGTCCGGGCTGGGAAGCCCAGGGAATTAGGGGTCCTGAGGGACTAGGGGGGCTCCTTTTTGGGTTATTCTGGGTATTGGGGCCCAGAGGATTGTGGGTATCTTGTAGCTCTAAGGATTCTGGGTCTCTGAGGACTTGGAAGGATTCTCTGCTTACAGAACAGAGGGATTTCAGCTTAGGGGAAGTCAAGGGTTGTAAGTGTCCAGGGCCCAGAGGGTTATGGGTCCACAGGTTTCTAGGGGGCTTAGGGACCTAGAAAGCACTGGGTCTGGGGGAAACATGAAATTTTGGGTCTGAAGGGGGCTAAAGGATTCTAGCCCTCAGGACTTTATATTTCTGTGGGGGTCTGGAGCCTAAAGTACTAGTGGTTCCAGATACCGAAGCCTGCCGGATACTGAAGGCCCAAACGGTTGTGGGCATCTGTGAGGATCCCAGAAGCACAGATGGAATGTTTCTGGGCTGCGGGGATTTGGAGTACCCAGGCTAGAGGGCCGTGCGTGTCTAGGGGTCCAGAGGGCTTCTGGGCATCTCCGGGTATGGGGGATTCAGGAGATTCTGGACTTTGAGGACCCAGATGATTGCGGATGTAGGGGAAGGAGGGAATTCTGGGTACAGGAGACCCAGGGGATTCTGGGAGTTCTCAGCCCAGAATATTTGCAGTTTCTAGGGGAAGTGTGGCATTCTCAGTCTGTGCAAAGAAGGAGGTCTGGGGTTTGAAGGCTGATGGGATCCCTTGGCCTGGGAGACGGCGGGTAAGGTGTGGGGCTCACCTGGTCACGGCTGCCAATGTGGCTGTAAGGCAGTGAGCCGGTCATGAGCTCGTAGAGCACAACCCCATAGGCGTAGACATCCGACTGGAAGCTGTAGGGGTTTGGGTCCTGCATACGGATCACCTCAGCCGCCTTCAATAAGCCAGACCGAACAGGAGGAATATGGAGGTCAGCAAACGACTGGCCCACGGAAAACTGGCCCATAGTCCCAGATCCCATCAGCCACACTGGGTATAACTCAGAGCCAGCCACACGAGGTGAAGCATGAGCGGTCCAGACCCCCACACCTGGCACTGGCATCCCTGTTCCCACTCAGCCTCCCACATCATAGCCCAGCAGCTTATGTCCCTACCTGCCCCCAGTCCAGCCTGGCCCAACTCACCATCCACAGCACCGAGCCCGAGGGCTGCTCCAAGGGCTGGGCCCCGCTCCACCGCGTCTTCACTGTGGCCAAGCCAAAGTCCCCGATCTTCACCGTGAGCCCCTCATGTAGGAAGATGTCCGCCAGGGTCAAGGACCAAAAGCCATGCTTCTTGCCCTGACTGACGCCTCCACACGAGTCATGCCTCTAACCCTGACCAGAAGACCCTCAATGTCACACGAACTAACCACAACCTTGATATGGGTGGGGAGCTCCAATTAATGCCCCCTACACTCAGCCCCCCATGACACCTGACTAGGAAGCTCCTCTGATGGTATCCATACCCGCCATGCCTGTGATCCGGACCAGAAACGCCCCATAATGTCCTCCCAAACTGCCACTCCTCAGACACTAAACTGTGAGGTGCACTGAACAGTCCAACACAAAAGAACAGCACCTGAATCAGCCCCAACTCTGACTCCTGACCAAGAGACCCCCATTAAAGGCCCCTCACCAGCCACAGCTCTGGCACCTGGCAAAGGGAACTGCCCCATGTGCCCCTCCCTGTTCACCCCCAGAGAGCCCCCCACAAGAGCCATTCCTCTAAGCCCTCATCCTGTTAGGCACCCCCCACCCTACCCCAGCCCTCAGACAGGGACAGTGAGATACTGTTAGACTTGAGATCTCGGTGGATGATGTTCTTGGCATGGAGGTAGCTGTGGGGGTAGAAGAGGTGGCAAATTATCTGGGGGCTACTGCCTCTGCCCACCCCCAGGTCCCCCAGCCTCTCCCGAGTCCCCGGGCCAGGATGCTCACTCCATGCCCTGGGCCGTCTGCCGGGCCACATCAATGAGCTGGACCATGTCGAAGCGCGTGTCGGCCACATGCAGGTGGTGGTAGAGACTGGAGCCCTCGCACCACTGTGTGATGATGGCAAATCCCGGCCGGGTCATGAAGCCCATGAACAGCAAGATGTTGACGTGCCGGGTCTTCCTGCAGGCAGGGCGGGCGGTATCAGGGCAGGGAGGGCAGATAGCAACTTTCTGAGCATCGAGAATGGCACTGTTCACTGCTGCCTTCTGTCAGCATTGCTACCCTGTCTTCCAGGAGGCTCAGGGCCCGAGTATGGCCAGATTCAATGAATCTGTGAGATCTGTTTGCTGGGCTGTGATTCCATCCTGGGGGCTTATGTCCTGAGCTTCCTCATCCAGGTCTCCCAACAAAAGCAGGAGGGAGGGAGTACCACCCTCACCCACTACTGATTAGGGGTCACACCACTGACCCTGACCTGAGCCTGTGACCATTTCACGAGATGAGAAAGTGGAAAGCCAACCTTCTCCAGTGATATGTCAACATTATACTGATAAATGCTGGATAAAAATATCAGTGACGTGAGATTATATCCTGTTAATCATGAGAGGCTTAAAGGTAACAAGCCTGGGGGGTCTGGACGCAAATGAGATCTTATGTTCCAATCCAGGCTTCCCTGGGTACTCACGTGCCATCTCAGGGAAGACACATAACCTCTCTGTGCCTCATTTTCCTCAGCTGAAAAACTGTGGTAATTATATGAGCTACCGGACAGGGATGTTGGGAGAAGTATGTGAGTAAATAACCTGTGAGGTGCATTGAACAGCCCAACACAAGCAAGTGCCCTGAAAGTGTCACAGTCCTTGTTATTATCGCTATGGGGGACCTGGTCTACCTCACACAGAAACTCAGTCCTGCGTGAACAGAACCACCCTCATTCAGAAGAAAACCTTCATCCCCTACAGAAGTATTAACTACAGTTACAATGGTAACATAAATGCAAAAGTACATCCACGATGCTCTGCAATTTTGCTCATGTCAGAGTGGATGACAGAACGAGTGAGCGTTCTTCATAGCAGTCAAGTTCTGGTTTCAATATTAACACAATGCAAATTCACAGCCGGCTCAAGTCACTGCCATTTCCCAGAGGGGAGCAGAGACTAAGAGTTTTCTGACTGTGGCATCCATTGTAAGGATGAATATTAAAAATAGCACAAGGAATTCTGATAACATTAACTCTATATCATAATTACGCCCACTTGTCGGGGGGAAAAGCCCACACCGGCAATCCCAGGAGTGGGAGTAACTAGGGTGGCAAAAAGGAAGCCCCAGGGCTTAGCGCAAATTAATGAATATAGTATTAATGATATGTTAAGTAGAGCAGGGTAGGGTGTAGCTCAGTGGTAGAGCACCTGCTTAGCATGCAGGAGGTCCTGAGTTCAATCCCCAGTACCTCCATTAAAAAATAAATAAACTTAATGACCTCCCCACCCCTAAAAAAGAACAATACAGAAATGCTTACTGAAAGAATTAACCAGAGCAATTAACAAAATAAAGACATAAGCAAACCAACTACAACCATTAATCAAATAATGATTAAATTATGGTTCTGATTATAGTTAATCTGGCTCTTTAAAGTATTGTATTATTATAATTAATAACAAGAAGGCAACATGATAAACATATACTAACAGTGCAGTACAAGCTGAGGAGAAGGCAGGATGCCTTCCTGGTGATGCAGTTAACTCACATTATGCCATTATCGTTAAGTACGTTCAATAACATTCGCATTACTCTGTTAACGTAAGTACACGGGATAACACACGTGGTGGCAACACACGTGATGGCCTGTGGCCATACCCATTTCACAGCAGGCCAATGAGAAGAGCCTCATTTTGGAGGCAGAGCCGTTAATTAATATCAATATTTACCCAAACAGAACTGATAACATCAACAGAGGACCTCTAGACATATCAGTTTCCCAGGGGGAAACAGACAGACAACTGACGATTCCGGTTATAACACGACACAGATACAGGTACTGTGCAGGAGGCGTCCCCAGCATGGCCTTTCCCCAGAGAGGCCCCCAGGCCGTGCCCGCCACCCCCCACCCCTGTCCACACCCGCGAGCCATCTCACCTGAGCACCTGCATCTCGTTCTTGAAGGCCTGGGCCTGCTCAGCTGTGGGTTGGGCCACCTTGAGCACCTTCACGGCCACATCACCATGCCACCGCCCGCGAAACACGGTGCCAAACGAGCCCGTCCCGATCCTCTTCAGCAGCTGCACCTCACTGGGTGGCACCTCCCAGTAATAGCCCGAGTCCCGGTACCCGAGATTCTTCTGTGGGCCACACGGGTGGCATCTCAGGGGCCTGTCCACATCCTTCATCGCTCAGCCTGTGGAGCCCCCACCAAAGGTGACCCGCCCCCACCCCTGTCCCAGAGCTTACCACTTTCTTCTTGTCGTCGGCCAAGGGTTTCCGTTCCCGCTGCTCTGAAGGGGACTTGGAATGTGGGGACTTCCTCCCCGAGGACACGCTGGCCGGGCCAGGGCTCCCCCGGGGAGCTCCATCGCCACCACCTCTATTACCAGCAGCTGCAGTTGTGGGGGGGATGTGAGTGGAGCCGGGTGGGGTGGGGTGGGGGGCTCAGGGCAGAGGCAGTGGGGGGCTCACCATCGGTGTTGAAACTCTGGGCAGTGAGCTGGAAGAAGAGAAGAGGGATGGGAGTCGCAGAGAGGACGTGGACAACAGGAGGCACTCTATCCTCTGCCTGGTGCTCCCATGTCACCCCCACCCCGCCTCAACACCAACCTGGATGAGGCTGGAGTCCATGGGGGCTGTGGTGCTGACCATATGGACGTTGGGGGTGGACGTGGAGCGGATGCGCTGGAGGGGAGCGTTGGCCGGGGCAGGGAAGGGGAAGTGCTCGGGGTCGCGGTGCTGGGAGCAGGAGCTGGCGGGGGAAAGGCTGTGAAACCACTGTTGGGTGAACGAGAGAACCAGTAAAGCCGCCCCCGCTCCTGTCCTATGTGTGTGTCTAGCTCACACAGAGTAAACGTCCGCTGTTATTACTGTTATTCATCTGTTCAGGAGACATTTACTGAGTGCCTGCTGTGTGCCAGATACCATTCGAGACAGTGGAAATAAAACGGTGGCCAAACAGATAAAGGTTCTTGCCCTCATGGGGCTGGTGGCAGTAGGGAGAGAAATAAAAGACAAAGAATATTTACTATGTCCCATGGTGACAGGTGCAATAAAGCAACATAAGGAGACAGAAAGTGTCACTGGTGGTGTCAGGAAAGGCTTCCCTGAGCAGGTGACAACTGAGCAAAGACTTAAAGCAGGCAGAGCAAGCCATGCAGACAGCGGAAGAAGAGCAATATATAATATTGTATAACTATATGTACTATTCAAATATATTATGCATTATATAATGTACAGTATGGTATCTGTATTAAAATGGCAATGCTTTAAGTATATACAATAACATTGTCTATGCTACACATGCACATATGTGTAATAGATGATACATATTATATATATGATGTCACAAAAATATTCCTTAATGTTTCCTTCACTATCCCAAAATGCAATTCATAGGTAATTAACTCACATACACCCATAATTAAAAATAACATAATGCCCTAACTTTACTATTTTATATATATACTGTTTTTATTTATATTACATAAAAATGTTTGATGTTTCACATTATATGAAAATAGTATAAACGTAACACATTATACAATAGCATACGTACATATAGACATTATAAAATACGTAGACACATAAAATGCATATTATATAAACTTATGACATATTAGAGCAATAATATACTTCAACATTGAAATGCTACAGTATAATCTTAACATAAAGGAGAAGTGAAAGGGAATTTATGACAAAATAATATGTATTTCAAAATGAAAAGGCTTGAGCATGGTTATACTGGAAGAATTAACAAGGTAGTTAGATACATATATAGGTAGGTAGATATTGTAATTAATAATAAGAACTTATTATCCTGTAGCAGATCTTGTCCTAAGCACTGGACATGTCTTAACTCATTTAATCCTCACCAGAACCCTATGTCGTAAAAGTATCATTATCCCCCCTTCACAGATGAGAAAACTAAGGCCCAGAGAGATTAGGCGGTTTGCCCAAGGTCCCACAGCTTCATGCCCTAAACTCACACTTGTAGGCGCTCAATAAATGTTTGTCAAGTAAACAAATGAATAAAGTATGGCTTGTGGTCTACAGGGGCCTCCAGATTTTCTTCTCCTGACAGCAGCCCTTTAGCTAAGGCATCCCCTACCTGGGACCCTGAGGGGTTAGCGGCTCATTCAGGGGGCGGCTCGAGGGAGTCTCATGCTGTCTGGAGCCTCCGGACAAATCCTGGACACTGTGGTAGAACCTTGAAAGCATTAAGGGTATAAAGCAAGGGAAGGTGGGTCAGCTGTCTGCGAAAGCCTTGTGGCTGGGCCTCCATCCTCCCCATCCCCCCAGCCACCCCCCCCAGGCTGGGCTCACTGTTGGCGGTTGGTACTCATGTCGACACAGACTGTGGGGACCTTGGAGGAACAATGCTGGTGGAACTTGTATCCACAGGTTTGGCAGCGGAAGCCATGGAACAGAAACTTACGGCAGAAGTCACAAAATGCCAGGCTGAAGAACGTCTTCCGTACCTGCTGCCACAGAGCAGAGAAGGGTGAGGCCTGGTCAGGGACCCCCCCCGCCACACCCACGGTCTGCCCCCCGTCTCTACCCTGAACTCACAAAATTGTGCATGGTCAGCGGGACGTCTTCGAGGACCTCCACGATGAGCTCCTCGCCATCCAGGGGGGCAATGGCCGTGTCCCAGGCAGTGACTGTCTTTCGCCTGCAGAAGGCGTGGAAAGGAGTGAGTGGGAGGGTGGACAGGGGCCGTGGGGAGGAAGGAAACCCCCAAAAGTCCCATCAAGCCTGCCATTCATGGGAGTAACAGATGACGTGTTTCATTCTCGTCAGGGCAACTTGGGGGACTAGTGCTCTCCTTGCCCCCATTTTACGGATGGGGAAACTGAGGCTCAGAGGGATGAAGTGACTTGACCAAAGCCACGAGGGATGATGAGTGGCAGGACAGTGTGAAGAGTCCATGCTTTTAATCACGAGCCAAGGAGCAAATGAAACAGTGTAGAAACAACTAAATCTCAGAAGTACTGAGCAAGCCCCCGACAAAGCAGCTGGTGAGGCCCTGAAATAAATAAAAAGCACTGCGTGGATAAACAAGGTCCTATTGTATAACACAGGGAACTATATTCAATTCCTTGTAATGGCCTATAATGAAAAAGAATATGAAAAGGAGTATGTATATAACTGAATCACTATGCTGTACACCAGAAATTAACACAACATTGTAAATTGACTATACTTCAATTTTTAAAAAAGCCAAAAACAAAAAAATAGCAATGTGTGAATGGAATACAAAAGTTTAAGAACCCGAGAACAGAGGAATAAATGGAAGGTTAGCAAGGCCCACACAGCAGACAGAGAATGAGGAAACCGAGGAAGGAGAGAGCTGACAAGTTGATAAAACAGTGAAAGGACAAACATGAATTCTGGGAGGAGGAGACAGAAGGCGGTGAAGACTTGGGGCCCAAGAAGTACGTAAGTTGCTGACCTTCCAGGCCAACAAATGAACTAACAAAGTAATGAGACAAAAGTGGGATGGACTCACGGATTCACTGAAATAAGGGAAGATTACGAGAGACTCTACAGTAGAGTGGAGTCGAATGACTCTAAGGAGGGGAGGGAAGGCTGGGCGCCCAGTTGGGGGCCGGGGTGCCACACTTACCCCTTGATGAGCCGGTAGACCACACAGCAATCCTGATTGAGACCCCGCACCTTGAGGGCCTTGTCTAGAGAGTCGTAAACACTCATGCCATCCCGGACAGTCACCTGTGTGTGTGTGTGTGTGCGCAGATGTGAGGAGTCAGTGCCCGATGAGGTCCCCAGCCGCTCCCCTCGGCCCTCTGCAAAGGCCCCCTTCCAGTCCTTGTCACCTTTCTGATCCAAGACTTATAACCGGATCCACGCCCACCCCTCACCAGTTGTGCTCCCATCACACTCACCACCGTGCGTTGCTTGTTGGGCAGGTACACTTTGACGGTGCCCACTGCCCGGGACGGCTCGGCCCCGTTGGCAGGGGGGCCCCGCGATGGCTCCATGGAGCCTAGGACTTTGTCAAGACGGGCTAAGGTGGGGCTGGGCAGGTGCCATGGGGCTCCTAGAAGACAGAGGAGGAATTCAGAGGCCCAATGATGATAGTCTGGAAGCAAAATGGCAGAGGACAAAAAACTCAATCTCCGGTCTCCACGTCACCCCCTGTAGCCTAATTTCCACGCAGCCCAAGGGATCTACTTCCTCCTCTGCTCAGCCCCTCCTGTTGTTTGTCTCACACTTGAGTGACGAGGTCTCGGATTCACTACATAGGGCGGGGTGGGGTGGGGGGTAGGACGGAATGAGAGGCAGCACACACTGTCCCGGAGGGCACAGGAGCACATAAGTCTCTGTGCTGGGGACTAACGGGGAAGTCGGCACGCACTGCACTGGGGCGTGTCAGGTACATAATGGACATGAACAGGCTGTCCTGGCTTTCTAAAGGAGAAGGGGGGTTATCAGATACTCTGGTGTAGGAGGAGTCACAGACAGGGTGATGGGGAACTAACAGAGGATCATCAGACACTGCCCACAGTCTGGGGGAAATGGAAATTGCACCAAACAATGTCCTTAAGGGCACTGTGGACATCCCTTAGCCCTGGGCTGTGATGATGGTAGGTTCAATGATACTGTGTTAGGTGGCAAGTGGGAGTCACCAGACTGTGATGAGGAGTTCATGGAGGCTCAGCAGACACTATGCTGAGGGGGAGATGTAACAGGGGTCACTAGAGACTGGGGAGAAGAGTGGATAATGGGTGTCACCAGACATTGTCATGGGGGAAAGGAGGATAATAATGCATCACCAGGCATGGCTGAGGGGAGATAAATGGGGTTAAAGTGGGGGTGGGACGGAGGGCGTTCCAAAATTCTCCCTCACAACTAATGAAGGGGTCGCAGACATAGTACTGGTAATAATGGAAGGAGGCTGGGGAGGGTTAAAGAGGAGCAATGGGGGAATCCTCAAACATTCTCCTAGTGGGTTAGACATTGATCCAGAAAAAGGAAAGCGAGGAGTGAGCGGCGTCTTCACGTATTCCGGTTGGTGGTAAGGAAGGGTCATCAGATACCTTAGAGAAGTTAAGAGGGACTCCAGGCAGGACACACCACAACCCAAACCCCAGTCGACCCGGCCCCGCCCACCGAGAGCCTTACAGTCTGCGCAGGCGCGCTGCCACACGCGACGGGCGAAACCATCCCCCGCAGGCTTGCACCCCTATTCCAGTCTACCCGCCCCCCCGCTGTCGGCGATGGTCTCGCCCCGGGTCAAACCACTCCTCCGGTTCCGGGCGGGGAGCACCGGGGCCCAGGCGGAGCCATCCTGGACCTGAGCTTTCGGTCCCAGCTCCGTGCCGGTGTCCGGCGGTCGCTTCAGAAACCTAGCCCTGCCGGGCCCGCCCTCACCTGTCACGCCGCTACGGCCGCCGCCGCCTCCATCTTGGGCCTGTCTTCTTGTTTCCTCGCGGAGTCCGCCTCCACCGCCCCTCGGAGTTTGGCCATTGGCTCCACGGGACTCAGCCCTCCATCCTTATTGGATTAGATTCACGCCTGTCAAGGCAGGACCGGCGGAATGTGGGTCGTGTTCCGGATTAGGAGGGGCTGCTAGGGCAAATTCGCACGTCCTGACTCGCGCAGGCGCAGTCGGGAGGAGACCTGCGTGCGAGGGGCTTTAACCCCAATCGTGCCGTGATGGAATAAAGCAGGGCTTTTTTGGGGGGGGGTGCACTTGGGTCTGACTTTAGGGGTTCCTGAATCTGGGCGGGGAGTCCTTAAGCGCCCTTTTTGCTCCAGTGACCCGGCGCCCTAAGTACCCATTTGATATTGTCCTATGTCTCAGTTTCACTGTCTCTGAAATGGGTTGGAATCAGACCAAATAGCTGCAACATTTTCCAATTCTAAGAGACTGTAGCCTTTGACAACAGGGGGTCTATAGTGTGGCAGGGGCTGGGGGTCTGGCCCTGCTGTTTTGTGAGGCTTCCTTCAGGAATGGAGTTGATAAGGATTTTGAAAAACAAATCATAGATTTGTTGAAGGTGAAGAAGGGAGGGAAGTGTGGACCTGCACTAGGGCATAACGCAGGGAAGCGTGTGGACATTGTAGGGTAAACACAAAGTTTTTAAAAGTTGAATTTTCAGGGGGAGGGCATAGTTCAAGTGGTAGAGCGCATGCTTAGCATGTACAAGGTCCTGGGTTCAGTCCCCAGTACCTCCTCTAAAAATATAAATGGACCTAATTACCTCCCAATGCCTCCGCCCCCTCAAAAAAAAGAAAATCCATTTTAAAAAAAGACGATAACCATTTTTTAAAAAGTTGAATTTTCCCTGGTTTCACACATGAGAGTCTCTCCATCCTCCCTTTTCTTAGAGTATTTCCTTTAGAAAACATGTGAATTCTTTCTCCGTCCCTACTAGAGGAATGTAATTCTTTTAAAAGGCCTCCAGCCAGTTTTACAACTCAGGAATGTTGTTCTTAAGGGCCTGGGAGCCATCTCTTTGAAATGTAAACATCAACGGAGATAGCACCCTATCTCCCAAGTCCCTACGAATTCGACCTAGGCGGCTGGCTTCAACTCATCACCTGCTTGTCAAAGAGATCTGTGTTTTATTTTTCCTTTGCCTAAAGGCAAATGGCTACCCCAATGACCAGGTGAATTTGAGATTAACTGTGTGTAGCAAATGGCGATGTCAAGTTCTCTTGAGGCCAAGTTATCATCTGTCTTGAGAACATGTATGTCATGGGTTGTATCTGCCTGGCTGTAAAAAAGGATGAAGTTTTTTTCTTTCTCCGAAATCTCTTCAGTGAATTGCTTGTGAGGCACATCACGGTCTGGTCTAATGCTTATTCCATAATAAAAGTATTTCATTCTTTTCTCCCTTTGTGGAGAAGATTCACTGGGTTGGCATGAGATTTTATTTTCAATTATTTCCCGAACAGAATGAACGACCTGTTGTGTTTGAAATGACTACCTTCTCCCGTTAGAAGCCTCAGCATTCCTCTGCGATGAAATGAAACAGATCAGAGAAAGGGCATTAGGTGAAGGGGGGCTCAAAATGCTTCAGCTTGTGTTTATTGAGGGCTTTCTCTGTCTATAAGGAGAGAGACAAAAGTTCAACTTACTAGGCTGCCATATAACCTTCATTTCCCATTGCCCCTCTTCCATGCGGGTCTTAACCATTCAATGGCTAAAATTAAAAAGACTGGCAATACCACGTATTGATGAGAACGTGGAGCAACTGAAACTTTCATGCATTGCTGTTGGGAATATAAAATGTTTCATCCATTATGGAAACAGTTTGGCAGCTTCATACAAAGTTAAACATAGACATACTCTGCAATCCAGCAATCTTACCCCTAAGTATCTACTCCAAAAAATATGAAAACACATGCTCAATGGCGTGCTGGTAAATGTATACCCACCAGCTCTCTAGAGGAAAATAGCTCTAATTTGTAACGTTTGCCAACTATGGTGTAAATACTCCCATCCCGGCTTATTTCAAACTATGTACTAATATGACATCACTGAGCTAGAGTTGAGATTCGCAAAATCAGCTCCAGTGAGCCAGCCACAGCACGCTACTGCAGTATGTCCACACAAAAACTTGTAGTCAAATGTTCATATTAGCTTTGTTCATAATAGCAAAACACTGGGAACATCCCAAGTGTTCAACAACAGAATTGACAAAGAATCACAACAATGGGACCATGGAATACTGCTTAGCAAATGAAAGGGAATAAACTGCTTCATATGTCTATGAAGCTCACAGACATAAGGTTGAGTGAAAGAAACCAGACACAAAAGAGAAATACTATATTATTCCATTTGCATGAAATTCTAAGCCAGGAAATATAATCTGTAGTGAAGGAAATCAAACTCGTTGTCATCTTGGGGGAGAATGTCTGGGAAGGGCATGAAGGAACTTTTGGACGTGACTGGGCTGTTCAGTATGTATTTGTCAAAATTTACTGAACTCTATATTGAAAATGGACATATTTTATTGTATGCAAAATTTGACCTCTTATAAATTCTTATTAGAGGATTTTTTTAAAAGCTTCTCTGTTCTGAAATTGGATCCCTAGAGCAGGCACCCCTATCTTTCAGTGCAGGAGCCCTGGCGGCCACCTCAGCACCACATGGGATCAGGAACAACTCCAGTTGGAGCTTGGTGCGGGGCTCCAAAATGCTTACCAGGAGAAAGAATAATATCGTGGGCAAAGGGAGTGTATTTTGAATTTCAGTTCAGTTTTTAATCATCACATTAAAATCATCAGAAGCAGCACGTATTAAAACAAAAATTAAAACCCGAACTAGCTAATGATGGTTTTCTGACACCCCCCCCCCTCGAAATTATCCACCTAGAAGTTTAAGGAATTTTAAGTTGATTGTTGTTTTTTGTTACTGTTGGTTTTAAATTTGAGAAACGTGTCTGAAAAACATTCAAAATCTTAAGTGTTCACCGACTGCTGTTTTAAGGCTACCCATATCATAGCTGAGCAAATTGAGGTTCAAGCTGCCTTTACGGAGAGACAGCGGAGAGAGTTCCAGGAATTCAAGTTTGGTAAAAAAACAAAACAACAACAACAACAACAACAAAACTGTTGAACAAGGGTTCAAGCCAGAGGCACCCTAAGGAATCTTGGATCTACCCCAGCAGTCCTACGTGTCTGAGGCTCTGCTCTGAAACACTCCCATTTCCCAAGGCCACTGCTCCCTCGCCCCTGCATCCTCCTGGAGAACGCCACCTCTGAGATCCCATCGCACTGCCTCCCTCTCAGCAACCCATTGCAGGAGAGAGAACCGCGTATACACATTTTGCACAGGGACAGATGAAGACTTAGCTGGGCGTCCCGACAGTCCTAAGTCAGCGCCCTCAACCATCAGCTCCTCTAGACCACCGCAGTGCTCTGCAAGCAGCCACTCTGAGCTCCCGACCCCTAACAGGCAGCGAGAACAGCCAATGGCAATGCAGTGTAGGGCGGGCTTTGGGATGCCACGAATATTGATAGGCTGTTCCTCACCGCCCGGGTTTAGGAGTGAAAAGAGAGCCAACTTTCAGACTCTAAGGAGCCACTATCAGACCAGTAGCTACGCACAGGAGGTGGGCTTTGGGCCTTCCTAGCCAATGGGAGGTGGTGCAGGCCTGAGACTTGCTGCAAACCAGCAACTTTTAAGTAAGTGGCAATGCAACTGTAACTATTCCGTCTAAAGCAGAGTATGGAAGTTTCCACTTCTGAATAGTCCTTGAATACGTTTTTAATATACAACCCCGGGGTCAGAAGCGTGGGAAATTTACAAGAGAACCGGCACACTAGTTGCAACATTAATTTTCCTTATTAGAAAGTCTGTTCTAACAAAATACATTGAGTGGTAATTTGAATTTTCCAAAATTCAAAATTTGTTAATTTGTGATCCAAATTGATGAAACACACTATTAAACCAACAGATTGTTTTAAATCAATTTTAAAGAGTTCTTTATATGCTATATATAATACTTCCATGTTTTCATAAAATCAGACATGCAGGTTTGTATATTTTCAATTTCCAACCCAAGGATCAGATGAGTTCAGAAAAAAAAAAGGACAGTTATTTCTCAGTAAAGCTGGGGTGAAAAAGAAAAAATAATCAAACCAAATAAAGTCTTGTAATTTTGTTATTAAATATTTACTCTGATGATGAAATCCTTTGGTGGGTATGTTTATTTCTTAGAAATAAAGCAAAACTCAAATATGAAAATATTTAATAGTTAAGTAAAGGGATCAATATGAACCTACAAACTGAGTAGTGGAGCCATCTTTGAGGTGCCATGAACAGTGACATACATCTCTGGCCCTCCCTGGTAGCTCCCTTGATAGGGATTGCAATTCAATGTGGTCAGCAATTAATTTTATTTTTTAATTAATTAATTAAACAAACAAAAAGCAGTTTCCCCAAAGGAAGTGATTCTGAAATGTCTGCTTTTGGTTTTGATCAGAGATGCATTTGGTAAAAAATTTCTAAGATTAGCGTATTTATTCCAAGCACTTATACACTGACCCACAGGCCCATCATAGGTGGAAAAAAAACAGTTTAATATCTGTTGGTATACTTCATACATATTCAATAAATTTTTATTCAATTTATAAAACCATCATAAATGAGATTTCAGACAAATGTACCCCAAGTAAATTTTCATTATTTCTGGATAAATGACTCACATATGGTCTTTGCTATATCATTTTTTAAAATGGAGGAACTGGGGATTGAACCCAGGACCTCATGCATGCTAAGCATGCGCTCTACGGGTGAGCTATACCCTCCCCCACTATATCAACCTTGACACATTATATGTATATTTAGTCCTTATTATATATAAAAATTCCTTGTAGTTTTTGTGCCACCCATGTAAATGTTGTGTACCATCATGTGGTATAAAAAATAAATTCTGTTGACACAACATTGTAAACTGACTATACTTCAATAAAATATATTTAAAATGATATACAATTTCTACAATTTGATATGCAAAAAATTAAAATTTTATTACTACCTTTAGAGATCTTCTGAAAAGCAAAAAAAAAAAAAAATCAATTCTGAAGTTACCCCAAATGCCTTAGGAGTTGACCATTTGTCTAGTTAGAGTGTGTGAGTTATCCCTATGTCCTGCTATGTAACTGTGTGACCTTGGACAAATTGTTTCCTCTCTCTATGTCTGTTTCTTTATCTTTAATATTTTCTTTAAAAGTACTTCCGTCATAGCGTTGTTCTAAGAGTCCGTGAACTAATCTACATCAAACTTTACACAGTGCCTAATGCCTAGTGGCTATGCAGTAATTGTTAGCTATTCCTGTTATCACTATCATCACCACTGATATTGTTAAAGTATCAAAGCAAAGATCTATGTCCCTTGGCAGAACCTGATGTACAATCCAAGTTCAAGGACGCTGTCAGGCTAACAAGAGATTAAACATCCCAAAGACTCCAATATGAAGGCTAGTTTCATTTCAGAAGGCTCAACCCCAGCATTGACAGATGTTTCAGCAATCCGGGGGGCCTGCAGGTACCCAGCTCAACTAGTGCTATGGCCTTGAGGAGCTTTGCTCCTTTCTTTCCCTTTTCCCAGATGCCCTATAAAGTTTCCCGTTATCCTAATTTTCTGGGAGGGTTTTTTTTTAAATCAAAATGAGCATCAGATTTGGGGAAATTCTTTTCTGCATCTATTTAGATAACCATATTTTTTTTTTTACTTTGTCATTGTCATTATTGTGGTGAATCATAGTAATTGATTTTCAAATGTTAAATGAATCCTGCGTTTCTGGGGTAAATCCCAGTTGGTCATAATGTATTATCATTTTAATATATTATGGAATTTGATTTGCCAAAATTTTGTTTAGAAATTTTGCATCTATATTACTGAGGGATATTGGTCTGTAGTTTTCTTTTCTGGTAATGTCTTTGACTTTGGTATGAGGATAATACTGGCCTCATAGGATGAGTTGGGAGGTACTGCCACCTCTCCAGTTTTTTGGAAAAGTTTGTGTAGAATTGTTATTATTTCCTCCTTAATATTTAGTAGATTCATCAGTGAAGCCATGGCTTGGATTTTGTTTGTTTGTTTGGCTTTATTTTTTGGAAAACTTTAACCCTTATAAATTTATTGAAGCTTGTTTTGTGGCCCAAAATATGATCTATATTGGTCAATGTTCTATGTGCACTTAAGAAGAATGTATTCTGCTGTTGTTGGGTAGATTAGTCTGTAAGTGTCAAGTTGGTTGGTTAGTAGTGTTGTTATAAACTGAATTGTGGTCCTCCAACATTCATATGTTGAATTCTAACCCCCAATGCGACTATATTTGGTGACAGGGCCTTTAAAGAGGTAATTAAAGTTCAATGAGGTCATAAGAGTAGGCCCTAATACAATAGGACTGGTGGCCTTATAAGAAGAGGAAAAGACACCAGGAGCACGCACACACACAGAAAAGGCCGTGTGAGGACACAGGGAGAAGATGTCCATCTGCAGGCAAGGAGAGAGGCCTCAGAAGAAACCAAACCTGCCAACACTTTGATCTTGGACTTGACTTCCAGCCCCCAGAACTGTGAGAAAGTACACTTCTGTTGTTTAAGCCACCCAGTCTTTTCTGTTATGGCAGCTTGAAGAGAACAATACAGTGTTGTTCACATCTACTTATATCCCTGTTAATTTCCTGCCTACTTGTTCTATCAGCTTTTGAAAGAAGGGTATTAAAATTTCTCTTTCTTATTGCAGTTCAATCAGTTTTTGCTTCATGTATCTTGATCCACTGTTATTAGGTGCATGAATGTTTAGGACTGTTATGTTCTCTTGATTAATTAACTAATTTACCACTATGAAATGACTTTTTCTGTGATACATTCTTTGCTCTAGAATCTACATCGTATGATATTGATACAGTCACTCTACTAGTGTTCACTAGTGTTAGCACAATGTATCTGTTCCCATTGTTCTACTTTTAGCCTATTTCTGTTTTTATATTTAAAGTGTGTTTCCTTTAGGAAGTATATAGTAGTGTCTTTCCTTTTTATCCAATCTGACAATCTGTGCGTTTTAATTTGGGTCTTTAGACCATTTAAGTTCAATGTGATTATTGATACAGTTTAGGTTTGAGTCTATCATCTTACTATTCATTTTCTGTTTGTCCCAACTGTCCTTTGTGCCCTTTTATCTCTTTTTCTACTATCTTTTGGATTGAGTATTTTTATGATGATTCCATGTTATCTCCTTTGTGGACTTATAAGTTATAATTCTTTGTTATTTAGTGGTTGCTTTAGATTTCATAGTAAACATATTTAACTTATCATAGTCTACATTCAAGTGACAATATACCACTTCATATATGGTATAAGAACTTCACAATAATATACTTCCATCTCTGCCCTCCTGGGATTTATACTATGGTTGTAACTGCTGAGATATATACTATTGTCATGCATTATAATTTTACATATGTTATACACCCCATAATACGTTATTATCTTTGTTTAAACAGGCAATTATCTTTTAAGGAGATCACTCTCCTTCATTGCCTAATATCCAGTGTCTTAAAAACCATTGTTTCATTTATATTGTCTGGGAGTTTTTTCTTCTTTCAGATGGGAAGTTATATCTGTTACCTGTTACTTAACCTTGGCTGAAAGCAGAAGTGCCTGCTCCTTTTCTTAAGGACTCCACACAATCCCCAAAACCAAGACCTTGGGTGCTTTTTCCAAAATAACAACATTAACTCTGGCTAAACTCTCTTTAAACGCTGCTGTTTCCCTGAAACATTTTCTCCTTTTTTCACATTGGCAGGAGAAGTTTTGCTGCAGACAGCATCCTTCCTCTTGAGAAGGCCCGTCTGTTATTCCTGGGTTTAACTCTAGGTTAGCAGTTAAATGCTTGATATAGAAATAGTCTAGGTATACAATACGTCTCAGCACAATATTTCTCTCAATCAGCTGTTTTATGGGAAACATAAATACCTTCAGGCATAGAGAGAATATTCTCTGAGCCATCTGAAAAAATTTACTAACCTGTGGGATTCCATCCTTAGCTTTAATATTTAAAGAGATTTTACCAATATATTTACAGGGAACAAGTGCATCAAATGCATTCAGCTCGTTATTTATGGATGAGAATGAAGGCATCTTCACCATATGTTATGGAGTGAATGTTGTGTCCCCTCAAAATTCACATGCTGAGGCCCTAACCCCCTGCAGTGTGGTTGTGTTTAGACATGTGGCCTCTAAGGAAGTAATTAAGGTTAAATGAGGATATCAGGGTGGGGCCCTGATCAGATGGGTAAGTGTCCTTATAAGAAGAGACACCGAAGTGTGCTTATGAGCTTTCTCTCCCTATCTCCCTCTCTCCCCTCCTCTCTCTCTCTTTTCTCTCTTCCTCCTTCCCTCCCTTCTTCCCTCTCTTCTTTGCTCTCTCCTCCGCTTCACAAAGAAGAGGTCATGTGAGTACACAGTGAGATGGCAACTGCCTACAAGCCAAGAGAAGAGGTCTCAGAATGAAATTTACTTTGCCAGCACCTTGATCTTAGACTTCCACCCTCCAGAATTGTGAGAAATAAATTTCTGCCGTTTAAGGCATCCAGTCTGTGGTATTTTGTTATGGCAACTCCTGAAGCTTAAATACACCATATTTCTCTTTCAAGGATAAGAATCTGGGAACATTTCTTTCCTCTAGATTACACAACAGTTTTCTCTGATTCATGTTCTCAACAACTAGATGAGCAAAGATGATGTTAGCAAAGGGCACGGAAGGAAAATATTTTAAATGTTTCTTATCTGTGTTCCCTTGGGAAATCACTAAAAAATAACAATTCTTGACATTCACAGATGCACACTCACTTGAAAATCCTTACAATTTTATAGATGATGTCTAATTCCAGTCTAAACATCATTCTATCTCATGGGCAGCCTTTTCCAATGCAGAAGGAAAAAGAGATGTCTAAAGGCATTAATGTAGAGTGAGGTGTCCAAAGTTGGGATCAGTCTAGGCAGAGGCTGGCAAAGATGAGACTGGAACAACTGAGGAGAATCAGACCCCCTTTCTTCCCTCTCTGCTTCTAAAGTTGGGGAGGCCGAACTTGCCAGGGACACAATGAGGGGACCTAGTCCTGCCTTTCCCAGCAGGGCCTAGCCAAGCTCTCTAAACCTGTGTCCACTCCTTTATTCCTAATCTTGCTTCTAAAACAATGTAATTTGCATTGTAATAGAATAATTTTAATTGATGCTAAAAACACACAGTACCAAAACTTTTAAGAATGCCACAGAAGAGTGGGTTTCTTTTCATCTTTTCTTGTTAAAAGTTCAGGCTTCCATGAGAAATGGTACCCCCTAATTCTGAAGACAGGGATAAATTAGGAGTTTAGGATTAATAGATACACACTACTGTATACAAAATAGATAAACAAGGACCTACTGTAGAGCACAGGGAACTATATTCAATATCTTGTAATAATCTATAATGGAAAAGAATCTGAAAAAATATGTCTATATACAGATATAGGGGTAAGTAAGGGGGTCTCTATACCATGGCTCGTACAAAATAGACTGCCCGCAAATCGACCGGTGGTTAAGCACCCAGGAAGCAACTGGCTACAAAAGCCTCTCGCAAGAGTGCGCCCTCTGCTGGAGGGGTGAAGAAACCTCATCGTTACCGGCCTGGTACCGCGGCACTCCGTGAATTTAGACGTTATCACAAGTCCACTGAACTTCTGATTCGCAAACTTCCCTTCCAGCGTCTGGTGCGGGAGATTGCTCAGGACTTCAAAACAGCCTGCACTCCCAAAGGGCAGCTATTGGTGCTTTGCAGGAGGCAAGTGAGGCCTATCTGGTTGGCCTTTTTGAAGCCACCAACCTGTGTGCTATCCATGCCAAACGTGTAACAATTATGCCATAAGGCATCCAGCTAGCACGCCGCATACAGAGAACGTGCTTCAGAATCCACTATGATGGGAAACATTTCATTCTTTAAAAAAAAAAAAAAATCTCTTCCTGTTATTGGTAGTTTTTAACGTTAGATTTTTTTTTTTTTCCCCATTGGGTCAAAAGGTACCTAAGTATATGATTCCAAGTGGAGAAATAGGGGACAGAAATCAGGTATTGGCAGTTTTTCCATTTTCATTTGTGTGTGAATTTTTAATATAAATGCGGGGACATAAAGCATTAATGTAAGTCAAAATGTTTCAGTGAACAAGTTTCAGCAGTTCAACTTTATAACAATTATAAATAAACCTGTTAAATGTTTCTGGACAATGCCAGCATTTGAATTTTTTTTTAAAACAAGTACATTTCTTATTGATGGCAACTAAATGGTGTTTGTAGCATTTTTATCATACAGTAGACTCCATCCATTCACTATACTTTTCTAACTGAGTTGTCCTACATGCAAGTACATGTTTTTAATGTTGTCTGTCTTCTGTGCTGTTCTTGTAAGTTTGCTATTAAAATAGATAAACAAGGTTATACTGTATAGCACAGGGAAATATATACAAGATCTTGTGATAGCTCATAGCGAAAAAAATGTGACAATGAATATATGTATGTTCATGTATAATTGAAAAATTGTGCTCTACACTGGAATTGACACAACATTGTAAAATGACTATAATTCAATTAAAAATGTTATAAAATACATTAAACTAAAAAAATTAATAAATAAAAATTAAAAAGGAAAAAGATGCAAATATTTTAGTCATATCAAATATTTCTGTTCAGATTAATTCTTAAAATTTATGTCATGCTAAAGTATAAGAAACAAAAAAGGCTAAGATGGTAAAACCCATCTCATCCTCAATGTGAGGTTTTAATTCAGATAATATCCTTACATTTCTAGAGCACCACTTTTTTTCTTTCTTTATCTCTCTCTCTCTCTCCTTTTTTTAAATAATTAATTAGCAGATTTTCAGGTTTAATCCAAGAATCTGAATGCATTAGTATTTGCACAAACTAATAGAAATCTAAGCTGAGTTAAAGGATTTTTTTTCCCATTTATATCTTCAAAACGTACACATTTCATAGTAGGCTGCAGCTTTGCAACTTGAGGTGTATTCTAGATATACAATATTAACTATATTATATACATAAGTTTGTTGAAATCGTATACCTTAAAGCCAAAGACTCATCCACCGGATCAAGTAGTTGCAGTGTTTGTCATTTCCTTTAAAGCCTGACAGCATCGGCAGCAAGATGGGAAGGTGGTATCGCAGGTGAGGTTCTCTAACCAGCAGGCCCTGTGATGGAGTTTGGTGTGCAGACTGTTTTTTCGGGAATGTTCTTGGTATCAGGGCACGTGGAGGGGAGGCAGAGAGGCCAGAATGGACAGGGGGACAAGTTGAGTTATTACATGCAATCCCTAGGATAGCTTTGGCTGAACACGCAGGGCTCTAGAGACAGGCTGGCTCATCAGACATTTCCTGAGCTGGGCAGAGGGTAGCCAGGCCTTTATCCCCCCATATTGGTCAATGACTGGGCGTTGACCGCCCTGGGAGGGCATGGCCTTGTGCGAGGAGGCTCTCTGAGGCTGGAGGAACCCCTGAAGGGACTGATGGTTGAGGACTGTGCTCCCAGAGCTCCCGGAAGCTGGGGCCACAAGTCTTTGCTTGAAGGGGGATCTAGGTACCACATCAGAGTGTCCACCATTGGTGGATTGGTTTTTACCCCTAGCTTTATTGAGGGATAACTGACAAATAAAAATTATATATATTTAAGAGGTACAATGTGATGCTTCAACACACCTACACATTATAAAATGATTACCACAACCAAGCTATTTAACATATACATCACCTCGCATAGTTGGCATTTTTTGTAGTGAGAACATTTAAGATTTACTCTCAGCGAATTTCAAGTATATAATATATTATTAACTATAGTCACCATGCTGTTCATTAGGTGCCCAGAATTTTTCATCTCATAACTGAAGGTGTGTATCTTTTTTTTTTTAATCAGAGGTACTGGGAATTGAATCCAGGACCTTGTGCATGCTAAGCATGTGCTTTACCACTGAGCTATAACCACCCCCCGAAGGTGTGTACCTTTTGACCGACATAGGTGGGTTGATTTTAATTGACACCTAGGACAATGAGTTGTTCTAACTGAGGATTCCCACAGCAAGGACAGTGAGCTAGCATTTGTTCAGAAAGCCCTCGCTCTGGAAGGCTACTGGTGGTTGTTCTTTTATGTTATCTCTGATCAACACTTGAGGCTTTGCTAATTTGTATAATGAATATTTAAAATGTCTTTTCATTTGCAAAATTAGCGCTTGTCATTAGTTTGTGGATGTTAGAAACCGGCTCCCAGTGGTCAAATTGCTGGGATTCAGGATCTGTACACCAACTGAAATATTTAGGGAAATCCCTGCGCTACCATGGATTAAGCTGCAACCAGCCTATCCTGAGGGATGGCTCAGAGGGACATGTGTTTGCACCTCTGTGTCATAGACAGTACATATCCTTAGAGTCATTAGATAACGCCAGGCTGTTTCCAATAAAGGTGCACCTGTTTACAGTTTCATCAAAATTTAAAATGCTTGACAATCTGTTGGGTGTATGGTAATTACTTATTGTGGTTTTAATTGGCCATTTCCCTATTAGTAGTAAAATAGAGCTCTTTTTCATCTGAACTTTCTCAATTACAAGTTGCCTGTACCGCCCTTATATATTGGGTTGGTCATTTTTATATCAATTTGCAAAAACTCTTTTCACATTCTAGATAAGAGAACTTTCGTAGCTCTGTACGTTACAAAGACTTTCTTCCATTCTGTGGCTTGTCTCTTTATTCCAATTACAGCATAATTTGATGAACAAGTCTCTTAATTTAATACAGTAAAATAAATCACACTTTCATTTAAGATTTGTGATTTGGAGTTTTTGTTTAAAAAGAAATTCCTTACCACCAAGTCACGATGATGTTTCCCTACCTTATCTATCAAAGGCTTTATAGTTCTGCTTTTCTTATTCAGATCTGTAATGCCCTGCTAGTTTGTGCTTAGCAGATAGTGTGACATAGAGAACCAATTTCAGGCTTTTCCAAAGGGACACAAAATTGGCCCCGAGCCATTTATTGAAAAGGCCTACCTTCCCCATTGCTCTGTAATAACACCTCGTTCATAGGTCAAGGGTCCGTGGTGGACATACTGCTGCACTTTCCATTCAACTTCATTGATTTGCTTATCCATCCCTGCACTATTACCACATTGCCCTAGTTTATATCCATCTGGTGGAACAAGTCTTCCAAACTTGCATTTCTTCAAGAAAACCATCAACACAACCTAAGCCCACCTAAAGCAAGAATGCAAATACAGGCCACGTACCATATATATCAGTATTTAAAAGTTATATATCAAATTAAAAATTTAAATAAACATGTTGTCTCTTCCAATCTTTTGACAAAAAAAAAAAAACTTCATAATGACCAACTACAGGGTTAGTCACACTTTAAAAAATTAGTTTTAAATTGACAGAATAATTGAGCATGGAGTCCCATATGTCCATGGCCCCCCCCCCCATCCTTCCTGCCACTGGTACAAGTTTCCCCTATTACTAACATCTTGCATGAATGCGGTACATTTGTTACAAATAATAAATCAATATTGATACAACATTATTAATTAAAACTCATAGTTTACATTAAGATTCACTCTTTGTATTATTCACTTTTATGGGTTTTGACAAATGCATGATATGTATCCAGCGTTACAGTATCATATTTGGTAATTTCGCCACCCTCAAAATCTCCATGTTTTACCTATTTTATCCCTTTCCTCCCTTACCCTGAACCCTGGGCAATCACTGATCTTTTATCGTCTCTATAATAGTTTTGCCTTTTCCAAAATATCACATGCTGGGAATCATACAGTATGTATCTTTTCAGACTGGCTTCTTTCACTTAGCAATATGTGCTTAAAATTCATCTATGTCTTTTCATGGCTTAATAGCTCATTTCTTCTTATCACTGAATCATATTCTATTGTATGAATGTACCGTGGTTTGTTTGTCTCTTCATCTATAGAAGGACAATTTGATTTCTTTTCGTTTTTGCCATGTGCTTTTTGGTATGGACATAAGTTTTCAACTGAGCTGGGTAGTATGATAAGACTATGTTTAACTTTGTAAGAAACTGCCAAACTGTTCTCCAAACTGGCGCCATTTTGCATTCCCACTAGCAATGAATGAGCATTCCTGTTGATCTGCATCCTCCTCAGCATTTGATGTTGTCAGTTTGTGGATTTTAGCCATTCTAATAGGTATGTAGTTGCAGCTCACTTTTTTCTGTTTCTTTTTAAATTTATTTTTGCTCTTTGTTACTTTAATTTGCAATTCCCTAATTACACATGATGTTGAGTATCTTTTCATATGCTCATTTGTCATTTGTATATTTTCTTTGTTCTTTGTTCTGTTCATGTATTTTTCCCGCTTTTAATTGGGGTGTTTGTTTTCTTATTGTTGAGGTTTAAGAGTTATTTGTTTATTTTAGATACAAACCCTTTATCAGATATATGTTTTGTAAATATTTTCTCTGAGTTGGTGGCTTGTCTCTTTATTCCCTGAACTGTTTCTTTTGCAGAGCAGAAGTTTTTAATTTTAATGAAGCCCAACTTATCTATTTTTTCTTTCATGGACTGTGCTTTTAGTATTAGATTGAAAAACTCATTGCCAAACCTAAGGTCACTCAGGTCTTCTCCCATGTTATCTTCTAGAAGTTTTATAGTTCTGCATTTTACACTTAGGTCTAAGATCCATTTTGAGCTAATTTTTGTGAAAGGTTTAAGGACTGTGTCTAGATTCTTTTTTTTTATATTGATGTTCAATTGTTCCAGCATCATCTGTGCAAAGACTATCCTTTCTCCATTGAATTGCCTTTGCTCCTTTTTCAAAGATCAGTTGGCTGTATTTGTATAGGTTTGTTTTGGGGCTCTCTATTCTGTTCCATTGATCAATTTGTCTATGCTTTCATCAATACCAATGATCTAAATTAATGTAGCTTTATATTAAGTCTTAAAGTTTGGTCTTCTGACTTTTGTTTTTCTTCAGTATTTTGTTGGCTATTCTGGGTGTTTTGCCTCTCCATATAAACTTTAGAATCAGTTTGTCAATATCCACAAAATAACTTGTGTGGATTTTGATTAGGTGTTGAATCTATAAATCAAGTTGGGGAGAATTGACATCTTAACAATACTGAATCTTCCAATCCATGAATACCAAATATCTCTTCATCTATTTAGATCTTCTTTGATTTTTTTTATCAGAGTTTTGTAGTTTTCCTTATATACATTCTATACATATTTTGTTAGATTTATACCTAAGTATTTTTCTTGATGTAAATGTAAATAGTATTCTGTTTCTAATTTCAAATACCATTGTTCATTGCTGGTACATAGGAAAGCAATTGACTTTTACATATTAATTTTATATTCTGTGACCTTGTTTAATTGCTTATGAGTTCCAGGAGTTTTTGATTGATTCTTTAGGATTTTCTATGTAGACAATTATATCATCTGTGAATAAAGAGTTTATTTTTTCTTTCCCAATCAATATAACTTTTATTTCTTTTTCTTGTGTTATTGCATTAGTTAGGACTTCCAGTACAATGTTGAAAAGGAATGACGAGAAGGAAAATCCTTGCCTTGTTCTTGATCTTAAAGAGAAAGTTCTAGTTTCTCAGTCTTAAGTACAATGTTGTCTGTAGTTTTTGCTTTTGTTTTTGTTTTTGGTTTTGGTTTTTGTAGACCTTCTTTATCAAGTTGAGGAAGTTCCCCTCTGTTCCTATTTTGCTGAGAGCTTTTATCATGAATGGGTGTTGGGTTTCATCAAATGCTTTTTCTGCATCTAGTAATATGGTCATATGATTTTCCTCTTTAGTCTGCAGATATGATGAATTACATTAATTGATTTCCACGTGTTGATCCGGCCCTACATACCTGATATAAATCCTACTTGGTTGTGGTGTATAGTTCTTTGCTGGATTCAATTTGCTAATATTTTGTTGAAGATATTTGCATATATATGTTTATGAAAGACATTGGTCTACAGTTTTCCTTTATTGTAATGTTTTTATCTGATTTGAGTATTAGGGTAGTGATGACTATGCTGCATGAATTGGGAAGTATTCCCTCCATTTCTGTTTTCTGGAAGAGATTATAGAGAATTGGTATCATTTCTTCTTTAAATGTTCGGTAAAATTTGCCAGTGAAAACATCTGGGCCTGATGCTTTCTGTTTTGGAAGGTTATTACTTATTGATTCAATTTCTTTAATAGAAAGACCTATTCAGATTATCTCTACTTAGTATGAGTTTTGGTAGATTGTACCTTTTAAGGCATTTGTCCATTTCATTTAAGTTTCAAATTTGTAGACATAGAGTAGTTCATAACATTCCTTTATTACCCTTTTAATGTTGATGGGGTTGCTAGTGATGGTCCCTCTTTCATTTCTAATATTAGTAACTTGTATCTATTTTTTTTTTTTTCTTGGTTAGTCTGGCTATAGGTGTATCAATTTTATTGATCTTTCCAAAGAAACAAATTTTGGTTTTGTTGATTTTCTATGTTGCTTTACTGCTTTCGATCTCATTGAATTCTTCTCTAATTTTTATTATTCTTTTTCTTCTACTTGCTTTCTGACTGCTCTTCATTCTAGGTTTTTTCTAGGTTTTTAAGCTGGAAGCTTAGATTACTGATTTTAGATATTTCTTCTTCTCTAATATATGTATTTAATGTTATAACTTCCCTCTAAGCACTGCTTTTACTGCATCCCATAGATTTTTATAAGGACGTTTTCATTTTCATTTAATTCAAAATATTTTAAAATGTCTCTTGAGAGTTCTTTTTTTTTTTTTGACCCACGTGTTATTTAGAAGTATGTTTTTAATCTCCAAATATTTTGAGATTTTTTTTCTAGCTATCTCTCTGTTATTGGTTTCTGTTTTAACCCACTGTAGCCTGAGAGCATATTTTATATGATTTTTGTTCTTTTAAATTTGGTCAGGTGTGCCTTGTGGTATTCTCTGAATTTTCTGGATTTGTGGTTTGGTTTATATCAATAAAATTTGGGAAATTCTCAGCCATTATTTATCTCAAATATTTCTTCAGCTCCTTTTTTTTCTCCTCCTGGTATTCCCAGTACATTTATGTTACATCTTTAATAATTTTCCTAGTTATTGGATATTCTGTTCTGTTCTTCTCATTCTTTTTTTTTCTTTTTGCATTTCAGTTTTGGAAGTTTCTATTGACATATCTTCAAGGTCCCTGATTCTTTCCTTGGTCCTGTCCAGTCTAATGATGAGTCCATCAAAGGCATTCATTTCTGTCACAGTGTTTTTGATTTCCAACAGTTCATTTTGATTCTTTCTAGAGTTTCTATCTCTCTGCTTATACTACCCATCTGTCCTTGCATGTTGTCCACTTTTCCATTAGAGTCTTTAGCATATTATCATAGTTATTTTAAATTCTTGGTCTGACCATTCCAAACCTATGCCATATCTGAGTCTAGTTCCATTGCTTGTTTGGTGTCTTCAGAACTTTTTTTTTTTTTTTTTTTTTTTGCTTTTTAGCATGCCTTGTAATCTTTTGTTAAAAGCTATACATGATATACTGGGTAATGGTAACCGAGGTGCATAGGCCTTTAGTGTGAGGTTTTATGTTGATCTGGCTAGGAGCTAAGCTGTGTTTACAGTTTGTTGTAGCTTCAGGTTTCAGAGACTTCAATTTCCTCTAATGTCCTTGTTTTATCTCCCCTGTTGTCTTTGGGTTTCCCTAGAAACTTCTTAAATGGAGACTAAGATTTGCAGTTCTTTTAGCTTGATCTACTGTTATACAGGATCCCTGTTGATATGATGGCTCGATGTGGGAGGAGGAGAAACATTCTATACTCACATGATTAGGTCTCTATCCTTTAGTGACCCTGTGCCCCTGGCCTGTGACCTGCATAAGTGTTTCTCAGCTTCCCCTCCTTAGTTGAGATAAAAAGCCTAGCGGGAACGAAAGTCAGGTAATTTCCCTTCCTCCAAGATGGATAAGGCTCTGGCAAAGTCTTTTCCCTTGTGGGGTAGTTCTTTGCTATGGGATTGATATTCTGGGAGAACGTTCATGGGAGAATATTCTGGGATTATTTCTGAATGGTTACTTTTTCCCCTCCCCCAGCCAAACACTAAGGGGATTTTCTCCAAGCTTCATAGTGAGAACCTGAACATGTAAAAACCCATCTAAATATGGAGGCCCTCCTCCTTAGACTGGGCTTCCAAGAGTTTTTAATCCTCAAGCTGTCCACCCTCAGCCTCCAGCAATTCACTAAAGTCACCGTTTAGGCTTTCCTACTATTTATTGGCTCCAGTGATTTCTGCTTCAGGTAAACTGATCTAAATTCTCTGTATTTGTGGGTCTCTCCAGTTTTGGGGGTGGAAGTTTGTCCTGTGACTTCTGTTCTCTGATGGATCTAAGAAAAGTCATGGATTTTTGACATGATCAACTTTTTTCTTGTTGCGAGTACAAGAGAGACATCTTCCAGTTCTTTACAGGTTGGAGCAGCTGTAGTTTTAATATGACTGAAAGTCAGCAAAAAGTTATAGGTGACTAAATGTAATTATCATTGCCCATATGTGTTCTGTTGATCATAGCTGATACTTGGACAAATATTAAAATATGAATTCATATAAAATGTTTGTTATTACATGTACAGTCCATATAGTTTATTTTCCTTCATTTTAGCAAAAATACTAAAATGAAGATTTCATGAAATTTTGTTTGTATTGACAGTATGAACTGAAGGATTAAAAATAAAATCCAATTAAAATAAATGTACAAAATTTTATATATATTCCATCATAATATAATTTAAGTGAAATAGAAAAATAAAATGTTTTTTTACATTTAAAATTATTTGCTTCAAAAATACTCAATATATTATGTGCCTGAAGATGTGTTACGAAGTTCAGTAGGAAGTTCAAAGCTTCCCTTTAAAGTATTTTGACCAATCGTCTTGAATCTGAATCAAACCAAGCTTTTAGGTTACATGACTGTTTGCATTTGTCAAAACTCATAGAACTGTAAAGTTAAAAAGATGATGTTTACTGTGTATAAATTATACCTCAATAAATATGGCTTTAAAAAGTACTCAATATTTGGCTGCCTTTTTGCTCCCTTATCTTTGGAGACGGCCCACACTCTGCCTATGGAGTGTGTACCTACTTTTACTCTAACCTGAGCACCCAACCCCCACACCTCATGGCCTTTTTCTTGCCTCTTGAAACAGCTTACACTCTATGCACTGTGTATCTCTCTAAATAAATCTACCTTTACTCAAAAAAAGTACTCAATATTAACTGTTAAAGGGAAAATGTAAGTTATAATTGATAAATTATAAATAAAAAGCTTTAATGTGCATATAAATCTTATTTTCTAAATTTTATCCCCCATTAAAAGCAACCTGGGGAAAGGGAAACAGATGGAGTTGGAACATCTTGTTGCACAATTAAGTAAGGATGTGCTCAAACAATGATGGAGACATGTCAAAAGGACACAAAAGCCAGCTCTCAGGGGCTCCCACTGGTCAAATATGGGATTACTGGAGCATCAAAATAGATGTTCAGAGTAAAAGATTATAACCACTTTAATAAAATAAGAATCCATAAATTCGTATGGACAATAAGTATACACACACATCTCTACACACACACACACACACACAAACAAACAAACAAATAAATAAATAAATGTACATCCGTTTGGGCTGCTAAAACAAAATATCATAGACTGAGTGGCTTAGAAACAACAGAAATTTATCTCTCACAGTCCAGGAGACTGGAAGTCAAAGATTAGGGAGCCAGCATGGTTGGGCTCCCGTGAAATTCTTCTTCTGGGTTACGGACTGTCAACTTCTCTCTGTGTCTTCCCTCGGTGGAAGGGAAGAGGGCGGTCTCTGGGGGTCTCTTTTATTCCATGCACGAGGGCAGAGCCCTCATGACCTAATCACCTCCCAGAGACCCCACCTCCTAATACCATCACAGTGGGTTAACGTTAGGTTTTCAACATACGAATTTGGGGGGATACAAACATTCAATCTAAACTAGGTGCCTTACATTAGAAAACAATTATTAAATGTAGATAGAGTAATAGAGTTATGATAGAGTTAGAAAATCATTATTTTCAACCATTCTTGATTTAGGCAAGAATAATCAATGAATACTAAATGGGAGGGAAGGAGTTTGAATCTACAAAACATCCTATTCATCATCAAAGTTTCTCCCTACAAGATACTTATTAACTAGGGAGAGAGAAACAGTAACTTTACAATAGAGAAACCTGGCAACCATCACCTTACCTACGTGATCCAAGCTAATATCAGAACAAATCTATTGTTCCAGATTAAAAGTGACTAAGAAAAATGTGACAATTAAGTGCAACGTGTGATTCTGGATTGTATCTTGGACCAGGAAAACAACTGCTTTAAAAAGCATTATTAGGAAATTTGGCAAAGTTTGAATAAGGACTGTAGATTAGATAATATTTATATATGTTAAATGTCCTGAATTTGATAACTGAATTGGGATTTTGTAAGAGAATGCCCTTGTTAGTAGCAGATACACTCTGAGATATTTGATAAAATTTTAATATGTATATTGATTCATATTATATTGAAAACAAACATAAGATTTCAAGGCAAGTTATTATTACAGGCATAACTACATCAATTTCCTGTTGCCCTAGTTCTTCCCTCTTCTGGGGCAACGCAGTAAGAGCCAGATGGACAGACCTGCAACACAGGAGTTGGGCTACAAGAGAGGAGCACCAAAATTAGGAATCTTGGAGCTTACATAAGAATAGGACAGCTGCCCACCCACTTCCCTTCTGAGAGAGAAGGAGAACCATGGCACCAGAGTCCAAGTCTTTCAGAATCCTGTGGAATGTAAACAATTGGCTCTGGGTTTCATCTCACTTTGAAAGGTAAACACATACCTTTGGGATGGTTAATTTCTCCCTCTGGTCTCCTACTATCTAATCACCTTTTAGCTTTCAATGCTTGTCTTTTAGCCAAAATTTCTTTGCTCAGAAAACCCTAATTATGCAGAAACATGAAAATATTTTCTTATAGTCCAACAGTATTCAAGGGTAAATGGAAATCATGCCTGAAATATTATATACATACATATATACATATACACACACCCATATAATTGACACACACACACACACATATATGGATAGAAAAAGAGAAGGATAAGGCAAATGAGGCAAAAAGTTAACAAATGAGGAATCTGGATGAAGGATACACAGGCGTTCTTTCTGCTATTCTTGCAAGTTTTCTGTTCAGTTTGAAATCATTGAAAAATGTAAAAGAGAAAACAAATTTATGATTACCAAAGGGGAAAGGGAGAGGAGGAGAGATAAATCAGGAGTATGCGTTTCACAGATATAAACTACTACACATAAAATAGATAAGCAACAAGGATTTGCTGTATAGCACAGGGGAATTCAATATCTCATAATAACCTCTAACGGAAAATAATCTGATACATGTATATGCAACTGAATTCATTTTGCTGTACATCTGAAACTAACACAATGTTGTAAATCAATTATACTTCCATTTTTAAAAAGTAAAATAAAATGTGGTGGGTAAGGGAAGAAAGACCCCATCCTGGAATTAGAGAATGCTTACAAACCTAGGTATTCTATAAGTACAGTCCACTTCTACATATGTGGGACTTACATGTCAACAGGTTTGGCTCAAGTGTTTCCTGACCTTTCCTTTCTGGTGCCCAAAGTTCAGCAGATGACCTGGTGTTGTCTGAAAGGAGTTTGATGAGGGCACCAATCCAAGGACACTGAGGAAGCCAATGCCCAGAGGGCAGAAGCCAGAAGCCAGCTGCAGTAGGGGGGAGATGAGGTCTCCCTGGAGAATAGCTGGAGGGTGAAATCTAAAAAATAAAACAAACAAATGAATTAGCAAAACAGAAACAAACTCACAGATAGAGAGAACAAACTAGTGGTTACCAGTAGGGAAATGGAAGGGGGGAGGGTCAAGATAGGTGTAAGAGATTAAGAGATACAAACTATTACGTATAAAATAAATAAGCAACAAGGATATATTATACAGCATAGGGAAATATAGCCATTATTTTATAATAACTTTAAATGGAGTATAATCTATAAAAATATTGAATCACTATGTTGTACACCTGAAACTAATATTGTAAATCAACTATACTTCAACATAAAAAAAAAAAAAAAGAATAACAGACTCACAGACATAATAAACAAACTTATGGTTACCGGGCGGGAAAGGGGATGGGGAGAGATAAATTGGGAGTTCGAGATTTGCAAATACTAACTACTATATATAAAATAGATAAACAACAAATTTCTTCTATATAATACAGGGAACAATATTTGATATCTTGTAGTAACCTATAATGAAAAAGAATATGAAAATGAATATATGTATGTATTGTGCTGTACACCAGAAATTGACACATTGTAAACTGACTATACTTCAATTAAGAAAAAAACCAGAAACAAAAAACCAAATAGATCTTTTAAACAAAGAGTTGGAAAACTAAAGAATAAAGGGGGTTTAGCCAAGTGACTGCTGGATTTGGGAAGATTAGAGACCCTACCTAGAGGGGATAAAATAGTAAGAGTTCTAGTTTCCTGATAAGAAAGACCTTGTCATCTAGATTAGGCAGGCAACCCTTTTTTGTGTGTTTAGCGGGGGAGAGTTCAGGTGTGAAAAGTGCCTGAAACATAAAAGAAATCTAAATATTTGTGTAATAAATGAGTAAATGATCTTTTAATTCAAAACATATGTTAATGACAGACAGTCATCAGACAGGGTTCCCTCCCCAACTGCCCCCTGCCCTGAAATTGAGATAAAAACAACAGCACATCATAGTGCAGTTTTTAAACTTTGTTTCTGGAAAAGAAACCCATGCCTTCTTCACATAAGTGGGTTGCACTGAAAGGATAAAAAGAACCAATTAGATAAAGGCTAAATGAATCCTTTTCATGCTGGTTATTTTATACTGTTCTAAAAATTCTCTTAATAAAGATTTTCAAAAGTTGCTCCAAATGGTTTGAATCTTTTTGATAAGCATTATTTACTTCCTATCTCTTTATTCTTCTATATTTTCTCATTTTAAAAATGGAATATTCAAAACAAAAGGACTACACAAACTGTAAAATCTGGGAAATAAAAGAATGTAGCAAAATCAGCCATAAACTCGTCATTAATTACCATTGTTGACCATGATGATGTATTTCTTTTTAATGCATTTTTCTCGAGTGTTTATGTTCTACGTCTGTATATCTTTCAAGTACATTTTAAATGAGAATAGGAATCTTAGGGGAATAAAAGCTGCAATATAAAATACTTGCATGGTAATTCACATAATGGGGATGGTTTCCCAAGCTGCTAGTTATTCTTAGAAACCATTTCTTCTGCCTCCTTGATTAAAAGGAAGTGCAGACACCATCTGTTGTTCACTGAACAGCTGTAACTGGAACCTGATAGCCCTGTGGGTGGAGTGTGGGAGGTAGGAGCCCTCATTCCTGATTTCCTAACTGGTGTCTGCAGTATCTTCTGTGTATGCCTGATAGAGGCTCAGAACACAGGGCCCTCTGCTGGGCTGTGTGCAAAATCCCATCCAGGGAACTTTCTGGAAGGAAACAAGCCAGGGAAAATGTAAGGAAAAAATTCTGAGAACCAGAGAGAACAACTCAGTATACATTTGATTTTGTATACAATTCAGAAACTGCTCAGAAGATACAATATTTAGATCATGAAATTAGAAAACTCATTCTTCTTCTTCCTTCTTTGTTTCTTTTTGTTTGTATTCCCTTAACGGAGGCACTGGGGACCTTGTACATGCCAAGTGTGCGCTCTACCTCTGAGCTATGCCCTCCCCCAGCCCCCTTTTTGTTAGCAATACCTGAGATGTATTGATGAGTTACGTTTAAAGTTAATTAACAAAACGGTGCATTTTTATTATCACTCTGAAAAGCAGAACTATGTAATTTTCAACATCCATAACTTTATTGTCTTCAGAATCTTAATTGCTTTTCTTTAAAAAAAATATTAAGCTTCATATCCACCTGTGGGTGGTGCATGACTCAGCGGTTTTCTTTTCAGAATTACTTATCTCCAGCCACTTGTTGGAGCAGAGGATGTGGCAAAGGCATTGGATTAGGTGCTTTGAAACCCTTTGATAAGAATCTCTAGGCATTATAAGTGTTAGTGTAGGCTTACTCTTTGCTCCTCCTATAACCTAGTTAGTTAAGATAACAAAAAAGAACACAAAAGAGAATACATGATAGATTTCCATATAACGAGATACTTAAACATTCATTAAAACAAAGGCACTGACTTGGAAAGATGCCTTTATTTTATTGCCAAGTGAATAAAAATAAGTTGCAGAGCAATATGCATTCACTGATCTCATTTTTTGTTAAAAAATTATGTTGGTATAAGAATAGCAAAATGTTCAGAAGCGCACACAACAATTATATTTTTAGGAGTCTTAATTTATCAGTGTCTTTTTTTCCTTCCGTGACATCTGAGTTGCCAATTATAAAAATATTTGCCCTTGTTTTAATTTAACACTTTCATGGTTTTCTTTTTCCTTTGGTTTTCTTTTCTTTCTTTCTTTCTTTTCTAACATTTAAAGTTTCAATCCAGATGGAATTTCCTTTTTTGTATAAGAAGACAGATATCTAGTTTTAATTTTTTCCCCGAATAACTACTAGATACTCTAGAAATATTGGAAAATTATGTTAATTTGTCAGGAAAGAGGTATATAGGGAAAATGGTAAAAACTTTTAATGAAAGAAAAAATTCAGAATCCTTTAAAAATTTGCAGTTTTACAAGCAGTGAGTTACAGAGAAAGAAAATGCCATAGAACACGTAATTAAAATAATCACTACCAGAAATAGAACCGTATCAGGACACTGCTTGAACAGAGAAAAGCCACAGCACCTGGAAATCATGATATATGCTATTTTGACATCAAAAATCTCCAAGTTGGTAGGGAACAAAAATGCTTTCATTGCCTTCATCTTCAGTTTGTAAGAGAAGAGTTGCTTGAAACAATTAATAGTATGGGCAGAGAAAATGAATAGACAGTTTTCCAAAGAAGACATGCAAATGGCTAGCAGGTACATGAAAGGGTGGAGTCAGGGTATATAGGAGTTTTTTGTTGGGAAAAAGAACCAACATGTAGTCGAACATCAAAAGATTACTACCAACCACAAAAACAGAGAACTCAATGATTTAGCACTTTTCTATATATGGGAAGATGCAAGAAGAGTCTGGGCTTATTGAAATCATTTCTTAGATACGCATCTCAACTATCTAGGGCCAGTATCTTGTTTTTCTCCATCCTGAATTCCACCCCCACCCCCCGCGGTGCACAAACGGTGGTGGCTGCAGTGCGTGGCTGATGGCTTGATGACCGGCAACATTTGTTGTTTACTGGAATGGCAGGCAATATTCTTTGTTTACTAAAATTTCAGGCAACATATTTTATGTTCGCACAATTATATCTCAATAAAGCTGTAAAATAAATAAATAAATAAAAAATATCGCCGGACAGGTTTGAATCGCCATGACGATTAAACTGGGAGGAGGGTATAGCTCAATGGTAGAGTGCAAGCTTAGCATGCATGCGGTCCTGGGTTCAATCGTGGCACTTCCATCAAAAAGATAATAATAAAAATAAAGGAAATTTATTTTAAAAAAGAATATTTCTTTCATTCTAAAAAAAAAGATTAAACTATTCTCAGACACTTTAGCTACATCTACTCGTATGATATTGAGTATACTAATTACAAATCATGTTTATATAATCCTTAATCCTTTTCTCATTAAGTAGGTTTCACAGTATTGGAAAATCTCCAGTATTGGATTAATAACCTAATGACTACCACCCCTGGTTCCTTATGAGGTTTTATTCATGAGGCTGAGCATCTTTTATATGATTATTTGCTTCTTTTGTCAATTGCCTGCTTAAATGTCTTATTTATTTTTCTATGTAGTTGTCCACCTTTTTTCTTAATGATATTTTATATTCTGGATACTCATCCTCTGTCTATTATATATATAAAGAATATCTTTTTCTGGTCTGTGGCTTTTCTTTTCACTTTTGATGGTATGTCTAGGTGAATAGATTTTGTTCTGCTTTATTTTAATATTTGCATTTGAAACTATCTCAAGCATACAAAAAAGTTCCAAGTACACATTTTTTTTTATGAACCGCTTGAAAATATATTGCTAATCTGATGCTCCATCATCCCTGAATACTTCAGTGTTTTCTGCAGAGACCTTCTCCTACATAACCATAGGACAACCAGCAAAATCAGGAAATTAACATTCCTACCATCTAATCCTCAGACCCCATTCAAGTTTCACCTATTGTCCCAACAGTATTCATTGTAGCAAAAGAATCCAATGTAGGATTATGTTTAGCATTTAGTTTTCATGTCTCATTAGTATTCTTCTATCAGTGCCTCAGTCTTTCTTTGTCTTTCATAACCTTTTGAAGATTACAGGGCAGTTATTTTGTAGAACACCCCTCAATTTGGATTTGTCTAATGTTTCCTCATGATTAGATTCAGGTAATATTTCTTTGTCAGGGATAGCACAGAAGTGATGTTGTGTCCTGAGTACATCCAATCAAATGGGACATAATGTAGATTTGTCCTGTAACCAACAATATTCACTGTGATCACTTGATTAAGGTGGGTCTCCCAGGCTTCTCTACTATAAAGTTACTCTTTTCCCCTTTGTAATTAATATGTAATTTATGGAGAGGCACTTTGAGATCATGTAAATATCCTGTTCCTCATCAAATTTTCAATTTATCCATTTATTTATATCAGTATGGATTCATGATTCCCTATTTTATTCTATGAGTTACAATATGCTTTTTTCATCTACTTTTATTTAAAAATTTTTATTATACAAATTAGGATAAAGATGGAGAAAAAGGAAGTAATTAAAAAACCCAGCAAGTCTGAATATTCATTCAAATGATTACATATAATAGATGGTAATTACCCCCAGAGCATAAATAGTGACATTCTTATGAGTTAAATATTCACGTGATATGACTTTACAATATTATTTTAAGATGTCAACCTAGTATTTCTCCAACACCCTGGTGAATCAAAGTGTATCCTTCCTAGAATAGAAATAATAACAAACCCTTGAGTGCTAACTATGTGTCAGTTGCTGTGCGAAGTGATTTGTACATATTTATTCATCCACACTTTACAGTGAGGAAACTGAGGCAGAGGAAGGAAGTAACTTCGCCAGTACTCTAGGAGTAGTATGTGGCAAAGCCAAGATTCTAGCCCAGGCAGTGTGGCTCTCACCACCACGTGCTTGCTTGTTCTTCTTTTCTGCCTCCAGAAAATTCCCTCCTTTTTTGCCTTATTTTCACTGCCCTCTGGCTACTATTTTGTAGCCATGATCCAAACCAGAGACACACAGCCATCATCTGTGAGCTGTGCATTTTTAAAAATGAAACTTAGAGACCATTGTAGATTCATATACAATTGTAAGAAATAACACAGAGGGATCCTCTATACCCTTTATTCAGTTTCCTCTAATGGTTACACCTTCCAAAATGACAGTACAATATCACAACCAGGGAATGAACATTGATGCAATCCACAGGATCTCTCCTGTTACCCTTTTACAACCACATCCACTACGCTTTCATCCTCCATCCCTTCCTCCATGACCCTAACTCCTGACATTAATTTGTTCTCTATCTCTATCATTTTGTCATTTCAAGATTGTTACATAAGTGGAATCATACAGTATATGATTTTGGGGTTTGGCTTTTTTTCACTCAGCCCAGTTCCCTGGAGATTCATTCAAGTGGTTGTGTGTATCAACATTTTGTTCCTTTTTATTGCTGAGTAGTATTCCAGAGTGTGGATATACCACAGTTTGTTTTCCATTTACATGTTGAAGGACATCTTGAGTTGTTTCCAGGTTTTCACTATTGCTGATAAAGCTGCTATGAACATTCATGTACAGGTTTTTGTATGAACATAAGTTTTCATTTCTCTGGGATGAATGTCCAAGAGTACAAATTGTTGGGTCATATGGCAATTGCACGTTTAGTTTATAAGAAACTGCCAAACTGTTTTTCAGTATGTATGAGTAATGCAGTTTCTCCGCATACTCGCCAGCATGTGGTATTATAATTTTGTATTTAGCCATTCTGACAGATGTATAATGACAGCTCATTGTGGTTATAATTTTCACTTCCTTAATGGTTAATGATGTTGCATATATTCTCATGTGGTTATTTGCCATTGCATATCCTGTTCAGCAAAACGTTTCTTCATATTTTTGCCCATTTTCTAAAGGGATTGTTTGTTTCTTTAATGTTGAATTTTAAGAGTTCTTTAGATATTCTAGCATATTACTGGATCATGTGTTTTAATCCACTCTGCCAATTGCTTTTAATTGATGAACTTAGACCATTTATATTTGAGGTAATTATTGATATATTAGAGTTTAAGTCTGCTATTTTAATATTTGTTTTCTGCTTGTTTCCTCTGTTTCTCATTCTCTTTTCTTACCTTCCTATGGGCTACTGGAGCATGTTTTAGGACTCCATCTTGATTTATTTATAGTGTTTTGAGTATATTGATTTGTATAGATGTCTTTGAGTACTCCTCTTTCTGTAGGTTTCTTAGTGGTTGCTCTAGGTAACCAGAAGATATGTAACTTATCTATTGGTATCAATGTTTACCACTTTGAATAAAGTGCAGAAACCTTACTTCCTTTACCCTCCCCAGTTTAAAAATATAATTGTCTTAAATATTCTCTCTATATATATTGGAGATCATATCAATATTATCTACAAGAAACTCACTTCAGATACAATGGCATAAGTAGATTGAAAATAAAAAGATGGGAAAAGATATACCATGCAAACATTAATTAAAAAAAAAAGCAGGAGTGGTTATATTCATATCAGATAAAGTAGACTTCAGAGTAACCAAAAAAAAAAAAAAAAAAAAAAACTCTTCCTAGAAACAAAGAGGGACATTGCATAATGATAAAAAGATCAACCTACCAGAAAGACATAACAATCCTACATGTGCACATACCAAACAAAAGAGCCCCAAATACATGAAACAAACAAACATAAAAGATAGGGCTGAAAGGAGAAATAGACAAATGCACTAAAAATAACTTCAACACCCCACTCTTACCAATTCATAGAACTACTATACAAAAAAAAAAAATCAGCAGTGGAAGAAGTGAAAAAATAATGAACCAAAAGGAAGATGATTTTATATATATATATAGGGTCCATAATACATTCATCAATATAGCCCATATCCTGGACCATTTTTTAAAAACCTGAAGAAATTTAAACTAATTTGAATTATACAGAGTATATTCTCTAGCCATAATAGAAACAAACTAGAAATTAATAAAAGAATGAAAAAATTTCCACACTTGGAAATTAAATAACATACTCCTAGACAATCCTTGGGTCAAAAAGGAATTCTCAAAGGAAATTAAAAAAAAAACATAGAACTGAATGAAAATAAAAATACAACATATTAAAAGATATGAAATGCAGCTAAATCTGTGGTGAGAGGGAAATTTATAGCACTAAATGCTTGCCTTAAGAAAAAGAGAAAAAGTCTCAAATCAATAATCTAAGTTTCTGTCTCAAGAAGAGTGAAATATATCCAAACAGTAGGAAGGAAATGATGGTAAGAACAGAAATCAGTGACATTGAAAACAGGAAAACAATAGAAAAATCAATGAAACAAAAAGCTCTGAAAATATCAGTAAAATGGATAAACCTCTGGCAGGTGTGACAAAAGTAAAAGAAAACACAAATGACCAATATGGGGAATGAAAAGGAGTATCACTCAGTTCCTATAGACATTAAAAGGATAATAAGAAAATATTATGAACTTTACTCTCATAGATTCTATAATTTAGAAGAAACTGACCAATTCCTTGAAAACCACAAACTACAAAAGCTTATCCACGATGAAATAATCTGAGTAGTTTCATAGCCATTAAGGAAATTGAATTTGAAATTTAAAGTTCCCTAAAAAGAAATCTTGAAGTTTGTATGGAGAAATCTATCAAACATTTAAACATACCAATTTTACACAACCTGTTCCAAAAATAGAAGAGGAGGAAGCACTTCCCAGGCTCATTTTATGAGGCCAGTATTACCCTGTACCAAAAGAAGACAATGACAGTTATCCAGTCCAAGCTCCTATTGATCACCACACGACAAGCCAATAAATTGAGAGATAAGATGTTGGGGTAAGGAATATTGACTTTATTTGGAAAGCCAGCAGACTGAGAAGATGGTGAACTAGTGAGCCAAAGAACCAGCTTCTCTGAGTTAGAGTTCAACTCCTTTTATACTAAAAGGGGAGGCATTAAAGTTCTGGTTCTGGTCAGACTCCAAGGGGAGATGTTAATTTCTTCTTCCTGCAGTCATTCACAGGTGAGCCTGGTCAGAAGGTTTCCTATGAGCTAAACAAAGGCATCTTAGATTAACGCTCATTACCTGGGAGGCAGGGTTCCCAGAGATGGGCCTTATGTATATTAAGCTTATAGGCAACATCCCTTTAGTGACTAACTTGTAGAAAAAGCAACAGAATACAAAGGTTCAAGTAAAAGAAACAGATCCAACATGGAGTCAGATTTGTTCTTCCCTATTACAACAGCACAAAAAATAAAATTACAGACCAGTGTCCCCTCAAGAGCATAGACAGAAAACCCTCAACAAAATATTAGCAAACCAAATTCAGCAACATATGAAAGTATGAGTATGCAAATTTGGTTCAACATTTGAAAATCAATTTATCCCATCATATCAGCAGAAGAAAAACCATACGATCATATCAATTGACACAGAAAAAGCAACTGACCAAATGAGAGAGAGGGATTACCTCAGGCTGATAAAGCGCGTCTACAAGAAACCTATAGCTAACATCATACTTAATGGTGAAATACTGAATTTGTAATTACCCGCTGAAGCAATTTTATGGTGGCTGCTTTAAAATCTTTGAAAGATAATTCCAACATTTGATTTATCTCAGAGCCGAATGTCTTTTCTCATCCAAGTTGTGGATTTTCCTGGTTCTTGGTATGACAAGTGATTTTTTTTTAATTGCAGCCAGAGTATTTTGAATATTATAATATTTAATCTTTCAGTGGTGAGCTATTACAGTGTGAGATTTCACCTTATTTTATTCAGCTAGTGGCCACCCTGTTGCTATGTGTCACTAGGAGGGTGAGATAAGTGTGTATATGCAACTTCCCACTGGGCCCTTCGGACGACGCCAGCCCAGCAAAGGTGGGGGAGCAACTACTCACACAGCCTCCACAGCCTCCCACAGGGTAGGGTGGAAACTCATCTTTCCCGTCAGTCTGCCACCACTTTCGCGGCTAAGTTAGGGCACAGACCAGCACCATCTCCTTACCTCCGTGTGGGAGTGTAAGCTCTCTGGCCTCCTGGGCCCTGCTGACATCAGAGGTGCAGGGAATGGGGAATCCTGATTAGAACTAACTGGTACTTCCCTGATTAGTCTGTGGATGCCAGGTAGGGCGGAGGCTCAGTTCACTTCCCCCTGATGAGGGGTGGGGTGAAGTATCAGCTCCCTGCTCTCCTGATGAAACGTGGGAGGGTGGCGAAGGGCTGGGTTTTCCATTGGTGTTTGATATAGGGCTGGTATTATCTGAAAGGTTTTCTGTTCTTAGGCCACCCTTTGCCCCGGCCTCTGGGTAAAGGAAACAGACCTCCCTTGTAGCTTTTGGGGTTTTTTTTTTTTTATGGTCTGTGCCTGTTGGCAGTTCCAGGTTGGAGGCTTCTGGAATCCCTTGTCCAGGATTTACGAGCAGCAATAAGGAAGCTGGGGAAATTCCTCAAGTCTTGCGGCCCCTAAGCTAACCTACCTTCTTTCCACCTTCCCGATGCTTGTTTGTTGTGTTATGTACAAGAGTTTTTAGCTGTAAGAGGGAGGGCTTGGGAGGAGGGGATACTCCATCTTGACCGGAACTGGAAGTCATTATTATTTATTTGGGGGCTCAAACTGTTACCAAGTCCACGCTCCTACTGCTCGCCACAGGACCGGACAGTAAATCAAGAGATGAGTTGTAGGGGCAAGAAACAGCGACTTAATTCAGAAAGCCAGCAGACTGAGAAGATGGCAAACTAGTGTCTCCCCTGAGTTAGCATTCAGGCTTCCTTTATACTAAAAGGGGAGGGAGTAAAGTCGAACCTTCCCTGGTTCCAGCCAGACTCCGGAGAGGAGACGTTCATTTCTTCCTGCCTGTAGTCATTCACAGGTGGGCCTAATCAGGATATTTTCTGAGCTAAACTAAGGCATTTCAGCTTAATACTCATTACCTGGGAGGCAGAGTTCCCAGAGATGGGCCATTATGTATAATTTCAGCTTACAGGCAATGTCCTTTCAGTGATTAACAAGCAATAGAATACAAAGCTTAAAGCAAAAGAAACAGATCTAATAGACAGTCAGATTTGTTCTTCCCTATTACAAAACTGTCCAAACTTGGCCCAGTGAGAGCTCCTTCAAGCTGCCTCCGGTAGCATTCTAACATGTCCCAGTTACTCTCTGAGCAAGTCCTTACTTTCTGGCACAAGATATTCCAAGCCCATCTTGTACTTCCCGGCTCCAGCCATAAAATAAGCCATTTCTGCAAAGAGCCCTATATCCTTTTAGCGGAGAGTGGTATTTAGAAACCACTAGCAGATACTTTCTTCATTCCTCCGGGCGTCCAACACTCAGCTCTTCCTGAATGAAGGTTTGTGAAGGACAAGGTAAGATGTGCCTCTGATCACAGTAAATGCTCCTCTTGCAGTGCCTGAGATCCCCGCCAGGCGCTCCCGTCGCTCTGGCATTGGCCGCTAAGAAGGTATGGGCTTAGCTTTAGAGGGTGAGCTTGCACTTTGCCAACTGCAGACATAGATGGAGGGTTCAGGAAAGATCTAAGGGCCGAACCAATGAATGCCTTCCTTTGCTTGGGGGGCGGGGACAGGTTACTTGACGAGCAAGGAGACGGCTCACGGGATTGGTGAGTCCCTGTTTCCTCCGGTCAGGAGCTCGCAATCTGTCAAATCACTGCCAGGTATTGGGTCCGGAGGGATCTGACTGGGAGCAGCCAAGAAACCCCGCTTCTGCCCTGGGCGCAACGTCGCCCCCTCCAGCATCTTCCTCTCTCTCGGCCCCTCTGCCATCCTTCTCTCCCAGTCTCTTGATCTCCAGCATCTCTGCCGGCTGCCTAGTCCCCTCCTTTCCAGGTCGCCTCCTGCCCGCCCGGGTTCCCCGTCCTTTCAAGACCATGGGCGTCTCTCATTGGTGTTGCCTGCGCTGTGGAGCCCGGGAGGCGCCTTCTTGACACTCGTTTCCTTGGCGACAGGGGCGGGGTTTGTGGGTCTCCGCAGGGAGCTGCGGAGACAGTGAGTTAGTCCTTACCCTCTAGTTAATAAACAGGAGAGTATTGAGGGCTTATTAACTGCCAGCTGCCATGTAGGCAGCGAGTACAAGCCCGGTCCTTTAAGACCTCGTGAAGTCTTATATAATTACCTGCATTTTCTTTCTTTTTTTTTTTTTTTAAAGCTTTATTGAGACATAATTGATATACAAAAAAATGCACATATTTAATGTAGACTGACTTTGCACATACGCATACACCAGTGATGCCATCACCACAAGGAAGATACTAAACATATCCATCACCTGTAAGAGTTTCCTTACGTTCTTTCGTGGTTTTTTTTTTCTTTTGGTAATAAGAACATTTAACATGAGATCTAGAGTCTTAATATATTTTAAAGTGTACAGTACCTTATTGTTAACTTCTATGGTATATATGGTTAACTATATATTGGTACTATGCTGTACATGAGATCTGTAGAATTCATCTCCCATAACTGACATTTTATACCTGACAAGGAACAATTCCCCATTCCCCCCTCCTCTCAGCCCCAGGCAACCACCATTCTACTCTCTGCTTCTATAACTTTGACTACTCTAGATACTTCATGTAAGTAGAGTCATGCCGGATCTGTCCTTCTGCATCTGGCTTATTACTCTTAGCATAGAGTCCTCTAGGTTCATCCAAGTTGTTGCAAATGGCAAGATTTCCTTCTTTTTAAAAACTGAATAATATTCCACTGTATACAGACACCACATTTTCTTTATCCATTCATCTGTTATGAGTGTTTGGGTTGTTTCCATATCTTGGCTATTGTGAATAATGCTGAAATGAACACAGGAGTGCAGATATCTCTATGAGATCCTGATTTCAATTCTCTTGGATATATACCCAGAAGTAGGGTTGCAGGATCATATGGTAGTTCTATTTTTAATATTTTGAGGACCCTCCATACTCTTTTCCCTAGTGGATGTGCCAATATACATTCCCACCAACAGTTTACAAGGGTTTCAGTTTCTCCACAGCCTTGCTAATACTTGTCTTTTTTTTTTTTTTTTTTTTTTTTTTTTTTTAGTAATAGTCATCCTGACAGGTGTGAGGTGATATCTCATTGTGGTTTTGATTTGCATTTCCCGGATGATAGTGATGTTGACCACCTTTTCATATACCATTTGTATATGTTGGTTTCCACTTGTGTGTCTTCTTTGGAGAACTATCTCTAAGTCTTTGGCCCATTTTTAAATCAAGTTATTTGGCATTTTTTTTCCCAAAAATCATCTTTATTAAGATATACTTGACATGCAATAAATTGCACATATGAAAGTGTACTATCTGCTAAGTTTGATGTATATACATCAGTGACACCACCATCACAGTCAAGAGAGTGAACATATCCGCCCTTCTCACCACCAAATGTAGGTCTCCAGCTCTGATCTCCCTCCTGCTTGACCTATGGGACTGTCCCACAGATCTTTCAAGCTCAGTATATCTAGAATGACCTTGTCACTTTACAGTCCAATCTTCTCTAGCCCCCCGTCCCCCCCCCCCTCTGATCCTAAAACTCAAATAACTCTGAGATGGAAGCACTCCAAACCTGGAAGTTGAACTCTCCTTTCCCTACATTTCGTGAAACAGCAAGACTTGTGGATCTTATATCCACAAATGAATTCTGTTCTGGTCCCTCTTTTTGGTCTGTCCCTCTACAGCTTTAGTGCAAGTCCTAGGCTTCTAATCTATGCTCCCCCTTTGTCATGGACTGAAGAGTGTCCCTGCAAAATGCATGTGTTGAAGTCCTAACCCCCAGTACCTCTGAATGTGAACCTATTTGGAGACAGGGTCTTTACAGAGGTAATCAAGTTTAAATAAGGTCATTAAAGGGGAGCCCTGAGCCAATATGATGTCCTTATAAAAAGGGGAGAGTTGAACAGCATGCGGAGATAAAGCCAGAGGTTAGGGTGATGCTTCTAAAAACCAAGGAATGCCAGAGGTTGCCAGCAAACTACCAGAAGCTGGGTGAGAGGTGTGGAACAGATTCTCCCTCAGAGCCCTCAGAAGAAACCAACCCTATTGACACCTTGATCTTAGACGTCTAGCCTCTGAGACACGCAATTTCTGTCAATAAGCTGCCCAGTTTGTGGTGCTTTGTTACAGCAGCCCTAGCAAACTAATACACCTTGTATTTTAGATCCCTCTCCTAGACTGTCAGCACTGCAGCTGGAGGCATCAGATCTGAAGACAAACTTTGCCATGTCGTTCTTCTGCTAAAAGCCATTCAATAGCTCATCCTCATCTCCAAAAAAGTAGTCCAAACCCCTTCGAGTGTACTTCAAGGCTATTCATACTCCGGCCCCTCCCAGACCCAACTGCCCCATCTTTCAAGCCCTCCCGCTCTCCCACCTCAGCCTTGATCTGCTTTGTTACATCTTCCCCATCTAGTGCTGGTTCCTATCCCGAGGCCTTTATTCCTCTGGTCCTTTCTGCCTGTGAATTCCTCCCTGTTTTCTTCTGTTGGTTCATTCTTATTCCCTCATCCTCAGCCCTCCTGGGCTCTGGTAACTTCTTTCATGGGAAAATGCTCTGCCTCCCTGTGCCTGATGCCAACCCCTGTCTTACTACAGTGTTGAAATGATCTCCTTAGAAGCCCTGCTCTCCCACAAAGGGTGTCATCTGAAGGGTAAGGCATGTGTTGGCTTCACCTCTGTACTGTTGTGGCCCCGCAGGCACAGTTCCTGCATGATACCAAGTAGAAACTCATAAAAAGTTAATTTAACAGAACTTAAAAAAAAAAACAGTATAACTGAATCACTATGCTGTACACCAGAAGCTAACACAACACTTGTGAATCAACTCTACTTCATTAAAAATGCAACAACAACAACAGCAGTAGATACTCCAAAGGCAAAGTGACAAAGGGGCTGAGCAAACAAGTATTAAGGTGATTGACAGCTATTGGCAAATGCTCTTCCTCCTTGTGAAAAAAGAAATGAAAATGAACACAACCAGACAAAAGTCATTTTCAAATCTCAAAGTAGCATGAATGAGAAATGATGCTACTCAGAGCCAAAGACGGAGTAGAATGAACGCAGGTTTGGGAGGAGAAAATAACTTGCTTGGAAAGAAATGAACATTCACTTGGTAGAATAAGAAAACGTAAGGAGAGTTATGCCCTTGGTCCTAGTAATCCCTTCTCTATTATAGAGCGAAAGGGGAAAAAATGGAAACATAGGAAAATCTTTCCAGATGAAAGTGATTAGCTCTTCTTCTTTCCTGCATCATCAGTTGTTCATGTCGCAGCCTGGCCCTGGGCCACCCTGACACAGACAAACTGAGCTGTTCGTTCTCTGTGATTCTGAGAGCTGGAGGGGCAGAGCCCCAGAGCAGGCAGGGGACTGAGCCCTGGGACAGGGAGAGCTTGACGTGGGGGGGGGCCAGGGCCTGGAGTTCTGGGTGACCCCTCATAGCTGGTGGGTTGGAGACAGACTATCTTGTCTGCAGGCCGTGGAAAGATCATCTAGAATGGAAGTCACATCAAATGTTACCTCAGCCTTCTCTGTTGGCAAGTGGGTCAGGGAAGATATGTGGAGTTGTGATTGGAGAGTAGGTTCTTGTCTCGTCGCAGAAAGAATTCAGAGACGAGACATGGAGGTCAAGAATATAACGTGAGGATTTCTTAAGTGGTAGGATGCTCTCAAGGGGTGAGCGGGCAGACTCAGGTGAGCAGTTGCACGGAGCTTCTTTGGCAAGCTGGTCACATACATAAAAATGAATGGGTGGAATATTCATTGGGGAGGAAGGAGTTTGGGGTCATTTCCATCCCAGCTCCACCTTCCTGAGGGGAGGAGGGATTTTTGTCCTTATTTAGTCTGGGTCGGAAGTGTCATGGCATCAGTGCATGATGGGTGCTTCTAATCTGCAAGGCTAATTTGATTGTAATGAGGGCATAATGAGCAAAAGGTTACACTTGAATGCTAGAGATTCTTGCCTTTTCCCACCTTTCTTTGTCTGCCTCCAGGACACTTGTCACCTCTGTTCATCTCTAACTATCTGCAATTCATGTTGCCACCCTGAACCAACTTCCCTGGTGAGAGCTGGGGAGGGGCCCCAAGTACCAGCCTGGCCCCAGGCTGCGGAGGCTGAGGTCACAAGAGGGTCAGGAAGGCCCAGAGCTGGTTACGATGGAGGCGCTCCTGGCAGGGGTAAGGGATCACACTCGGGTCTCCTCCAAGCCATGCTGGGCTCTGAACTCTGGGCATAGCAATGCCAGCAGCTTCCAGGTAGGCAGGATCTCTTCCGCTTCCGGCCTGGGACAATCTGCTGGACTGTGGGAGAAGGAAGCGACCAACTTATAGGCACTTTCCTCCTCCTGGCAGAGGCACCTGGCTTCCACAGGCGGGATGTCAGAGTGGGCAAGTGCTGACTTGGGGGCCCTAATCCCCCAGCTCCCCCAAACAAGACCTGTCTCTCCCTGGGTTATACAACCTCATGCCAGAGCTTGGCTGAATTCGAACTAGACAGGGGGTTGGGATGCTGCCAAGGTTGGGTAAGGGGCCACTGGGGTGGGAGGGTGAGGATCTGAGAACCACTCAGAGAACCATCGGAGGCCCCCATGGCAACCCTCACCCTCGGAGGGAGCCCTTGAATGACAGAAGGGTGCGTCCACTTGGCTAACTTGGTCACCTCCTCTGCTCCCTTGCTTCCAGAAGCCATTTCCAGAGCTGAAAAGAGAATGGCATCCTTCTGGAACCTTGCCATGGAGGAGGCAACCTAGCACTTATTTGACATCTACTGTATGCCAGGCACCATGCTGACTGCTTTCCTCCATCCTAATTTCAAGTTTACAAGAAGCTTACAAGGGGAATGTGTCTACCTGCTTCCCCACGCCTCTTGCCTTAATTCAAGTCTTCATCCTCTCTTGCCTGGATTCTGACTTCCATTTCCTAAACTCTTCTTTGCTTCCAGACTTTTGTGTTATTTGCCTTGAGAAAGTTAGAAGATTTCAAACTGTACTCAAACACACCAATGGCGACAAAGAAGGCCAGTAAGTGACAGTCACAGTACCCAGTGTCTGGGTCAAAGGCCAAGAGGGAGCTCTTGAGAGCCAGTCAGGCCCTGTCTGCCCACACCCCCCAACTCCTTGCTGTCACTTTGACATCAGTTAAACACAGGCAGGAAACAAAGTCACTTTTAAGAATGCTGAGCTCCACCTCATTACCAAGATGTCCCTCAGGTTCTGAGGAAAAACGGAAATGGGAGAGGCCAACCTGCTCCCTGCACTTGGCCTGCTCCATCCACAGCCCCACAGTCACCCAGGTCCTGGCTGGGACGTGGGGCAGAGGAGAAGCCAGGAAGACGCTCCCCACTCAGCGGTACTGAGAAGCTGGAGAGACTGCGGGTCACTGATCAGCTGAGACTCCCAAACCAAGAGGCAGAACTTTGGGTGGTCACTAGACTCTTCCAGGGGAAGAAATCATTCCAGAAAGAATAGCAATTTGCTTCACACTTGGCTTGGGTCAAATATTTCTGCGGAAATCCTAACAAATATCTCCTTTACCCCTCGCTTTGTCCTTTATACTCTGGTGACCGCCCACCTCGCCCAGCCCACACACACCCCCCTTCCTGCCCCTGCTCTGGGGCAGCTTTGGGCCGTGTGAATTGGACCTGGGGCCATTACATACCTGCTTCCTCTGCCAAGAGAACCCAACCCCTCTTTGTCTAACTTGGCAAATCCCTGCTCACCACTCGCAGCTTTGTTCTCACGTGACTTCCTGGGGAGTAAACTTTTCTGTTCCCCTCCTGACCAATTCTTCCCAGCTTCCCCTGGACATGTGCCCTGACTGCACTGGGCTGTAATGTCATCTTCCTCGTTCCTCCTCTGACCTCGTTCTGATTTCCCATTGCATCCCCACAGCCCGGGAGCTCTCTACATACTTGGTGAATGAGTGGATAGAAGGCTAGACGGGGAAAATGTGTGTTTTGTGAAGTGTGGCTTTGTGAGCCCATGTCTAAGCTCTGAGATCTAAGCTGTGTGAATGAATCGGTGTCCAGGATGGAATCACTGGGCTCTAGTGTTTGTGGCTCTCCACTCCCGCCTCCTCCAGGAAGCCCTCCTGTTGAACTGCCTCTGCTTGGGAGGTCTGTGGGGTCCCTGGGGCGGCAGCCGGGTGGGTTCTGGAATCCACCTTCATGTCTGGCTGCTGGGAGTCATCCCCCTCCTGGAAACCCTTCCTAGGTGTCTTGGGTCAGGCCCATCTGGTCTCTGGTTTGGAACCGCAGGAGCAATAGCTTGGTCCAAGCACAAGAGGCACCCAGAGGCATGTAGGTGGGGATTCTGGGCGAGATGGGAGGTTAACTGAACCCCCACCTGGGGTGACTTGACACTGGGTTTGTGGAGAGTCACTGAGGTCCCTCCTGGCCCCACGTGGATTGACTCAGCTTAGGGGCTGGACCAGGAGAAGGCCCTTGGGCCAGGAGACTGGTTTGGACTTGAGGTTATTCTGAATCCGGGAAGGAGGAATGTTGGTCCCTGGCAGCTCGGGCTGGAGAGACTGGCAAAGGGTGTGGGGAGGGGGCTGCCTCCTGTCCTCCACAAGCCCCTCCACCCGCTCCTGAACAGTTGTCCTGCCATCTTGAAGTGCCACCATTGGGCATTTCCAGGGTCCTGGACCATGGAGTTGTGACAAAGATTCTCTTCTTGACCAAACTCTGCTCATGCTCCCCTGAACTTTTCAACTAGGCCCCATCTTTTGTGTTCATCTCTGCACTGTCCAATTTTAGTAAGAATCCTTTTAAGTCAGTATAGCCAGAACACCTCATTCTCCATAGCTGATCACCCTGGATAGCTGGGTTCCTCACCCTCCACCGTTCCCCAGGTGATGTCTGATCACCATCGCTGCTCTCAGCAAGACTCCTGTTAGATGGGTTGAGCCAGAATCCCACCTTACCCCTGACATTTCCTCTTAGTAATTTTCCACCCACTGATACACTCCTCGCCCCCCCTCGCCCCCACTGCTCCTTGGTGATAAATTCTCACTTGGCCATTCGGTATTCAGAATTAAATCTGGTACTATATTGAGGTCTCTTTTACCCTATTGCAACAGTCCTGATGCAATAGTCCTGAATAAAATCCGTTTTCACCATTTTAACTACTGTCCAGCTCTGGTTTTTCTTGGACAATGGCAGGTCCCCACCACAGAGACCCCAGGCCTCTGACTCTTGTGTCCCACTTCCTCTGCCCACAGGAGGAGGCTTTGGGGGCCAGGGCTGTGCCTTTCCCATGGACCCCCCAGGTTCGGTCCTTTACAGCACCCCATACAGGGGGCCCAGAAAGCCAGAGGCCAGGAACCGCAAAGAGGGGTCCCGGGCCCTGGCGGCCAGCGGCCACTGCTGAAGATCAGCCCCTCTCCTGCCACCGCTGCCACTGCGCCTCAGGGCCCGGACCCTGTCGCCAGCGGTCCCTGCCCGCCTGGGCTCCATCTAGGCCTGCTCTTTCCCCTGGGTCTGACGACAGCAGCTAGTTCCGCAGGGGGTTCCTCGAGTTGGGAGCCCTAAATTAGTAAGCGGACGACTGCAGAGGGACAGGGGACCAAGCGGTGAAGGAAAAGCCATGCAGAAGCAAAATGGAGGAGGCGAAGGCGGCAACGGGAAAGGACTGAGAGCAGCTGCCCATTGCAGGTGCGCGGCGTGAACGGCAGGGGGAGACAGAGACCGCCCAAGGCCAAGGCCAAGTGCCACTGCGGCAAGGCGCCCGCCCCTTTCTCCGCAGTATGGGGGGCTGGCCTCCGCCTTCAGGCTCCGGGCCGCTCCGCCCCGATCCGCAGCCACTGCCCTGGTGACGGTCGTGCGCACTGCGGGCTCCACTCCGCGGGACCAGGGTTCTTAACGTGAGGGAGTAGCCCTCCTCCCCTCCTCTTCCTCGCCTCCCCCGCCTCCTCCATCTTCTCCTCTATATTCATCTTCCTTTGATGTCTAGATGATGCGTAGATAAATAGAGGGTGTGTGTGTGTGTGTGTGTGTGTGTGTGTGTGTGTGTGTGTGTGTGTGTGTGTGAAGTTATTTATCCAAGCATTATTTGTAAAATAGGAAACTTGAAATCACAGTTGGAGAATAACAAATTAAGGAATCCAAGGGTAGACAGTCTTTCTAAAAATATTCGGAAACCTTTACAAATATTGTTTAGCAAGTCCAGGTAACATCATGGGAAAATGATTTTCATGTAATAGTAAAATGAACAATGCAAGAGACACGTGTAAAAATGTTAACTATACACAGAAAAGGTATGACAACCCAAACTCCCCCTAAATATGAATAATGATTTGGTACATGTGTGATAATGCTTTTCCAGATCTTGCATATTGATAGATTATATAGAAATGCATACAGAAAGAAAATGAAGCCTTCCCTTTTTACAAATAAAGGAAGCAAGCTGCATCCGGCGCTGTGGCTGGGCAGGAGGGGGAGCCTGGGCAGGGCTGGAGTTGGACAAGAGGGCTTCTCATTGATGCCACGTCAGCTGTCCCCCACCCTCAGGCCCTTGGATCTACCCTTACCCATCTCTGCAACCTGCCATTCTCTGCTCCCCTTCCCCTGTGCCTGCCCAGGTATCCCTGCCTTATGATCCCCACCCCCAACCACATCCCCCAAACCCCAAAATCTTACTCCATAGGCTTCTTGAAATAATCTCCTGTTAATATTTCTCTGCTCAAAATATTTAAGAATCTCTCAACTGATCTGGTGAATTGAAGAAATCTCCACGCCTGGCATTGGAAGCACTCACACTTCGGCCGGGGTTTAGGGATTCTCGGTAAGTGCTTCCTGGGGGGCAGCGTTCCATTCCCCAATCCTCCTGGCCCCGCTGATGGTACTCAGCAACCCATGCCCCTGGGTCCTGGGTCCTGAGCCCTGATGGGCAATACAGAGCACCTGGATGTGTTAACAGATGCCTTTGGTGTAATGGGTGCGATTGAAGTAAAAAGACACACAGGTGATGAAAGCAGCTCTCCTGCCCCTTTCCTGTTTACCCATTCCTGTCCCTCTGTAACCTTAAAAAACCTAATTATAGGTATGAGATGACTAAACAATTGAAACTAACTCCTGACTTATGCTGTCCTGAATGCACACCATGCCTTGCCTAACCTGTTGATTCTTTTCCTAGATTAAAATAAGTAAGAATGAAGAATTAAGCAGTTAAAGGATGACTAGGTCTCTACCCCCAACAGCCCCCTTGGCCATCCTGCAGGCAGATCACGAGGGCAAGATAACATCTGAAGAGAGAGTCAGCTATCTGCACGCAATGGAGAAGGATGCAGAACCCAACCTCCTGCCTCGACAAGTCACTGAGATTCTTCCCCCCATTTTTCCCTTTAAAAACTGTCATGGCCGAGCAGAATCTTCAGAGTTGGTCTCTGGACACGAGTCCTCTTTCTCCCCAGATTGCTGGCTTTTCTGATTAAAGCACCTTTTCTTTCTATTGACGTTTGCCTCCCGATTATTGGCTTTTGAGTGGTGAGCAACCGAACCTGAGTTTGGGAACAGTAACAACGCCAGGTACACATCAGGTGCTTAATACATTTGTCCTTTGATAACAGCGGGGCATTGGTTCCAGGAACCCCATGGAGACTGAAATCCTCAGGTGCTCAATTCCTTTATACAAAATTGTGTAGTATTTGCATATAACCTATGCACATTCTCCCGCATACTTTACATTACCGAACACAATGTAAAAACTATGTGAATAGTTGCTAGAGCGGCAAAATCAAGTTTTGCTTTTTGGAACTTTCTGGAACTTTCTTGCCTAATATTTTCCATCTTCGTTGGAACTCACAGGCACGGAAGACAATATTCATTAAATGGCCACCAGTATTTCAAAATATCAGCAAACCTATGAGCAAGGTTTTAAAATACACGTTTAATTTCAAACTGTATAATACATCTTATAGTCACTGTCAGACACTGCCCAGGCTATATATAGCCACTAAAAGTAAATTCCATTTGAGTATATCAGGCCTAGGATGGCAGGTGAAGAATTTGAATTCAGTCCTGACCCACACAGGTGCAAAAGGACAAACTTAGCATCTTCTGTCCAAATACGAAGGGGTGCTCTGTCTTCGCCCTTCTAACCCACTGGGGCAACAAAGAGTGGTCTCATGCTGTGCACAGGACCTGATTTACAGCTCTGGCTACAGTGGGGCTGAGCTGCTGGAAGAGCTGCCTTTTTGCCCGAAGCACACTGGCCTCTTGGGTCTGCGCTCCCTGGGGGATGGGGCCAAGTGGCCACAAACTAAACAGGAGAAGTGACAGTGAGAAATAGAAGCCACTCCTATTTGATTCCCCTCACTCCCCTTCTCCTCTCCTCCTACATTCTCTGCACCTGACATGTCCCTTCTCTTCCAGTTTGTCACTGTGACTGGAATAAATGGAAGGATGAGTCAGGACCTGGCTGTGCCCGAGGAGCCGGAAGGGTGGGGCTGGGTCTCTGGCTCCAACACTTCCTCTTACAAATTCGACCCCTGCCTTCAGCTGCTAGACAAGTGGCTGGGAGGAGGTGACCAAGTGGCCAAGAATCAACACTGGTAATTTTTTTCTCTTCCCCTCAACTTTCTTTGGCTGATATTTCTGTCCAGTGTCCCAGGCTGACCTGACACTCAGCCCCACTGTCCCAGCCTCCACCAGAACCTCCGTCCCCTACATGTCAAATTCTGATCCAGAATATTATTAGGATGTGAAATATATGTATCTCAACATCAAGAACACATGGTGTAAAGCCACAATATTTGGTTGAGTGCATAAAGGAGTGGGAAAAAAAACCCAAAGAGAAGTATTCATTTCGTTTAGAAATAAATTAAATTACTAACTTGCCTTTTATAATACACTCTTCTGTAACATTTTTTTAAAGTGTGTGTATGTAGATACCAGAAAAAAATAAATGAAAAGCTGATTTTAAAAAAAAAACACGGTGTTTCTCTGATAGTCAAAGTTAAGATTGAAATGGCATTTTTGAGGCTCATCTGTTTAAAAGAAGGAAACTAACATCCATCTGATCATTGTCATGTCCCTTTCCATCCCCATTTCTTATCATTTTTAATATAATCTAGGGTTTATGGTTCATACAATTATCAATATACTCTATAATAATTTTACATAATAATCTTTTTATTATATTTTTATTTTTAATTGAAGTATAGTTGCTTTACAATGTTGTGTTAGCTTCTGGTGTACAGCATCATGATTCAGTTATACATATATATCCTTTTTCATAGTCTTTATCATTATAGGTTATTAAAAATTATTGAATATAGTTCCCTGTGCTAAACAGTAGGACCTTGTTGTTTATTTTATAATATAATAGTTCTTTTGATCATATTTTGACATTTGGTTTTATAACAGGATTTAGAATTTTATAAACCATGATTATGTCTAATCTGCTTCAGGCCTCACTGCCAGGCCCTGCCAGGACTTGCACTGTTCAGTAGAAATATTTTGCAAGCCACATAAATAAATTTTCCTGTAGCCATTTTATAAAAAGTAAAAGGAAACAAGTGAAATTAATTTTAAGAATACGTTTCGCTTAGCCCAGTATATCCTAAATTACATTGTTTCAGCATGGAAACAATCTGAAATTATTAATGAGATATTATACATTCCTTTTTCATACAAAATCATTGAAATCCCACCTGTATTTTACACGTCTCAATCCCTGTGGCTAGTGGCTACAGTATGGGACAGAGAAAGTCTAGGAATTCTCCATTCTTTTACAGGCAGGATGAGGAATCTTGCATTAACTTAATTTAAAGATGAAACACCGGCATATCATTTTCAACGATGTCATCTTAGAGAATAAGTGTGTCTAGTCATAGAGCCATAATCATCACAGTTTTTCTTTCATACAGTGTGTTGAAAGAGAGAGCATAGCAGGTGTTTATGAACTATGTCAACTATATCCAATTATTTCATCACTCATCTTAACAACAGTGACCATTTATTAAGCACTCACCTCATGCCAGCTCATGTGTGTTTTATGAGCCTTCTGGAAGCACATTGTTGAGAACATGGGGCTCTGAAGCTTTCAATATCACAGAATGTTTTCAGAGCTGAAAGGCTCTCCGAGATCACTCAGTGCCAAGTCCTTCATTTTACAGGCTGAGAAAAGAGAAGTCACAAATGACCGGTCCAGGGCACACAGGAGAGGGACAGACATGAAGAAACCAAATCTTCTTAGTGTCCACCAGGGCTTCTTACACTGCTCTAGCCAACTACAAGATGTCAAATATAGGGAAGGAAATAGCATGTGTGGTTGATATTTGTTGCAACACAGCTGGATACTGGTAAATATCCTGATTTAAGATTAAAATCTTTTTCATTAAGAATCAGTGTCCTTCTGCTACTGTATAGCATAGGGAACTATATTCAACATCTTTTAATAACCTATAAAGGAAAAGAATCTATAAAAGAAAAGAAAAATAATAGATACAGATATAGATGTATACCTGAATCATTTTGCTGTACACCTGAAACTAACACAACATTGTAAATCAATAAATACTTCAAATTTTTTTTTAATGATTTAAAAAAAAGAACTTGGGGCTCTTGAGGCAAAATACCCATGGATTAATTTTGATTCAATCATTTACTGATGATGTAACTTTAAGTAAAGGCATGGACCACTCTAAACCTGCCTTGTCACCTGTAATATGGAGACAATAATAATGCCCATTGCGTGGTCATTGGGAGGATTGAATGAGGTAATTCTTATCAAGCCCTCACCCCATTGCCGGGCTCAGGCAGCCCCTCAGTGCATGGTCACCTGCTGCTACAGTACCCTACTCAGTCCTCATGACAATCCTTTCAGGTAGGTGTCAATACTTCAATTTGAGAGGTGAGGAAACTAGGATTAGGTAGCTTTTCTGAGGTTATAGGGGCTGTAAGACAATGAAATTGGTTTTTAAACCTCTATTACTCTCACCCAGAATCCAGGATTATAACTCCCATGATACGCCCCCCGTCTCCATTCTCATCGTGAGCTACATACGCTGAGGAATTGGTTACATATGATTTGAGATCCATTTACTACAAGGCTTCTTACTAGGTTTTAATTAAAAAGCTGAAGATAAGTAAGTAATTGTGGGTTCTGTTCGTCGTGGGTTTTGTCCAGCAAAAGTTCCACCGCAGAAGAACGAAATTACTCAAGACTTTATCAGGTCACGAGAGTGAGAGGGAGCTGGAGACTGACTACCCAAGCTCCTGAAAAGCTCTTGTATTTATTGAGAAGAGTCAAACAAAGAGTCAAAGTGAAATAACGTCATAGGAATGAGTAAGGGGCATGGTGTACGTGCAGGGATGCAGGTCAGCAGTTTCAGTTCGTGAACAACAGAAACATTATAATCTTAATTTATACTTAGCGAGAAGGTTACAATATTGATATTTACAAATGGTTATTTTAAGCCTCAAACAATCATGAGCAAGGTTACAGTGTTCCAAATAATTGACAATGAAAACCCAGGCCACCACAGAGGCTCCATACTATGATCAGAAATCGTCTAAGCACGCGAAGCAGCCCAGCTGTTCCCAGCTAAGGGTTAAGCCACAGTTTTCTGTGAGCAAAGGCAGCCTGCACTGTCTGCCTACGCCTGATGAGCGAAGCACGTCCTGCCGGTTAGGGCAGGGGACGAGTTATGGTTTTCCATAAGCACAAGCAGCCCTGAATCTGTGACCTCGAACTAAGCAAAGCGACCAAAGCATGTCTCTGCTTTTTACGGCAAGGAGACAGTTTGTAGCAGTTTTCTGCTAGCAAAGCAGCTTCAAGGCAACTGAGGTAAATTCCATAGATAAGGTGGTGACTGGTATTGAGAGTTTATTTTTTTATGCTCTTAGACATTTTGCTTTGAAATAGCAGTATAATGACAAATATAGAAAGCATTGGTTTTGATTATACATTTCTTATGTGTTTACATAAAGACGAGAATATGATTTGGTAAAGCAATCATTACAATATCAAAGTTTGTTAACCCAAGTTTGTGCTCCCACAAGTAATGGCAGAAACTTTGGGGGAGCAAAGGACTCTGGAAATTAAATAGAACAATTAGAAGTCATTTTTATTGGCAGGACTTTGGGATACATTTTTTGAAAATGTGAATGGCTGTATAACTTCTTCTGTTCATAAATGGATGTCAATTGTTTATGAGAGTAAACAGAACAGCATAAGGCATTTTAAAAAGGCATTCGTATTCTCATTACCCTGATAAAATCCCCAGACTTTTAAAATATATATAAATATACATGTATATATAGTATTATGCATATTCACATATATATACATATATATATGTAGACTGACAACAGAGAAACAGACCAATAGAGAGAGTACATGTAAAGATGGAACTGGAGAAATAGTGTGTGTATATGTGTGTAAATATTTACAATATCCGGACCAGCTGGAGATGCCCTCCTGTGTGTCATGGTCGGTCCTTCCCTGACTTGACCGGGTTTGGAGTTAGCCTGGGGTGGGCAGCCCATGGGAAGGGGGGACAGCAGGGCTGGGAGATGCACTGCAGAGACCATCGGGAGGGACCGAGCTAGTCCGGGGAGCAAGTGTCACCTGAGATCCCCACATGCACTTGCTGTCTGAGGACATCAGGTCCCTGTGGTGTGACCTGTGTTTCTTTCCAAGTTACTGGCAGGCAGCCCTTGGCTCTATCGGTCTCTCTCCCCTCCCTGCTACAAGCCATTGGCTAGTCCTTTAGGGATCCAGGTTTTCAGACCCAGGGTCCTGCACACTTTTTGTGGCTTCCCTACCCCTGCCCATACTTTTGCCATTTTCTTAGCCCCCTTGAGGACTAAAAAAAAGTCGAGGATTAGTTTGAGGGTGCTATCTGTGTTCTGCCAGGACCCTGACTGGCAGGATAGAAATAGCCTAAAAGTATTCTTATTACTCACATTCCTTTCTCAGGTGCATTCCACATATCTATCTTAGTATATTATGTTGTCATGACGCAACTGGTTTTTTCAGGTTCTACATTTACTACTGCACTATTTAACGTCTGTGTCCTGAAAGTGTGCCCTGGGTCAATAACATCTACTGTCCCGAGGTACTCCGGAGAGTACCACCCTAGTGGCCTTAGTCTTGGAGGAAATACCCAAGTCCTGGCATGTGAGAGCAGTTGGCATGAGTAGAGGGCCTTTTGCTCGGACATCTCATAGCAGAACCACAGGATTATGGCCTCCTGTGTTCAGACTAGCTTTAGGCCAACAGTTGTGAATGTCATCATGAAAATGAGGTGATGTCATGATCTTCCACGTTTTGATTGGCATCTCTCTACCAGCCATCGCGAGATTTGTAGTTTCAGCCCTTTCCCTTTTTTCTCAGCTTCAGTCTCCTTGCTATTGTTATTTGAATATTTCGCTGCTTTTACAGCAACGTTAACCTCATCTAGCTACTAGGATGTAAGCCCCAGAGGGCAGGGTCTTCATTTTGTTTGTTTGTTTGTTGTTTTATTCCTATACGGTTAACACTATATGGTAGTTGCTCAATTAAATTCATTGGATTTTGAAAAAATAAACATTTTGTTCCTTTTATCTGAACAGTATTACAGCATGTTGCTTTAACATAACTTACTTAAACAAAACCGTATATACAGGGTTTTCTATATTTAGGGGTCTATTGTGAATGATATTTTCATTAAATTTTAAACATACAGTTTTTAGTGATACTGAGTAACTCTTAAAGGAAAAATTCTGAGACATGAGGCTAACATGCTAAATGCCATGAACATTGGTGTGATAAATGATAAGTATCGTCAAACTGCTTTCCAATAGGGACTTTAAAGACACCATAGCAATGCTAGACTAAAACACAAGTGATTTTAAAAATATGTTTTAAAGATTTCCTTACAAATATAATCAACACACAATCTCCTTTGCTTCCTTTTCTTTGTCTTTTTTTTCCAGCAGAAGGCTGGCTTGTCAAGCATTTGGGATGTCAGAGTAGGTGTCCAGCTACTCTGGAACCTAACAATAGACTAAAGACATAACATTGAAGTTGCATATTCATACTTAGATACTTAAGAGGCAGGAGAAGACCTTTCCAAAGTGAATTTTAGACAGTTCATTCTTGAACATATAGATAACTTGCATCTCAGAGATTTGAGAAAGCTCATTAATATTACTATGAAACTTATGGGTAGCAGGGAATAATTGCAAAAAATGCGCAACCTCTTGTTACAAACTGCAACCGTGCTAGCAGTTTGTACCGTATAAGGATCCAAAAGAGAACTCCAGTATGTCTTCTCTATAGACTGACTAGCTAAGCCAGGAGATTGAAATGTATCTACATTATATTGATAAGGAAAACAAAACAAAAATTTTCAATACCCAAGGCCATTGGCCAATATTAGAATCACAAAAAGAGACACAAGGCAATATTATGTGTGTGTGGATAAATATAAGTAAAAATGCACAGCATCTGCTATGAAATACTCTTATCAAAATATCACACCTGAATCTGATCAAGCCTCTAATACTTGTTTATAAGAAATCTGGGGTCCAGAGGTATATATTGTAGGACACAATGGAGTTGCAGTGAGCTAAATCCAGAATGTGAAATTCTCAGACAAGTGATGAGGATGCTTCAACAAATGAAATACAAGAATTAAAAAAAAGGATGGGGGGGTGTTATTGATGAAAAGATACTTACGAATCATATCAACCAAATGCAGTGCGGACAACATTAGATTCTCATTTGAGTAATCTAGTTGTAAATAAGACACTTATGAGGCAATCTGGGAAATTTGAACATTGATAATATTAAAGGGTTTTTGGTAAATTTTTAAGTGTGATAATGGTATTGTGGTTATGTTATTAAAGAAAGAGTCTTTATGCTTTAAAGATATATAATATAGTATTTATCTATAATATGATATGGTGTCTGAGACTTACTTTTGAATATTCCACTGGGGGAGCTGAAGTACAGATAAAACAAATTTAGTTGTATGTTGATAATTGTTGAAGCTGGGTGATAGATACGTGAGGGTCAATTTACTAGTATTTTTCTTTTATATAGGATTGAAAATCTCTATAATAAAAATACATTATTTATTTATTAATAAAATAACAAACATGTTTAAAAGTAGTTTTCAAGATAATGCATAATACTGGAGATTTTTGTCATAATGTTGGGTGTTTTGCCAAAACCGTAAGCTGGGAATATATGTGCAAAAAACATCAAAAGTGATAGAGGCTGGGAGAGGGAAGGGTACAGCTCAGTGGTAGAGCACGTGCTTAGCATGCAGAAGGTCATGTGTTCAATCCCCAGTACTTCCATTTAAAACAAACAAACAAACAAACAAACCTAATTACCTCTCCACGCTGGATAAAAAAAGAAAATAGCTTTAAAAAAAGAGAAAAAAAACTGATAGAGGCTGAGAGGTTGCATTATAAATGGTCTTTTCTGTATTTTAATTGTTTGCAATGATTGGATATTACTTTTTATCATTAGAAATATTAAAATAAGTAAATTAAGATATATTTCCAAGGATATTTAATGCAGGCCTTTGAAATGGTAAATAGGGGGGAAATTCAATAAGGGAATGATTCAATAAATTATGATACAGACTTGTGTCATAATGGAATAGTATGCAGCCATTTAAAAGGATAGATCTTGATGAATTTCCCTGCTGTGTATGTAACAAACCCACAGCCAACATCATACTCAAAGGTAAAAAGGTTGAAAGATTTTCCTCTAAGATCAGGAGCAAGACAGAGGTGCCCACTCTGACCACTCCTATTCAATATAGTACTGGAAGTCCTAGACTGAGCAATCAGGCAAGAATAGAAATAAAAGGCATCGAAATCAGAAAAGAAGAAGTAAAATTGTCTGTTTTCAGATGATATGATGTTATATACAGAAAATCCTCAACATGCCACCAAAAAACCCACTAGATCAACACATTCAGTAAAGTTGCAAGATATAAAATCAATATACAGAAAACAGTTGCATTTATATACATTAATAACAAAACATCTGACAAAGAAAGAAGACAACCCATTTACAATACCATCAGAAACAATAAAATACTTTGGAATAAATTTAACCAAGAAGGTAAAAATCTGTACACTGAAAACTACAAGACTTTGGTGAGAGAAACTGAAGAAGACATAAACAAATGGAAAGGCGTCCTGTGTTCACAGATTGAAAGAATTAATATTGTTAAAATGTCCATATTACCCAAAGCCATGTAAAGATTCAATGCAATTCCTATCAAAATTCCAATGGCATTTTTCACAGAAATAGAAAAAACAATCCTAAAAGTTGTATGGAGACACAAAAGACCCTGAATAGCCAAAGCAATTCTGAGAAAGAAGAACAAAGCTGGCGGCATCAAACTTCCTGACTTCACATTATACTACAGAGCTATAGTAATCAAAGCAGTGTGGTACTAGCATAAAACTAAACACAGAGACCACTGAAACACAACAAAGGGCCTAGAAATCATCTCCCACATGTACACTCAACTAATACTTGACAAGAGAGCCAAGAACATCCAAAGGACAAATAAATGATGAAAGAATGAAATTGGACCCCTATCTTACACCACTCACAAAAATAAACTCAAAATGGATTAAAGACTGAAACGTAAGACCCCAAACCATAAAATTTTTCAAAGAAAACAGCTCCTTGACTTTGGTCTTGGCAGTTATTTCCTGGATATGACAGCAAAAGCACAAGCAACAAAAGCAAAAGTAAATAAGTGGGACTCCATCAAACTAAAAAGCTTCTGTATAGCAAAGGAAACCATCAACTAAATGAGAAGGCAACCTATGGAATGGGAGGAAATATTTGCAAATTATATATATGATAAGAGGCTGATATCCAAAATATATAGAGAACACATAAAACTCAATAGCAAGACAATAGCAACAAAAACAAAAACAAAATATTCTGATTTTAAAATGGGGGAGAGGAAATGAAGAGATGGTTTTCCAAAGAAGACATCAAAATGGCCAACAGGTACATGAAAAGATGCCCAACATCACTAACCATCGGGGGAGTGGAAATCAAAATGACAGTGAGATAGCTCACACCTGTCAGAATGGCCATCTTCAAAAAGGCAAGAGATAACAAGTGTTGGCGAGGGTGTGGCGAGAAGGGAACACTAGTGCACTGTTGGTGGGAATGCATATTGGTATAGCCACTGTGGAAAACAGTGTGGAGTTTCCTCAGAAATTAAAAATAAAACTACCATATGACCCAGCAATTCCACTTCTGGGTATGTATCCAAAGGAATGGAAATCAGGATCTCATAGAGAGAGCTGCATATGCCAAGATATGGAATCAGCATAAGTGTTCACCATCAACAGATGAATGGATGAAGTACATGAGATTATATATACACATACACACAGAGGAATACTACTCAGCCATTAAAAAGAATGAAAACTTGTCATTTGCAACAACATGGACAGACCTGGAGGGTATTATGCTTAGTGAAATCAGTTAGACAGAGAAGGACAAATACTGTATGGCATCACTAGTATGTGGAATCTAAAAAAGTCAGACTCAGAGAAACAGTACAGCAGTGTTTACCATGGGGTTGGGAGTAGGGGAAATGGGGGAGATATTGGTCAAAGGCTACAAACTTCCAGTTCTAAGATGAACAAGTTCTGGGCTCTAAGGTACAGCCTGGTGATTATAGCTAATGATGCTGTATCATATATTTAAATGCTACCTAGAGAGTAGATCTTAAATGTTTTCACCACAAAAAAAGAAATGGTAATTATGTGACAGGATGGAGGCAGTAGCTAATGCTATGGTGGTAATCAGTTCACAAAAGATGAATGTATCAAATCAACAGGTTGTATACCTTGAACTTTTACCATGTTATGTGTCAATATATCCCAATAAAGCTTGGGAGAGGGTAATCCTGCTTAGGAGGGATGAAGAAGGGCTTAAAGAAAATCATGAAGTACAATTTATAGGGCAAAAGTTTGATGCATGTCATTACATTTCAAAAGTATTTCCGTTCAATTAAGGGAACCAGAGACCAAGTTAATAGACGTATAAAAAATTGGGAGAAGATATCTGAAATGTCCAACACCAACCAACGTTTATACTTAGTATATACAAGAACTCCTGCAAATCAGCAACCACAATAAAAGGTAGGAGCTCTGATAGAAAACTAGGGAAGGAAGATGACAGGCAGTTCACAAGCGAGATGGTAAGAAACATATGAAGAGATATTTGACCTCATTAACATTTAGAGAAATTCAAGTTAAAACAACTATGATATATTATTTATACCCACAAGTTTATCATAAATTGGAGAGCTAGGTCATGTCAAGTTTTGGCAGGGATGAGGGGACAGAGGAACTCCATGCCCAGGGGGTGACAGCAGCCCTTTGAGAGTGCCATCTGGCACTACTTTTTTTTTTTAATTGAAGTATAGTCATTTACAACGTGTCAGTTTCTGGTGTACAGCTCAACATTCCAGTCGCTGGCACTACTTTAAGTAAAACTAAATCCTATGACTTAGGAATCTGAATCCTAGGCAAGTATCCCTGAGCAAATCTTGTCCTCAAAGGGAACACAGATGAGTACATATATTTGTTTGGCAGCAGCCTGGGTATCTGACACTGGTGGACAAAGACTGACAAGGACTAGGTAATATGGATGGATCTTGAAAACACGCTTCACAAAGCAGAACGAATCCAACAAACTGTTTGACCAACACCATTTGCATTCATCTTTTAATTAATAAACTTTATGATTTTTTCTTTTTTTAATTTCATGTTTATTTATTTATCTTTTTTGGGGGAGGAGGGTAATTAGGTTTACTTTTTCTTTTAGAAGAGGTACTGAGGATTGGACTCAGGACCTTGTGTATACTAAGCATGTGCTCTACCACTTAAGCTATACCCTCCCCCCAGATTTTATGATTATTATTATTATTGCAGTTTTAGGTTTGCAAAAACTTGATCAGCTCATACAGAGTTCCCCATATACTCCATCTCTCCATGGCTCACCGTTTCCCTTGTTGACAAAAGTTCAATTAACAAGCAAGTTAAGAATTAAAAAGGGGAATTTTATTTGAGCCAAACAGGATTATAAGCCTGGAAACAGACTCTCAGAAGGCTCTGAGGACTGTTCTGCCTGTTAGAAGTTGAAGGCTTAGTCACGCACATTTCTGAGACAAAAGGTCATACATCAAAATGACATATTGATATTTTAATAAAGTTCACCAAGGATACATAGTCCAGATAAGCATGTATAGAGTGATCAGGAAGTCACCATGATCCATTACAGAGTTTGGAAAGAAGGCTGTTATTTTAAGAAATTGCATTGCCGGCATCAGAAGAAAGGAAAAAAAATAGATTTTTATGGTCAAGCAGGCACTCCCATCTTTTAGGTGCTCTGGTTAATGTGTCATGAAGATGCACTCTGCACATTAGGGGTGGAGGGAGGTGGCCCAAACAAACACAGAGAGGGAATTTGATGTTTCATTTTTCTTGTCCTGCCTTCAAATATCCATTTTATTTCATCACCCCTATTATTAACCTCTTGCATTAGCAAAGAACATTTCTTACAATTCGCAAGCTAATGCTGATACATTGTTAACTAAAGCTAACTTGAGGGTTTACCCTTTGTTTCGTGCAGTTCTATGGATTTGGACAAATGTAGCATGACGTATCTAGCATTGCAGTATCATACAGAACAGTTTCACAGCCCTACAAATCTGCTGTGCTCCATCTAGTCCTCCTTCCCCAACTCCATGAAACTCTTTTACCAACCACTGATCTTTTTTACTATAATTTTTTTAACATTTTTATTATGATAAAGAAAATGTAAAATTTACCATCTTAACCATTTTAGGGGTACAGTTCAGTCGTGTCAAGTACATTCACCTTGTTGTACAACAGATCTCAAGAACTCTTTGATCTTGCAAATTTGAAACCCTGTACCCGTTAAACAACTTCCCACTTCCACCTCCCCCAGCCTCTGGTAACCACATTTCTACTTTCTGTTTCTATGAATTTGACTACTTCAGATACCTCATAAAAGTGGAACCATGCAGTATTTGTCTTTCCACATCTGTTTATCCATTCATCCATCACTTGGGTTACTGCTACCTCTTGGCTGTTGTGAATAGTGCTGCTATGAACATGGGTGTACATGTCTTCATTTTTTCGCCTTTTCCAGAATGTCATATGGTTGGAATCATACAGTATGCAGCCTTTCCAGACTGGCTTCTTCCACTAAGCAATGGGCATTTAAAGTTCCTCCATGTCTTTTCATGGCTTGATAGCTGGTTTCCTTTTATTGCCGAATAATATTCTAGTGTGTGGATGTACCATAGTTTGTTTCTCCATTCACCTTTTGAAGGCCATCTCGGTTGCTTCCACTTTTCAGCAATTATGAATAAAATTACTGTAAACATCCCTGTCCAGGTTTTAGCGTGGACATACATTTTCAGCTCATTTGGATTAATACCTAGGAACACAATTGCTGGGCTATATGGTGGCACTATATTTAGCTTTGCAAGAAACTGCCAAATTCTTCCAATGGGGCTGTACTGTTTTGCATTCCCACCAGCAGATGAGAATTCCTGTTGATCCATATCCTCACCAGCATTTGGTATTGTCAGTATTTTGGATGTTAGCCCTTCTGATAGGTAGGTAATGGTATCCCACTGTTGTTTTCAGTTGTAATTTCCCAATGACATATGATGTTGAGCATCTTTTCATATGCGTATTTGCCATCTGTATATCTTCTTGGTGATTAATATTCTGTGGGGGATCAGTGATTGGACTCTCCTGGGGGGGCGGGGGTCAGTGATTAGTGGACTTCAGACTTCACTGGGCAAGGATCTATGCAGCTATTTGCTGTCTGTTGGGTCAGAGGTAGGAGTCCCTGATATCCGTCCTTAGGTGTCTATTGAGTCAATGATTTGCGATCTGTTGGTGTCACGGGTTGGTGTCTGTAAGAGTCAGGAAACTGGAGTTCTCTTGCTTTAAAGGAACTGAAGGCCTGTGACAGTTGCTGATTGAGGGAAATGTGTAGGTGAACGATTGGGAGGCTTTGGAAGTCAATGATTGTGGTTGTCTGTAAGGTAGTGATTAGGGGGTGGCGTCTGGGATGTGGATGCTCTGGAGGGGTCAATGGTTAGGGTCTATATGTCTAGTGACTACAGGGTGACTTATGTTCCGTATGGTCTGTATGGGGCCTTAGTCTTATGAAATCCATGCCTTTTAGTGATTGTCTGTACTTAAGAGGGTTGAGGGTCAAACCAGTGGGCTTCCTGGGGGACACAGAAGAGGCAATTCTGGATCAGTATTTGTTCATCAACAGCAGTGATTCGGAGCCTCTGGAAATCAGCAGATGGAGCATTCTTGGTGGTTATTTACTGGGTGTGCAGTGAGTCAGTGATTCACAGCCCCAAAATGTCAATGACTGCATCTCTGGGATTTAGTTATTGAGAAATAGAATGTATAACCCCTGTTGGGACCCAGGGCACGCTGCCCCAGAATATGCCTCAATGGCATATTGATTACTCTGAATTAACGTTACTTGAGAAATGGACAATGCAAGAGGAACACGTTGGCCCTCCTTTCTGTCTCCCGGAAAACAGGAAATAAATCTCCCATGTGAAAGGTACACTCTCTACCTCTGGAGGTAGCAGGACACCCTTATTGTCAGAGACAGGGAATTTGGGCCAAGATATCTATACAAACAAACCCTGTTATGCCTTTCATTTACTACCCCAAGCCCAAACTCTGTTTAGATTCTTTACTAATTAAGCACCCCAAACCCAGGTTTCTTTGTCTTGTCAATTCCTCATAGAAATCCCTCAGGGAAATTTATTGTTTCTTTGTCTACAAAGTATAAAATCTGCCTGTTTTAGCCACTTCTTAGGTCCTATTTCTATAAGAGCTCCGTGTACATGAATTAAACTTGTTTCTTTTTCTCCTGTTAATCTGTCAATTTTATTATTAGTCCAGCCACAAGAACTCAAGAGGGGTGGGGGGGAAATTCCCCCTTCCCTGACACCCCAAAACATCTACAGCAATTTCTTTGTTGTGGGGAGCCATACTGTTCATTGTAGGCTGTTTAGCAGAATCCCTGGCTTCTTCTTCCCATTAGATGCCAACAGCACCATCACTCCCTCAATGTAAAAACCAAAAAGTACCTCCTGACATTGCCTAATGTCCCTTGGCGGTGCTGAGGAGGCAAAATTGCCCCCTGTTGAGAATCGTTGGTCTAGAAATAAGGCCAAAGAATGGCACTGCATATAAATGATTAAATTGACATCATAATGATAGAGAATGTCAGATCGGATATATGAACGACGTACAGCGATGTCCAGTTGAGAGAGGAAATACTTAACATGAAATGGAAAGCTTGAAAATAACGAAATGGAAGAAGTTTTTTCTTTGTAAGCACATTAGGTCTCGTTATGCAGCTCACCACTGCCCTGCACATCCCAGTGGAGTGGTGACTGGATTTCTAGAGGTTAAAGGTCATGGGAATTCAGTTCTAAAATACAGAGGAGGATAATGGTGGGGCATAGTTGATTCAGGATGAGCGTGTGGTTGATGGGAAAGCGTGGAGTCTTAGCAGATGTTTTGTGTTGAGGATGTCTGTGAAGAGCCAAGCATCCCTGCCCCAGTGAGGTTTGGGGCTGGTGGCAGGTATTGCTGCTTTCTTCTATTATTTTTGCTTGTATAAAACTTAACGCATCACTCAATAAAAAACGTAAAAAAAAAATTAAACAAAACAAAACAAAACTTAAGGCAGACATCTGCTTCTGGCAGGATGGAGTAAAGAGCTCACTCCTCGCTCCCAAAAGCAACTTAGGGTTGCTGAGAAAAAAACTGTCAAAAACAACCCTTTCAGTGTTCTGGAAACTGACCAAACGCATTCTGCAAACAAGTGTTTTATTCATCAAAACTGCTAGACTGTGGCTCGTAACAGTGCAGTTTGTGGTGGGTTTTTTCCATGTGGCTCCCCTCCCTCTTTCAGCGCTGCTGATGGAGTCGTTCAACCAGGGCAGGGGCCAGCCAGGGAAACACAGTCTTCAGTGCAGCCGCTGGAGATGGCTAGCATGATTGGGAGCATGGCTGGTTTAAGTGGCTATCTCAGCAGCAACCACACGTAGGGGGCCGGCAGAGCCATTAGTGGGACCTTACAGCCTGTTTGGGGCAAGTAATGGACTGGTCTGCCGGGAGTTTAATGAGGAGATCTGGGTGATGGGACATCCATAGGGGGCTTGATAAACTACTTTAGGCAGACAGGCGCCTTTGCGCATGTGCAGCAGAGATCAAAACAGACGCAAACCATCCACCTATCTATCTCTGTCTTACTGAGCCCGTGTTCGCACAGAGGAGACAATGAGCAAGCCCAGTGAGAAATAAAAGCCAGGGCAGACTTGTAAAAGGCTTGAGGTTTGCATGTACTCTCTGGCAGCTAAGCAAGTCAAACATGGCTTGACATGTTTTTGCACAACACTAAGCTGTACAGACATGGGGAGGTGACCCCTAGAAAGCCAGTCTTAAGTATAAGAAAAAGAAAAAAATCGGAGCAGAGACATCAGTGGCTGCCCGCTGCAGGGGAGACAGAGGTCACAGATTTGGTTCAGCTATAAAACCTGGACAAAATGCATGGACCAGCTATTTGAGGGCTCTGAAAAGTAGAGTGGCAAAAGACCGGGGAAGAAGACAAGAATCTGAAGTATCACTGAAACAGTGGCGAGTTTACCTTTTTCATTCTTCCAGTATTCTCCAGCCAGAACTAAACGCAGGGTGAAACCGGAAGCGAGCGCTGTGGTGCAGAGAGAGATCCAGAAGCCCCTTAGTTCTGGCTTCAGGAATAGGAAAGAGAATGTCCAATGCTCAGAGTGTGGAAATTCCCCACTATTTTTATTTTTCTGTTTATTTTCTCTGGTCTCCTGTGTCCAGGACCCTAAGCAATCTCATGGTGGCATCAACAGTGGCCAAAGACCTCAGAGGAGCCAAAACTGAGGGAAGGGAAGCTTCCTCTCCAGTAAGTGGAGCTGTGGTCCCAGGAGGGTGGGGTCTCCCTCCCTCCCTTGAGGGAAGAACTTGGCATAAAATTATGAACTCCAGGGGTCAGTAAACTTTTCCCAGAAAGGGCCAGGCAGTAAATATTTTAGACTTTGTACACCACACAGTCTCTGCGCAGCTACCCAACTCTGCCATTATAGCAGGAAAGCAACCAATGCGTGAACAAGTGAGTGTGGCTGGTTCCAATACAACTTTACTTACAAAAATAGGCAGTGAGCGGGTTTTGGCTCACGGGGCTATAGTTTGCTGGCCTCTGCCACAGAGGAATGGAAATTTATGTGTACACCAAAACCTGTACATCGATGTTTACAGCAGCTTTATGCATAATTGCCCCAAACTGGAAACGACCCAAATGTCCTTCAGTGAGTGAATGTATAAACAAACTGTGATAGATTCATACAATGAAATATACATCTCCTGCTGAGTATTGCTACTCAGTAATAAAAAGGAATGGACCATCGATACGTACATCAACATGGATGAATCTCCAAGTATTATGCAGAGTGAAAGAAGCCAGACTCAAAAGGTTACATACTATAACCTGAGCAAAATTTCCTGATGATTCTGTTTATATGGCTTTTTGGTAAAAGCGTAAGTATAGGACAGAGAACAGATCACTGGTTGCCAGGGACTGGGATGAAGGGGAGGTTTGATTACAAAGGAGCAGCATAAGAGAGTGTCCGGGGGGCTTGAAACTGTTCTGTATACTGATTTAGGTGTACTGTATACTGATTTTGGAATCAATATATGTGTTACTCACTGAACTACACACTAAAACAAGTCAATTTTACTGTATGTAAATTTTAAAGTAATATTTTTGCATGTGGAAAAAATAAATTCCAAATAGACTAAACTGCTGGCTGTAAAAATGTCAGAATATAGAACATGGGATGAAATTTGAGGACGTTATGCCAAGTGAAATAACACAGTCAAAAAGACAAATACTGTATGATTCAACTTATATGCGGTACCTAGAGTAGTCAAATTCATAGACACAGACAGCAGAAGGTTAGTGCCAGGGGCTGGTGGAGGGGAAAATGGGGCATTGGTGTTTAACAGGTACTGAGTTTTAGTTTTGCAAGATGAAAAAGTTCTGGAGATTGGTTGCTTGCACAACCCTGTGAAAATACTTGGCACGACTGAACTATACACTTAAAAATGGTTAAACTGCTAAATGTCAGGTGTGTATTACCACAATTCATTTTTTTTTAATTTTTAGATTTACCGGACAACAATATTGTGAGGGTACTTGATAGAGGCCACATTGCTAGAAACAATATACTAAGTTCAGTTAACATTGACTCCAGATTTTACTCACTATGAAATACTGGAAATACCTCAAAATTCTGAGTAAAATTCACAAGTTTCAATTCTGATCCTTCCTCTTTTTAGGTGTAAGAATAGGAAGAAGTTACTTCATTTCCACTCATCTTATCTAAAAGAACAGTATGAAAATTCTTATCGGTAAATGCAAAGATATTTTTAAACAAAGAGTACAGAGAATTTACCATCAATGTTCTGGGCTTGAGGAAAATATGCAACAAAATTCTCTAACCTTAGAACAGAAATCTCAAAATAGGAGGAAAACAGTAACGAGCAAAGAGTTTTGCATCGTTTTTGCATGAAATGGAAGATGATTGGGCATTTAAGATAAATATTCTCTACTATAAGGGAAAAAACAATAATAGCCCAGGACTTGAATATTTTTATTAAAGTAAAATAAAATATAAATACAGGCCACACAACACAAAAGTATAGCTTAATGGTTTATTATAAGGCAAACAATCTTGTAACCACTACTGAATTCAAGAAAGAACTTTGTCACTCACCTCAGAAGCCCCACCCAATTTCAACCCACCAACCATCACCCTGACTTTATGGCAATTACTTCCTTGAATTTCTTTATCATTATATCACACAGGTGTACATTCCAAACATTGTAGTTTAGAATTTAGTCTTGCCTGTTAAGAAACATTGTTAGATTTTGATGTCTCTTTTCGTCTCAAGTTTGTCACTCAAGTCTGGATTTTCCACAGCCTAGATTTGGGTGGTTGCCCACGTGTGGTGCAGTGTATAAAAAACCTACACTACTACTCCTTTGTGTGTCTCTTGTACTTTCACACTGCTACCACACTCACTTCTCACACCAGACATGTGGGTGTTTCCCCCCTACACACATACGAAGCAATTCTCTGTGACACCAGCTTTCCCACAATTTCACTCAATTCTGACACTACCTACCTGAAGATAGTATCAGATCCCACAGGCTCAGTCCTATGAGACTTCAGATGTCAGTTGCATGTCCAAGCCATTGTGCTTCTGACCAACTAGCTATAGATCAGAGGTTCCTATGACCCAAACCTCAGATTCAGTTAATTCGCTAGAGAAGCTCACAGGAAACTAGTTTACTCATTGTTTACCAGTTTATTTTTAAAAGGATATGATTAAGGATACAGATGAACAGCCGGATGGAAGGGGTATGTAGATCAAGGTATGTGTGAAGGCGAGATTCCCTGCCCTCTCCAAGTGTGCCACTCTCCCAGCACGTCCACGTGTTCACCAACCTAGAAGCTCTCCAAACCCTATACTTTCAGGATTTTTATGGAGGCTTCATAACGTAGCCATGATTGACCATGAACCCCATTTCTAGCCCATCTCCTCTCTCTGGAGAATGGGGGTAGGGCTGAAAACGTCACGCTTCTAAACAAAACTTGGTATTTCTGGTGACCAGCCCCTATCCAGGAACCCACTTAGAGTCACCTCATTCAAACAAAAGATACTGCTGTCACCCAGGAAATTCCAAAGGATTTAGGAGCTCTGTGTCAGGATCCAGGATAAAAGACCAAGTGTGAGAACAAAAGATGCTTCAAGTGCTCTCATCACTTAGGAAATTGCCAGGGCTTTAGGAGTTCGGTGTCAGAAACTGAGGGCAGAGACCTATACATATATATTTTTTTCTGTTATTTCACATGCAGTGCAGCATACTTTCCTGTTCTCTGTTTCCTGCAAACGGGCATCTGGATGCAGAGGCCATATCTGATTGAGGTTTGATCTCTTTAGCAAGACTTCAGGTAGCAGCATGTCTTCTCATCAGGGGCACATAATGTCAGATTGTCATTCTTTTTGTGATGTTAGCAGCTGAGATGCTCAGAGCCTAGATCCACCATTCATTAGTCGTTGTGAAATGGTGATACTCAAACTCTAACAATTCTTTCCCATTTATTAATTGCGATACTTTTAGCAAGGTGCTTTCACTCATCTGTCATTTGGTAACCGATGCTACAGTTCCCATAGGAAAGGCAGGATAAATGATTTATTCTTTTCCTTTTATTGACCAGTTTTCGAGAAAATGATTTGATTCCCTATCACCCTCCAAAGGTTACTACTTTATTAAAGATCATTGTGAATTTGTTAATCTGAACATATTAGATGGGTTTCAGTCAAATCGCAATTATTATCTCCTTGAAGCTCAAATTGTCTCATCTGTGGCCAGTGGAAGATTCCTAAAGCTGGTTCCCAGGTCCTTTGGCCCTGACCCTAGTAAGCCTTGAACACTTCCTCACCATCTGCTATGATGACAAGATTCCAGAGTCATCTTGTACATTTCCAGTCTCAGATCTGGAACCAGTTGTTTCTCTAAGAAATGTTGGTTTCTTTTCATGGGAAATGGTATTTTAAGGCCACAATCTGGGTGCCAGGGTTGTGGATTATTACTGAGTTGGTCACTGTTTCTAGGCCTCTTCCGCAGACATAGCTAGAAAGTGCACACACACACACACACACACACACACACATTCTTTTTAAATAAACTATCTTATGAGATCATCCTGGTATTTCCAATTCAAATTCAAGAATCTAAGTTGGGTTTTTGGTGGGTTTTTTTTTTTTGGTCTGTTTTTACTTAACCTTGTCTCCATTGTATCTGTCTTTCCTTTCTTCCACACCAAAAATACAGCTTCTCAAAGATACAGGGGATGATAGTTATTCATTCATTTATCCCATTGTGTTAGGGGTTCCCAGAATCACCTCACGTTCAATGACTTGCCAGAAGGACTGACAGGATTGAGTATATAGTCGTAGTCACAGCTAAGTTTGATTACAGCAAAAGGATATGTGACAGAATGGGCAAGGGAAAAAGACACAGGCAGAGTCTGAAGGATGCCACGTGCGGGCTTCCTCCTGCTGTCTCTCTCCCGTGATGCAGAGCTCGTTGTTCCCTAGCAACGAAAACGCAGCAATACACGTGTGATGTTTCTGCCCAGGGAAGCCATTAGAGACTCAGTGCCCGAGGTTTTTACTGGGGGCTAATCACACGGCACTCTCTGCCTAGCACGTACCAAAATGGCAAGACTCTTAGAAGGAAGGCAGATGACGGTATAAATCACACTCTTTGCACAAGAGTTTAGGCAAGTGAGCCGTCCTTATCAGTTAAGGAATACTGGGAACACTTTCCAAATGCAAGTTCCCAGCCAAGGGCTAACGTTCCAAGGAGGCCTTTCAAAGACAGCGGTCTTATGCATACTCTCTTAACCCCTTTCTGGATTGTTCACCCGTTGGCCCTTGGCCAAGGCAATTACAGCAAAATCATCAGTAGGACCCCATGCATCAGGGTGAGACCAACCTGTGCTATTGACCTCAGTTATACCTTCTAGGGGTCCTAGATTCCACCAATTAAAACAAATCCTGTTCACCACAAAGATCTAGCTTAGAAAGCCAGGTGGCTTCCTCCTTAAATTTCTAGACGAATCTTTTTTCGGGGGGGGCTGGCTTGTGGCATCTGCTCAAGCACAGTTGACTATGTTCGTTAAGCGGAAGCTGACCTGAAAGTCTTCCGGGGTCTGAGGCCATGTTGGGATGTTCAGGGCGCACACACAGGAAGTGCCATCCCAGAGGGCCCACGTGACATCCCTGGAAACAAAGAGTTCACGATTGTTAGGGCGCCCTGAGCAGGACATACATCAGGAAGGCAGTGCAGCTCACCGGGGCCCCAGTGTGACGTCCCACCATGGGACTTAGATGAACTCCCTTGTCCAGTTTGAATAATTCATTTGAGGCTTTGATTTCAGGACAGACACTAGTGAGACAGAGCTAATGGGGCCCCCAAGGTGGCTTGAAGGCAGCCAGTTTCCATCATTTGGCTTGTCCCACTCAGGGCTTGTCCACCCCTTGTGTGGACTACATTTGGAGGCGCTCTGCAGGCAAAGCACAGTGGCTGGAGCTACCCCTGCGGTCCCATAGTCAGAGCTCTGTCAGGTGTGACTGAAGGCTCATAGTCGGTTTGCATTCCAAATGCTCACAGCAGCTGGGAGATGAAACATCGCAGGGCATCTTTCTTCAGGCAGAGGGGAAAGCTTCCAGGAGCAGTTCAGAAAAATGAAGCTGATTAATGCCCTCTCTGCTCCCCAGCTTTTTCTTGATTTCTCCATGGTTACGACATCAGTGTGTCTCACTGAGTGATCATAACCTTACATTTCCCAATCACTCCACCCTCCTCTAGACCTTTTGTCTGGAAGGGTTGTATGCAAGAAGGAAACATATTTTCCCAGGAAAATATTTTTATACAATTTAACCAGAAAGACACATCACGTTCAGGAATTGGTCAGGAAGAATCCTGAACTTTCCATTTTTTTCCCCAAGTGATTTTGCATAACCTCCCACTCCTTTCGCCCTGATCATTTCCCCAGTGAGTAGCTAGAGAAAAAAAAAAAGCAACCCTTTGCCGGGGGCAGCTACATTTAACCATCAAACGCCTTGCTAAAGTGTGTGTAGCAAGAGAGAGATAAGGGAGGTAGAGTCAGGCTATTGGTTCATTGGTACAAACTGTAAGCCCTTTGGAAAGTGGAACACAGCAACTCAACAGCAGTGACACAGTGGCGGAGGGAGGTCTCGAGTTCCATCTGTGGGGAGTAGGGGGCTATCACACTCCCCGTGATGTACTCCCCAGCCTTGTAGCTTTCAACAGTCACCCCAGGTAAACCACACAAGTAGTCTCTATATCAGAAAACAGAGCCGGGGGTGGAGGCAGGTTGGTGGTGGGGGGCGCGGTGGTGGGGTGGGGAGCAGTAATAGCTCAGAGGTAAAGCATGTGCTTAGCATGCAAGAGGTCCTGGGTTCAATCCTCAGTACCTCCATTAAAAATAAATAAATAAACCTAATTCCACCCCCCCACCACCACCACCAAAAAAGAAATACAGAGATGATCATCTCAAATTCAGAGAACAAGCCCTTTCCCATCAGCATTTGTATGATAATCAAACATCACGTTCAGCCTATTTTTGGAGTTCTGGCTCCACAGAGGCGGTCTGAAATCCAGAATCTGGAATCTGTTCTTCGAGATGCACAGCTCACAGCGAGGCTGAAACAGCTGCAGAAGACAGTTTCAGCTTTCAGCTTAGAGTCAGGCCCAGGCAATTAGGATCTGTGAATCCAGGATATTTTTAAAAAGCCAGCGGCTTTTCTTCAATAGCAGCAAAGCCGAGACAAGGAAGGGCCAGAGAGCTGTGTTCTCAGGCCAAGTAACAAGCCAGGCTTTCCTAAAAGCTCTTTTTGATTGAGTATAGTTAATGCACAATAGTCTATAAGTTACAGGTGTACAATATAGTGATTTACAATTTTAAAGGTTATACTCCATTTATAGTTATTTTAAAATATTGGCTATATTCCCCATGTTATACAATATATCCTTGTAGCTTATTTTATACCTAATAGTTTTGTATCTCTTAATTCCCTACCCCTATATTGCCCCTCCCCACTTCCCTCTCCCCACTGGCAATCACTCATTTGTCCTCTAGATCTGTGAGTCTTAATTTCAATTTTTAAAAATTGAAGTATAGTTGATTTGCAATATTGTGTTAGTTTCAGGTGTACAGCAAAGTGATTCAGTTACATATATATTTTTTCAAATTATTTTCCATTATAGGTTATCACAAAATATTGAATATAGTTCCCCGTGCTATACAGTAAATCCTTGTTGCTTATCTATTTTCTGTGTAGTAGTTTGTATCTATTAATCCCAAACTCCTAATTTATCCCTCCCCCCTCTTCCTCTTTGGTAACCATAAATTTGTTTTCTGTGTCCATGAGTTTGTTTCTGTTTTGTATATAGATTCATTTGTATCATTTCTAAAAGCCCTTTGTAGCTTGTCAGTTTTAGAGTTCAAACAGACTCACTCAAAAATGGGTATGTCGGGCTGGAAAACCAGCAGCCTCTACAGGCCAGGCAGTTCATTTCAACGAGAACACGTTAGCAAACTAAAAGCTGGATTTCAAATCTCCAAAAGTACATTTCCAGCTGAGGATTGCCTCTATTTCCATGTTGTCTCCTTTTTTCCAGAGGCTCCAAAAGGTAAAAATCATTCATCACGGGGTCTTGTTCTGTTTCCAATACTCAAATAGTTTAAACTGCCATCAGCCTACAGACAGAAAAAAACAGGGGAGCTGTGATCCACACTTGTTTTTCCTTTGCAGCTTTCCCTGTCAGGATGATCTGTCTATACTGACGAAATGAAACATATATAACATCTTACATCAACTTTCATCATGTGCCCAGAGCGAAAGCCCTAAGTACAAAGTCTTCTAAATACTCCCCTCTTGGACCTGGAGGGTATTATGATCAGTGAAATAAGTCAGACAGAGAAAGACAAATACTGTATGATATCACTTATAGGTGGAATCTAAAAAATAAAACACACTAGTAAATATAACAAAACAGAAACAGACTCACAGATACAGAGAACAAACTAGTGGTTACCAGTGGGGAGAGGGAAGGGGGGAGGAGCAAGCTAGGGGGAGGAGATGAAGAGGCATAAACTACTTTGTATAAAATTAATAAGCTACAAGGATATATTGTCCAGCACAGGGAACATGGCCAGTATTTTATAAAACTATTAATTTATTTTTAATTGAAGTATAGTCAGTTACAATGTGTCAATTTCTGGTGAACAGCATAATGTTTCAATTATACATATACATAGTAACTTTCAATGGAGTATAATCTATAAAATTTTTGAATCGCTATGTTGTACACCTGAAACTAATCTAATATTGTAAATCAACTCTACCTCAATTTCCAAAAAAAAAGTGGGCAAAGTAAATGTTCAGACAGCACACACAGAAGTCCCTCTTTTTTCCCTCAAACCTCTGGCTGTAAAATCAGCATTTACAGGGTTAACATTGTAGCTGCTTGGAGATCCAGGCTGCAAAATGAGGAGGGGCTGCAGTGGAGCTGGGGCAGCTGCTAAGCAGAAGAAAAGCTAGAGTAGCTTTTTGTTGTTTCTTTCATTCGTTTGTATCCTTCTGATTTATCTAAAGCCTTGCTCCAGCTGTGGGAACTGATTTCACTATTTTCCTTCCACTTGGAGGAGACAGCAACACAAACTTTCAACATTTTTGGTCCACCCAAACCCTGCCTTCCTGAATTTCAGGACCCTTCCCCTCCTACCTGGAGGAGAGAGCAACTACAAACTAATTTTGATTGTCTTCAGTTCATACGAAGTTCATTGAGGGGGAATTATTCGGGCCCTTTCTCCTCCCACTTGGAGGAGAAAATTAAAAACCATCAGCTGAGCTGCCCTTTTCCCTCCCTTTAGCCGCTTGGCCAAGATAGAGCAGCCAGGGGTTGGAGCAAGCCAACTCCTATGGTTGGATTTATTGTTCTCAAATTCCAGAGGGATGGCAGCTCAGCTGCTGTAGGTAACCCCAAAGCACCTAGTCACCAAGATTTTGTCACACCCCATCCCTTTTTTTCCTTTCTTCCTAAGTGATGCTGTAGCCATATTCGGTCAGTGAATCAGTGTTGTTCTATTGAGTCCCACCACTGCTACCACATCCGGTGATTCGCTGCAAGGACTCGTTGGACTGGGGATATAGTTGTATTTGCAGCTAAGGTTTACAACAGCAAATAGATATGCGGTTGAATCAGCCAAGGAAAAAGATCCAGGAGGATGCCATGCACAGGTCTCCTTCTGCCGTCTCCTTCCCACGAGGGGTCACACAGAACTTGCTGTTCCCGCAGCAGCGAAAAACACAGCATTACGTGCGTGCGTGATAGTTCTGCCCAGAGAAGCCAGTTAGAGACTCACTGTCCAAGGTTTTTACTGGGATTTAGTCACCAGGCACCCTCTGCTGAGCATGTACCAATACCCCAGTTCCCCAGAAGGAAAGCAGATGTTTGGCATAAATCACAGTGTTTGCACAGTCAAGGCATGCCGAGCCACCCTCTTCAGTTAGGAAATAGTGGGAATCTTCCTGAAATTCAAGTTCCCAGACGCCAGCCAAGGGCCAGCCCTCTGAGCTGGTCTTTCGAAGGAGAGCCGTCTTGATAACCCCTCTCCGGGGACACGTGTTATTCAGTCTCTGAATTACAGTACTATAGTATACCACCACCACTGATACAATTATCAAGAATAATTTTAAAACATAAATATACTCTCCCTGGTTGCACTGTAACTACATTACCTGAGCCATTACATTCTAAACCCTCCCTTTGAACTGTTATTTGATCTTTTTGTTTGGCTTCTCTCTCTCTCTCTCTTTTTTAATGGAGATGCTGGGGATTGAACCCAGGACCTCATGCAGCATGCGCTCCACCACTGAGCTATGCCCGCTCCTGTTGTTTGATCTTAGTACTTAGTTCAGTGTTTACCACCTGTCCTTAGGTCAAAGACTAATCATTTTGGTTTTCTGAAGCTGGTTCTTTAATAGATTCCTTAGAAGGACGTATGAGGACAATATTTCTCGAGTTCTTGCCTGTTGATGACATTTTGTCCATGTCTTTTATAGCTGATAGACAGTTTTTCATGGTGTAAATTCTCTGCTCACATTTTTGTTCCTTGTGTATCTTAAGTGTTAACGCCACTTTATTTGGGCATAAAGGGTTGCTATCAAAGTCTAGCGACTATCTAATTTTCTTACCCTCATAAATCACTTGCTCTTTTTTTTTTTTCTAGATGCACCAAAGATCTTTTTCTTTATCTTTAAAGTCCAATAATTTATGAGAATATGACTTGGGGGTGGTCATTCTGGGTGGATACTTTCAGGTACATGGTATGTTCTTTCAAATGTTTTTTTTTTCCCTTTTATCTCCCACCCCCTCAGAGATACCAACTACATACATATTAATTAGCTTGAGCCCCATTCATTTTTCAATCTTTTTTCCTTCTACATTTCAATTTGGATAGTTTCTATCACTATGCCTTCAAAGTCACTAATCTTTTCTTCAGAAATGTCTAATCTGCTATTAATTCCATCCATTTATTTTTCATTTCAGATACTGTAGTTTTCATCTCCATAAGTTTTTATTTGGGCCTTTAAAAAAATCTTCTAATCTAGAAAATTTTTCTGCATAATCTAGGCTTCTGAACATTTGGAATGGGGTTGTAATGATGGTTTTAATGTTCTTCACTATTGATGCATAATCTGTGTCATTTCGTGGTCCATTTGATCGATTTATTTTGCTCCAAATTCTGTGTCTTACGTTTTCCTGGTTCATTGCATGCCTGGTTATTTTTTACTGGTTGAAAGACATTGTGGATTTCACCTTGCTTGGGGCTGGATATTTCTGTATTCCTATAAATATCGTTAAGCTTTATCCTGGGACACAGTTAATCTATCTGGGAATAGTTGGATTTCTTCAGGTCTTGCTTTTAAGCTTTATGAGGCAGGGCCAGAGCAGCATCTAGTCTAGGGCTAATTTTGCCCCCACCACAGGCCTTCGAAGTAGTCTACCCAATTCCCTGTGAGTTATGAGGTCTTTTACTCTACCTGGTGAGATAAGGAACTATTCACAATCCTCTGTGAACTCCAGGCGTTATTCCCTCTGACCCTTTCTGGTGGTTCTTTACTCTGCTAAAGACTCAAGCAGGACCCTCTACAGATCTCTGGAGCTCCCTCTATTTCTCTGTATCTCTCTCCTCTCCAGTGCCCTGTGCACTCTAGTTGCCTTGGTCTCCTTGGACTCCCGGGTCCATCTCCTTAATTCAGGGAGAGTACTGGGCTCTGCTCGAGTTCCTCTTTCCAGTGCTGTGACTGGAAACTCTACCCAGGCTAAAGTATTTGTAGGGCTCACTTCATTTGTTTCCCTTCTCAAGGATCACGGCTCCTCACTGCCTGATGTCCAATGTCTTGAAGACCACTGTTTCATATATTTTATCATCAATTTTGTTGTTTCAGGTGGGAGGGTATATCTCGTCCCTGTTACCCCCACCTTGGCCAGAAGCAGAAAGAAGTCTGCTGTGCTCTGTCCGTATGCAGTTTTACTTTGTCTTTTACTATTCCAGGAAGTTTTCTGGAGTTACAGTTTTTTAGTATTTCTTTTGTTCCCTTGGTCTGGTTTTCTTTATCAGGGACTTTTATGGTATATGAATTAGATCTTCCTTTTTTTTCCTCTCTCTCTCTCTTTTTTTAAAAATTGAAGTATAGTTAGTTTACAATGTTGTATCAGTTCCTTGAATTGGATCTTCTTTTTCTACCTTTGTCATTTGTCCTCAAATCTTTCACTTTCTTTTTTCTTAAGAAACATGTTCCTCCTTTTTGTCTTCTACTTCCCTTAAGCCATCATGTGTTGCGTTTATTTGCTTTGCACGCCTTATAGTTTAGTCTTCTATTCTGAAATGACTTTTTCTTTTCTTCCAAATATTCCCTGAGATCTATCAAGGTATTTCTGAAATTTTCTAATACTTATTTATGTTATCCTTTCATTCCCTTGCATCATTTTCTTTTTTTCTTTGGGAGAGGGGAGGAGGTAATTACGTTTTTTTATTTTTTATTATTTTTTAACATTTTTTATTGATTTATAATCATTTTACAATGTTGTGTCAAATTCCAGTGTTCACTTTTTTTATTAATTAATTAATTTATTTGTTTATCTAATGGAGGTACTGGGGATTGAACCCAGGACCTTGTGCATGCTAAGCACATGCTCCACCACTGAGCTATATCCTCTCCTCAACCATTTTCTTAATGTCTTTTAGCTTGTTCAAAATAGCTGGCTGTAGTGTTGATCTCTTCTGTGAGCATGTTTCTGGCATGTTTTCATTGTCTCTAAGGTTGGTATCCTACCCCTCGTTCTTTTATTCTTACAGCAACACTGTATGGGACTTGCCTTCTGTACATTTTGGTTGCTCTTTATATGAAAATAGTTCTCCTTAACTTTTGGAAGTGGGTAGGGTTCAGGGTAGTTTCTCAAGTGTCAGAGCTCCCTCTTCTGTTGTTTTTGCATAGTGCTAAAGATTATGACAACTTGTTTTTGAGATTTCTTGACTCTATTCCCGCACTTTGATCTGGACATCCTCTTTCCTTACTGAGGTAGGCTGAATAATAGCTCCCTGAAAGAAACCCATGTCCTAATCCCTGAAACCTGTGAATGTTACCATATGGCAAAAAAAAAAACAAAACCAAACAGACTTAAATTTTTTTTTGTTTTATTGTTTCTTTGTTTTGAGGGGAGGTAATTAGGCTTTGTTTGTTTGTTTGTTTAATGGAGGTACTGGGGATTGAACCCAGGACCTCGTGCATGCTATGCATGCGTTCTATCAAAGGGCTATAACTTCCCCCCAAAAAAAGGACTTCTGAGATGAGATGACCCTGGATTATCCAGGTGGGCCCTAACTTCAATGACAAGTGTCTTTATAAAAGGGAGGCAAATGGGGAATCACACAAATTGAAAAGGAGAAGAAAATATGACTATGGAGGCAGACATTGGAGAGATGTGGCCACAAGCCAAGGAATGCCAGCAGCCAGCAGAAGCTGGAAGAGGCAAGGGATGGATTCTCCCTTCAAGCTCCCAGAGGGAGCATGGCCCTGCCAACACCTTGATCTTGCCCTAGTGATACTGATTTGGGACTTCTGGCCTCCAAAACTGTGAGAGAATACATTTCTGTTGTTTTAAGCCACTAAGTTTGTGGCAGTTTGTTACAGCCGCAATAGGAAACGAACACAGAGTTTGGTATCAGAAGTGGGGTGTTGCTCTAACAAACAGCTAAAAATGTGGGCATGGCTCTGGAATAGGGTAGTTGGGTAATATGTAGAGGCTGGAAGAATGTTAAGGAGCACAACAGAAAAAAGCCTAGTTTGCCTAAAATAGACTGTTGGTAGAAATACTGATGCTGAAGGCACTGCTGGTGAGGGCTCAGAAGAAGTGAGGAATGCTGGGAATCTCTGGATGGAGCAGGACCCTGCTGAAACCTTCACTTTGGCCCAGTGATGCTGATTTCAGACTATTTGCCTCCAAAACTGTGAGAGAATAAATTACTGTTGATTTAAACCACCCAGGTCCAGGTAATTTGTTACAGCAGCCACAGGAAATGAAAAAATGCAGTTATTTTTCTAGTATCCTAAACTGCTCAATTTTGATTTTACCCCCAGAGGTTTCTCCTCGGCGTAGATCCCTGTCTTAGAAGAAAGCCCTTGTGGATCAGTGTACAATAAAGGATTAACTCAGCAGATCTGGGTTGGCCAAACCTTGCAAATTCTAAAGAAAGGTTTGGCCCTTGCCCAGCTCCTGGTAGACAGCTCTAAGCCCTTGGAATATCCTGCCTGTTAAGAATATCTTCGTTTACCTGAATCCATGAGCCATGCCATATAGTTTATTCTAAAACTGTAATTGATGGTGGAGGTCTTGGACCATCCAGAATCAGCTTGAACTTTGGAGGGACCGGGCAGCTAAGGTCAGCTATGCCTATGTGACTGGCTCCAAAGAAAAACTCTGACACCTAGGCTTAGGTGAGCTTCTCTGGTTGGCAACACTTCTGTGTGTTACCCCACGTCTTGTTTGGAGAACTAAGCACTGGACAGATGGCTCTCCTGGGAGAGGAGAATTGGAAGCTTGCTCCTGGTCTTTCCTGGACTCTGCCCTATTTGCTGATTTAAATCTATCCTTTTGTTGTAATAAACTATAACAATGAGTGTAACAGCTTTGCTAAATTCCCTGAGTTCTCCTGGTGAATCACTGAACCTGTGGGTGGTCTTGGGGTCCCCTAAGCACAGTCAGTCTGAAGGGTTCTTAGGAATTAGGCTGCTCCAGCCCCTTCAGACCTTACTGCAGACCCCTTACACTCACTTGTTACTGGATGGAGCAAAACACCTCTCAGTTTCAGCTGCGGAATTCAAATTGGCCTGCCATCCCTGTTGACTGTTTTGGCATTCTCCTGTTCTCAGATCTGACAAATACCCCTTACTTCCCTCTGCTTTTTCCTACACCGATAACTATACCATGCAGTTCTGGTGGCTGTTGGTGACTTGTCCTCACCCACATGTAATTTGTGTTTCATAGGTATTTTGGCTGTCTATGGTTGTGTAAATACACCACACCAAAACTTAGGGGCTTAAAATAATAACCGTTTGATTGCTTACCTTTGGGTGAAAAACTTGGGCAGAGCTCAGTGAGAATGACTCTGTTTCTTCCCCCATATGATGTCTGAGGCAGCTGGGATGGGGTTGGAGGATCCAAGATGCTTTCATCACATGACTGGAACCTTAGTCTTAGTTGTCAGTTGGGGCCTAAGTTCTCAAGCCCATGGCCTCTTTTTTAAAATGGTGTCTCATTGTCATACTAAGTAAAGTAAGCCAGAAAGAGAAAGAAAAGTGCCATATGATATCACTTACCTGTGGAATCTAAAAAAAGGACACAAGTGAACTTATTTACAAAACAGAAGCAGACTCACAGACATAGAAAACAAATTTATGGTTACCAGAGGGGGAAGGGGGGTGGGGAGGGATAAATTGGGAGTTCAGGATTTGTAGATGCTAACTACTATATATAAAATAGATAAACAACAAGGTCCTACTGTATGGCACAGGGAACTATACTCAATAGCTTGTAGTAACCTACAATGAAAAAGAATATGAAAAGGAATATATGTGTATGTATAACTGAATCATTATGCTGTACACCAGAAATTAACACAACACTGTAAATTGACTATACTTCATAAAAATAAATAGATAAATGGTATCTCAGAGCTTCAGTCTTCAGAAGGACAGAAGGACACTTTCATAGGGTGTCTAGGTTCCTCTCTCACTAAAGCAGAAGCTCAAGGCCTCTTAAGGCCTGGGCTCAGAAGCCCCAGAATGCCATTTCTACTGTGTTTTATTGGTGAAACAGAACGTAAGGTCAGCCCAGACACAGAAAGTGAAAAACTACACTCCACACCTGATGGGAGGAGTGGCAAGCACTAACGAGGACGGAAATATTGTTGGCAATTACATCTGCAGAAAATCTTACTATACTGGGGACACTGTGGTCCCTAGTTTCACTGTGAGTGTTGTCCATGCATTTTGATTTTGCTGTTTGGTTGCTCTGTCTCTTTGTATGTTGGCATGAAGAGAGATATAAAACCTGTTCTGCTCTCACCATGTTACCAGCATCCATTCTAATTTTTAAAAAGTTATCTCAGAAAAGAAGAGAAATTTGGGGCAAGGGTAGAACAAAGAAGTGAAAATATTCTAAATGGCTCATTCTCCTGAGAAATTAAGAGTAAAGGCAAATAACATATCTCTCTGTGGGGTGTGTGTGTGTGTGTGTGTGTGTGTGTGTGTTTAATTGACCAATAGAGAAAATCTGAATCATGTTTGTAAGTAATGGAAGGATAATCACCAGCAGAATTGATAAGCAGAGTTAACCTTCCAAATTACTAAGAGAGGGAGAAGGAGAATGAACAGGAACTTAATAGAGACAGCAAACGTAAGGAAACTGAAAAAGAGTAATAAGGTGTACCCTGATGGGATTCAGGATAGAGAAAAACAGGATACTGGCCCTAGGGAGTGGAGATGCATATCTAAGGAATAATTTCAATAAGCACAGACTCTTGCAAGTTCACATATATAGAAAAGCAGTAAAATCATGAACTTGATTTATTTTTTAAAAAATTTGGGGGGGGGGTGATTAGGTTTATTTATTTATTTTTAAGGAAGGTACAGAGGATTCAACCCAGAACTTCATGCATGCTAAGTATGCACTCGACCACTGAGCTATACCCTCCCCTCTTAAAGTCATTAACTTGAGATGTTTGGTTTTTGTGATTAGCAGTATTCCTTTGATGTTGATTACAATTTTTTTTTTTTTTTTTTTGCAAAAACTCCCGTATATCCTGTCCCCTCCCTTACCTTTTTGGAACAGTTCCGCAGAGCTGTCTAAGAGGCCATCTCCCGGGCTTGAAGTCCTCAGAATGTCTGCCAAATAAAACATAATTCTCAAAAAAACCCAAAACAAAACAGAGTAACAACAAAACAGAAAAAGAGAAACAGTCCGTTGGAAGGCACAAAATCAGGCATATCGTTAACAAATGAAATCGACTGGGTTCTCCTATATGAGACTGAAACTGGGTTAAAAAAGAAGAGTTACGTGTTGCTTCCTAAAAGCACATTTAAAATAAAGAGGCAAAACTAAACACCGTGTAAGGATACATCAGGTAAATGCAAGCAGAATAAAAGTAGGTCTCATGATATAATAATCAAGTTAAAGTCTGAGGCCAAAAGCATTCAATAGATTAAGAAAAAAGAGAGAGATTATGTAATATAAAGTATATATTAGATGAAGATATAATATGTGTAAATATTTATACAAACACAAACAACATCAGCAAAAATTCATAGAAAAGGAACAAAACTTTAAAATCATAATATATAATGGGAGAGTATACCTCTTTCAGAGTATGATAAATCAAGCTAAACAAAAGCAATTAAAGGTTAAAAAGATATTAAAATTATAATCAATAAGCTACCTTTAAAAGATATAAAAAGAACTTTGTATCTTACAGACTATGTAATCTCTACTCCTATGTCCTTGCAACATTAAAAAAAAAAAAACATTCAATTATCTAACTTTGCCTCAGAGAAATGATTGATACACTTTTAAAAGCAGGGCTTTGGCAGATCACATTCTCGGATAAGGTCCAACAAAAACAAAAACAAATTAAAATATCACCAAAATATCTTAACCAGTTGGAAATTAAGAAACATTTTTCAAAATAAATTAGAACTAAGTGGGTCTATAGAGTCCAGACCATAGAGAAAGATAAAATTTTCCCAATTTATTTTTTAAAAGGAGAATAACCTTAATACCCAAACTAAAATATATTGCAAAAAAAAAAAAGATAACTAGAGAAAATCTTTCATGAAAATAGCTGAAATTTTCTAAATAAAATATCAGCATATCAAATAAATCCAGATATGTCTTGAGAAAAAAATACACCCTAACGTTAAGATGATTCCAGGAATGTTAGTGTGATTTAATATTTATAAGTCAGTCAACATACTTCATTACACCAATACTTTAGAAAAGCCACATAATTAACATTAAAAAGTATATGATACAATCCAGTAGCCATTATATTAATAATAAAAACTCAAAATAGCAATAGAATGAAACTACTTTAAATTGAGAAAACCATTTTCCAAAAATTGCCAGAAAGCTTTAAATTATTGGTAAAATATTTAAAATAATTTGCATTATAATTGGCAACATGATAGGGGTACTCTTTATCATATCTCAACGTTTTTTTTCAACATTATTTTGTTTGGGTAGACTGCCCTTGGAGAACATTCTTGAGATGTATGTCAGATAATGTTTTGCCTATATTTTCTTCTAGGAGGTTTATTGTATCTTGTCTTATGTTTAAGTCTTTGATCCATTTTGAGTTTATTTTTGTGTATGGTGTAAGGGAGTCAACATTATTTTGAAGGTCCTATCTCAACATCAAAGTCTGATACAACTTTCCACAATGATGAAGTATTCTATAAATATGCTGTCTAATATAGTAGCCACGAGCCATATGTTGCCATGAGCACTTGAAATGTGGCTACGTGACTAAGAAACTGAATTTTAAATTTTATTTAGCCCCAATAAATTCAAATTTAAATAGCCACATAAGCTCAGTGGCTACCAGAGTGGACAGCTAATTCAGTGAAAAAAGAAGAAATAATCACATCAAATATCAGATAAAAGAGAACATTATCTAAATCTGATATGATTGTACAATTAGAAAACCTAAGACACTATACTAAGAAGTTACCAGAATTGTTGAGGTATTTTTGATAAAGGGCTGAATATGAGGTAAAATTATAAAAATAAGTATTTCCTTTCTATACTAGCAGTTAGTAGATAGGATTAGCAAAAAGAAGTCTTAACAATGACAACAAAAATATTATAAATACCCAAGAGTAAATTTGATCAAAAGATGATGGACTTATAAGAAGAAAACTATATTGATGGGGAGGGTATAGCTCAAGTGGTCGAGTGCACACTTAGCATACACAAGGTCCTAGGTTCAATCCCCAGTACGTCCTCTAAAAATAAATACATAAGTAAGCCTAATTACCTCCCCCCAAAAAATAAAAATTAAAAAAATGTTAAAAAGAAGAAGAAAACTATAAATTATTATTGCAGCATATAAGACAAGACATAATCAAATAGAGACATATCAAATCCTTAGATATAAAAGTTTATTATAATAAAAAGCATTAACTCTTCCCAAACTATTCTATGAATATAATACAGTTCCAATCAGAATTACAATAGTTTTGTTTTGTTGAGGGTTTTTTGGGGGGCGGGGGTAGCATTCATTTTGAAACTTGATGAAATGATTTTAAACTTCAGAAAGTTCCCAGAAAAATAAATCTGCAAGAACAGAAATTCTTTGAAGTCAAATAGATTACAGAGACACAACTGAGTACAGATCAAGCTAAATATATTTGTGACCTTATATGATAGAAATGACATTTAATTCAGTGGTTATAGGGCATTATGTTCCATAGATGGTGCTAGCTGATAATGTTGAATTATACCTGAGCCCTGTGATCCTGGTAAATAGTGAAGGTTAAGAAATTCCTTTATGAACTCTACTACACTGCTGGTGGGAATGTAGTTTGGTGCAGCCACTATGGAAAACAGTATGGAGATTCCTTAAAAAACTAAAAATAGACTTACCCTATGATCCAGCAATCCCACTCCTGGGCATATATCCAGAGAGAACTCTAATTCAAAAAGATACATGCACCCCAATGTTCACAGCAGCACTATATACAATAGCCAAGACATGGAAGCAACCTAAACAGATGACTGGATAAAGAAGTGGTGGTATATTTATACAATGGAATACTACTCAGCTATAAAAAGGAATAAAACATGCCATTTGTAGCAATATCGATGGACCTACAGATTGCCATACTAAGTGAAGTAAGCCAGAAAGAGAAAGAAAAATACCATTTGATAACACTTATAGGAGTTTGGGATTAGCAGATACAAACTACTATATACAAAACAGATAAACAACAAGGTCCTACTGTATAGCACAAGGAACTATATTCAATAACTTGTAATAGCCTATAATGAAAAAGAATATGAAAAATAATATATATGTATATGTGTATATATATATAACTGAATCACTACGCTGTACACCAGAAACCAACACAACATTGTAAATCAACTATACTTCGATTAAAAAAAAAAACAAGAAATCTCCTTACTCTTTAGTGTTCTGAAAAACGACTTACTGCAAAGAATCTCCCTTGCCTAGATGACTTTGGACTCATGGATACCCCTTGTTTACCTGGATACAGACCCTCCAAATTCCCATTCTTTGCTTCATAAACACTGATTAATCCTAGCAAAATACTTGTTAGCCAAACTTGAGTCAGGTTTCTCTCTTTCCTACAGTTTCCTGAACTCTGCTTGCCCCCAAGCCTGAGCAAGCACCAAAAAATGTGGAACGTGCCCCTCTTCTCAGCTTCTCCTGGGAATCGGCTGACCACAGTGGGTACTTTCCTGTCAGACCCCGCTGGTCATTCCCCTGTTTGTCCAGCTTCTCCTCCGCAGATTCTGCTTTTCTTGGCTTGCCTCGACCTAACCCTACCTATAAAAGAAACGCCTTTTTCTGTTTGGTTTTGAGATGCTTGCAGATTTCTCAGTTGGGAGTTTTCTCCCTACTGCAAGAGTCTTTCTTTCTAATTAGTCTCGCCCTATCAAAGTCTGGGTTTGTTTTTATTTGACACAGTCACAGCAAAGCTTGACCTCGATCTCATAACATACACCAGAGTAAATTTCAGCTAGATTAAAGATTTAAGTAGAAAATTTTAAACAATAAAAGTGAAATAAATGTTAAGACTATCTTTTTAGGACTACCTGGAATGGAAAGAGGGACCATGCAAGACAGGAAATACAGAAGCCAGAAAAGAAAGCTTATTTTTGATGAAATAATACATTTTCTAATTATACATCAAAGGACATGTATAAAAGGCAAAGGGCAAAAAGAGTTAGGGGGAAAATACTGCAAAGCAATTAACAAAGGGTTAATAGCTCTAATGGACAAAGAGCTCCTACAAATTGATAAGAAAAAGACAAATCACTCTAAAGAAAGTTGGACAAAGGATATGAAGTTTTGTGGAGGAGAAAATCTAAACAGTCAACAAGCAGAAAAAGTTCCTCAGTTGCACAAGTGGTCAGGAAAATGCAAATTAAAGTGGTTAAACTAGCCCTCAGATTGGCAAAAATCTGAGCATCAGCATTCAGTGCTAGAGGAGATTTGCCTTGATGAACTTACATTTTGCTGGTGGGAGTAGGAAATATTACAGTCTTTTGGGTTAGTGATTTGGCTGTATCCATTCAACAACACAATATCCTTACTTGTATTTAATAATAAAACTTCAAAATATAGGAAGCAAAAATTGACTGGTGGAAAGAAAACCTGACTTATCAATACAGTGGGAGATCTGGTCTCTCAGTAACTCAGGGAACAAACAGAAGAAAATCATCAGGAAGGACACACATTTTAAACAGCCCAACTAATAAGCTTGAACCAATAAACAAATAGGCTAAACCCAACAACTGGAAAATACAGTCTTTTCAATCAAGAGATGAAACATTTTCGAAAACTGGGTCGGTACTTGAGACTTAAGGCAAGTTTCAACAAATTTCAAAGACAGCATCATTCAGACAACATTCTCCAACCACAATGCAATTAGGTTAGAAATCACTAACATTAGGATTAATTTTGTGTTTGAGGAAATGAAAACCGGTGTCAAGAACTGTACAATTTTCTACACTCCCTGTAAATTCCTCCTTTAATCATTAATTCTGAGAACAGGATACAAATGAATAATGGGCTAAATCGAAAATTGCTCCTTTAGGCAGCTTTCCAACACCTGCGGGCCAAAGCCCACCAAACGTGCACCTGGCACTCAGCTGCTTATGTTTCCTTCTCCTCTAAAATTCCCCTCCCACATAAAATTCTCCATGCTCCAGGAGACACTGCCCTGGGCGGTTCTCCTCGTGGCAGCATCCTGAATAAAGTACCTATTCCATTGCTCTTTGAGTCTCGAAGAATTTTTGCAAGTTCGACACTGGACTTGTAAATAATTCTTGAGTCAAAAGGGGGAAAATGTTACAAAATGAGCATTTGAGACTGAACACTAAGGAAAATCAAACAAACCAAAACTTGGAACTTTAAAAGAGAACTTTAGCCTCCATGCTTCTATAAGGAAACCGGGAGGGCTGATTACTGGATTAAAAAAAAAATGGGATGAAATGTCCCACCACTGAGGTCACAAGCCCCTCAATGGCTCCCTCCACGGATACTTAAGTTTCTGGCGCTCAGTCACCTCAGCTCCCCGCGCCCAGAGAGGTTAAACTCTCGCTGCGGGCGACTTCCGCTTCCTGGCCTAAATCTGACACGTCCCATTCCCCAAGTGGCAACTACCCAGGGTCGGTGACAGCCGAGGAGCCGGGCGAGGCCCTCAGCCGACCGGTGGACAGAGGCGCCGGCAGGTGGGCACGTAGCGGCGCCCCGGGCTCTGGCTCCGCGAGGCGCCCGCGCCGATCAGGGGGCCTTTCCGCACCCAGGAGAAATGGAGCCGCGGCAGGGGCCCGGGGCAGGGGCGGGCCAGCGTCTGGGCCCGCGGCTTGGAGGAGGCTTTCTAGCTAGGATGCGGGGAGCGGCGGGGGGACAGGGGTGGCGGCTGGCGACGCGTGAAGATGCCGCGGCTCCCCGGGGATGCAGCCTGAGGGCGGGGCCCCAGAGCGCCGAGAAGCCCCGGCGCCCGGCCTGCGCCTCGGGGTGGCGGTGGAGGGTGCGGCGCCGGCGGGAGGCGGCCGGGAGCCGCAGCCGGCTCTGCTGGGCCGGGTTCGCACCTGGGCGGCCCCACCGGGGAAGCTCGGGCAGCGGACCTCCGGCTTTGCCGCCTCAGAGCTGCCCACCCTCCCAAGATGGCGACTCCCGGAGAGACACTCCCAAGGGAACAGCCATGTTCGGGGCCTGACAAAGTCACTAAAGAAAATTTGAAAGCCCGCCTCTTCTCCGACACACCCAGACACGCGCCCGCACTGACACTTCGCGAGGGCACCGCGTGCGGCTGGGGGCGGACGGCCGCTGCCACGCCGGCACTGAGCATGTGCAGTGTGAGGTCCAGGAACGCGAGCGTCCAGCAGAGGCAGTTTCCACACTTAGGGCTCCGGGACTGAGTTTAACGGAGGCGCCGATTTAGGGCCAGCAAAGCATTGACATAATTATGGGGGTATTAGGACATGGCTTTCGTGCTCAGTGATGGTACTCTGTGGGGTGAGTGATGGGGGGACTGTGGGATGAGTATTGGGGGTCTGTGGGGTCAGTGATGACAGTCTATAGGGTGAGCAGGGGACATCCGTGAGGTGAGCAATGAAAAGTCTGTGGGGTGAGTGATGAAGATCCTTGGAGGCCACTGATGGGGTATGTGGGATAAGTGACTGGATCTGTGGGATAAGTGACAGAGGGCTGTGGGGTGAATGATCAGGGGTAAGTGGAGAAGGGAATGGGGACTGTGGTATGAGTGATAGGGTCTCTGAAGTGTGATGCGTGCTCTGTGGAGTTAGTGATGGAGGTCCTTGGAGCAAATGATTGGGTGTCCTGGGGGTTAGTGGGGTAAGTGATGGGGGTCCGTGAGATGAATGATGGAGGTTCAGTGGGGTGAGTGATGAGGGTGTTTGGAGAGAGTAATGGGTGGTCTGTGGAGTGAATGGTGGAGAGCCTGTGGGTATTACAGAGTGGGTGAGTGAGTGATGGGGAGTTTTTGAGGTAAGTGATGAGTTTTTGAGGTGAGTGATTAGGGCCGTGGGGTGAGTGTTGCAGAGTCTATGAGGTGAATAATGGGGTTTATTGGGTGGATGGACAAGGTTTCTGTGGTGTGAGTGATGGAGTTCTGTGGGATGAGTGATAGTTTATTTGGGACTAGTTATGGATGGACCTATGGAATCAGATATGCTGCTTCTTGAGGTCAGTGATAGGTGGTCCAAGGACTGAGATGGGATTGTTTCAAAAACCTACTTTTGACCTTCTTAGTCCTCCTGTATCTCTGTTTTCTGTGTCATTAGTTTCTGCCCTTGATTTCATTATTTCTTTTCTTTGGGTTTTTTCTTTTATTCTTATTTTTAAATTCCTAAATTGAATGCTTATCTCATTAATATTCATATTCTTTTATAGTATAAAGCATTAGGTTCATGAATTTTTCTCTAAGAACACTTTAGCTCCATGTAACAAGTTTTGATATGTAACATTTTCACTATAGTTTACTAATAGTGTTTCCTAATTTCTGTTGTGGTTTTTTTCTCTGTTATTTAAATATGAGATTTTGATTTCCCCAAAAGTTGACTTTTTTGCTATTGATTTCTAAATTACAGGCAGAGACTGTCATCTGAGTAATTTTTAGGTGCAGGAATGGATATTCCTTAAAGTGGATGTTATACGTGTTGAACTTTAAGTTAAATTATTTTCCAAAACTTTTGTAAAATTGCAGTTCCCACCAGCAATATGTAAAAGGGCTCATTCCAAAATCATCTCCCACACTGAATGTTGCTGCTTTTTTATTCCCACCATTCTGAGGGCCAAACACAACAGTATCTAGCTTACTTTGATTTGCATTTTCCTGACAACTAGCAGTTGAACACCTTCTCATATATACTGGCCATTGAAATGTATTTTAAAAAATTTTCATATCCTTTGCTTTTTGTTTTCTTTACACAGACTGTCTTTCTTACTAATTTGTGAATATTAACTTTCTCTCATTTTTTGTAATTTTTCCCTTTATCTCTCTTTATATCTTGATTTTTGAAAGGTGTCTTCATATATAATTAGAAAAAACAATCATCTGATTAGATGATTTTGCCTTTACAGCTTCTGAATATCTTGTCTTGCCTAGTCAGTTCTCCCCGCTTCGTGCTTAAACAAATATATGCCTTAAGTTTAACATTTTTATTGTTTTAATTGTTAACGTTTAATTTTAGTCCAGCTGGGAAATTCTGCTGTGTGGTGTGAAATGAGATCAAAGTTTGTATTTTCCATTTGGATAGAAAATTTGCCAGCACCAATCATTAAATAAATACCCTTTTCTAACTCAATTAAATGCCACTTTTGTCACATAAATTCCCAAATGTATATTGTTCTATTTCTGAACTCTAATTTTTTGCTTCTGATATATGTATCTACTCCCTTTAAAAAATTTGTTTTGACTTTAGAAATACTTTTAGTATTGAATAGTGCTACTCCCTTCACTGGTTTTTGTTTTGTTTTGTTTTCTTTAATATTCTTTAGCATTTATTCTTCCATATGAATGTTAAAGCCGTTTTATTTCATTTCAAAAACAACCATTAAAACTATATTTTATAGTTTTCTTCTTAAAGATTCAGCACCTTTTTTAAAAAAATTATTCTTAGCTATTTTACATTTGATTTCATCATTATGGTGAATAGCATATTTCTCTATTTCCATAGAAAAAATAGACCGATTTTTAAAGTTTTATTTCTTTTTTGTATTTTGTTTCTTATCCAATCCAGTTATCACATTCTCATGTGAATTCTAGTTGCCTTTTATGGTCTTTTAGTTTTCCTAGATATATCATGTCACATCCAAGTAACAGTGATGCTCTCTTCCTCTCAAATATTTATTCTGATTACCTCATCTTCTCCTATTGCATTAGCTAGAGCTTTTAGAACAATGTTGAGTGATACTTGATAGAGGGTACCCCTATTTTGTTGCTAATTTGAAATTGAAGGGTATTCATTCATTCATTCAACAAATATTTATCGAGTACCTTTCCCTTTCCAGATACTGGGTTTGAAATCCTGCATGGCCACTTACTAGCTACTTGATCTTTTTTTTTTTTCTAACAGCTTTATTGATATAATTCACCCACTATAAACGCCACCATTTAAAGCTTCCAATTCAGTGGTTTTTAGTATATTCAGAGTTGTGCAACCACCAACACAATCTAATTTCAGAGCATTTCGTCACCCCAAAAGCAAACATCGTACTAATTCCTCATTCCCACCCCATACCTCTAATTTACTTTACCCAGCCACTAATTTACTTTCTGTCTCTAAAAATTTGCCTGCTCTAGACTTTTCATATACATAGAATCAAATAATGTGTGGTCTTTTGTGGCTGTCTTCTTTCACTTCGTGTGTTTTCAAGATTCATCCATGCTATAGCATATATCAGTACTTCATACTTCATTACTGCATAATATTCCTTTGCATGGATATACTACATTGTGTTTATCCATTCATCAGTTGATGGCCATTTAGGTTGTTTTCACTTTTTGGCTACTATGAATAATGCTGCTGTGAACATTTGTGTGCAAGTTTTTGTATGGACATATGTTTTCATTTCTCTTGAAAGTGGAATTGCTAGATCATATGGTACCTGTGAAGAACTGCCAAACTGTTTTATAAAATGGTTGCACCATTTTACATCCCACCAGCTATGTATGAAGGTTCCAGTATATCACATGCTCATCAACACTTGTTATTGTCTGGTTTTTTTCCTTTGATTCTAGCCATCTCAGTGGGTGTGAAGTGCTATCTCATTGTGGTTTTGATTTCTATGTCCCGAGTGAATATTGGTGTTGAGCATCTTTTCATGTGTGCAATGGACTGAATGTTTATATACCCCCAAAACTCTAATCCCCAATATGATGGTATTAGGTGATGAGGCCTTTGGGAGGTGATTAGCATCCTTATAAAAGAGACCCCAGGGAGCCCCTTTGCCCCCTTTACCATGTGAGGATACAACAAGAAGATGGCAGTCTGTGATTCAGGAAGCAGGTTCTCACTAGACACCAGATCAGCTGACACTTTGATCCTGGACCTCCCAGCCTCCAGAACTGTGAGAAATAATGTTTGTTGTGTAAGCCACCCAGTCTTTGGTAGTTCGTGATAGCAACCTGAACACACTAAGACAATGTGTTCATTGGCCATTTGTATACCTTCTCTGGAAAAATATTCAAATCCTTTGCCTATTTTTTAATTGTGTTATTTGTCTTTGTATCATTGAGTTGTAAGCATTCTTTATATATTCTGGATACAAGTCCCTGGTCAGACAATGTGATTTGCATATATTTTCTCCCATTTTTCTGGGTGTCTTTTCACTTTCTTGATGGTGGTCTTGTGGCCCCAAAGTTTTTAATTTTGATGAAGCCTAATTTATCTATTTTTATTGCTGTTGCTTCTGCTTTTGATGTCATAGACTTTTCTTTCCCTGTTGAATTGTATTAGAATCCTTGTCTAAAATCAACTGACCATGAATATAAGGGCTTATTTCTGAACTTTCAGTTCTATTTCATTCATCTGTATGTCTTCTTTATGCCAGTACCATACTGTGTTGATTTGTGTAGCTTTGTAACAAGTTTTGAAATAGAGAAATGTGTGTCCTCTGACTATGTTCTTATTCAATGTTTTGGCTATTCAGGGTCCCTTGCATTTCTGTATGAAACTTATAATCAGCTTGTTGCCCTCTGCAAAAATGCCCCGCTGGGATTTCAATAGGGATTGTGTTGACTGTTCATCATTTGGGGGAATATTGCCGTTTTGTAAGTCTTCTGATCTGGGCATTTTTTTTAGCATAATGTTTTCTGGTGATTTTTTTGGTAGTCATTGTAATATTTACACAGTGGTTTTTTTTTTTTTTTACTGTTCCTATTTTAATTTGTATTTTTATTAGGAATAGTTCCTGAATTGTATCAGATGCTTTTTGATGTTAATAGTCTTATGGTATTACTCTCTTTAATTGGTTGTTGTAATGAATTATATTGATTTGTAATGTGGCCTCATCTTTGCCTTCCTGGAATAATTCTATTTGGTCAAGGCAGATTTTTTTTTTTATGAGACACGGTTGGATTTGAGTTAATAATATTTTAGTAAAAAATTTAAACATTTTAAATCCACTGTAAGAAAACTATTTATAGTTTTCTTTTTTTTTTCTTTGTATTGCCTTTAACGTGTTGGTGTTAAGGTTCCGTTCCATTGATCTGTGTGTCTGTGCCTTTGCCAAAACCACCGTCTTGATTACCATACCCATACAATAAGCTTTAGTATCTATCAGAGTGGTTCTCCCACTTTATTCTTCTTTGTCAAGACTGTTTTAGCTATTCTAGGGGCTGTGCCTTTCCATATAAATTTTAGAATATTCTTGTCTGTGGATATTGAACATATTCCCACGTGCTTACTTGCCTTCCTTGTGTCCTCTTTGGTGAAATGCCTCTTATGTCTTTTGCCTGTTTTCTAATTGGATTGTTTGTTTCTTCAGTGTTAAGTTTTGAGAGCTTACATGTTATCGATACGAGTCTTTGTCAATTAAGGAGTTTGTGAATATTTTCTCTCAGTCTTCAGCTTGTCATTTCATCCTCTTAAGAGTGTCTTTTGCAGAGCTGCAATTTTTAACATTGATAAAGTTAAATTTATTTTTTCTTTTAGAGATCATGATTTTGGTGTCATATGTAAGAACTCTTCGCTAAGCCCTAAGACCTGATGATTCTCTCCTCTGTTGTCTTTCAACAGTTTTGTAGTTTTACATTTTACAAATAAACCTTTTATCCATTTTGGGTTAATTTTTTATCAAGTGTGATAATTAGAATGAGATTTGTTTTTGTTGCTTTTTCTTTTTTTGCTTATGAATATCCAATTACCTCAGCACCATTTGTTGAAAAGACATTGAATTGTTTTCATACCTTTGTAAAATAATTAGTTTACGTGGGGCTATTTCTGGATCCTCTATTCTGTTTCAATGATCTAAATATCTATCCTTTCATCTATACCACATTGTCTTGATTTCTGTAGTTAAATGAAAAGTATTACAGTCAAGTAGATTGATTTATTCCACTTTATTCTTTGTCAGAATTGTTTTAGCTATTCTAGATCCTTTGTCTTTCCACACAGATTTTAGAATAATTTTGCCTATATTTACCAAAAATTCTTGCTGAGATTCTGATAGAAATTGTATTGTCTGTATCTCAACTTGTGAAGAATTGATATTTTTACTATGTTGAGGCTACCAAGCCATAAACACAGTATCTCTATCCATTTATTTAGACCTTTGTTGATTTCTTTCATCAACATTTTGTCGTTTTCAGCATACAAGCCCTATACATGTTTTGTTACATTTATCCCTAAAATCTCATTTTCTGAGTGATGTATTGTATTTTAACTTAATTCATTATATTCATTTGTAATATATAAAAATGAAATGGATTTTTTGTTTGTTTGTTTCCAGGACAGAGTATGCCTTTCTATGTATCTATCTATGTCCATCAGATACAATGACTGTTTTAATTGAAAGTTCTGCATCAACTTTAGCAAATACATAGACTGTCCATTTTCCCTATTTTAGATTACCAACAGTCTACTTAAATCGATTTTGAAAGAAAGCAGATAATAAAAAATAATTAAGATTATTTAATTATACTCCACACGAAAACCATCCTCCTAGTACTTCACCGTGATTTCATGTAGTTCGGTTTCAGTGTGATTATTTTGCACTTTTCTTTAGGAATATTTCTGTCTGAGGATAACCTTGCTTGTATTTGGCTGTATCCCAGGTTTCCTTCAGAACACATTGACAAACTGACTCTTGGGACGCCTTATGACTCTGCAAGCCAGTACAAGAAAATACAACTGATTTTTGTGTATTGTTATTGTATCCAGTAACCTTGCTGAAGCCACTTACTACTTCTAGAAGTTTTTGTGCAGGCTCCTTGGGATTTTCTGTGTAGACCATTATATCATCTACAAATAGGGACAGTTTTATTTCTTCCTTTTCTATTTGTATGCCTTTTATCTTGTTTGCTTGCCTCACTGCACTGGCTAGAACTTTTATTACTATTTTGAATAAGAGTGGCTATAGTTGACATCCTTGCCTTGTTCCTGATCTTAAGGGGCAAGCATTCAAGTCTCTCACTATTAAGTATGATGTTAGTTGTGTTTTTTGGTAGAATTTTTAAAAGTTGACCAAGTTTTCCTCTATTCCAAGTTTTCTGAGAGTTTTTTTTATCAATAATGCGTGTTGGATTTTGTCAAAATCTTTTTCTGCATCAATTGATACGACCGTATGATTTTTCTTCTTTAACTTGTTAATATGGTAGATTGTATTGATTGACTTGATTTGAAAATATTGAACCAGTCTTGCATTCTTGGAATAAACTCCACTTGGTCATAGTGAATAATTCTTTTTATGTATTACTGAATTATATTTTCTAATATTTTGTTAAGAATTTTTGCATCTATGTTCATGAAGTTCTGTAGTTTTCTTTTGTTGTACTTTTTTGGAGAGGGTTAGAGAATGAAATAATTCATCAAGATACATCCTATTTTCAAATACAGGTGATGATGAAATATGAAAAATTTGCTATGCAAACTACATATATCCCCAGCAGGAAAACATTAGCACATCAATCATGTATTTTTTGTACTCTTTGTCTAGTTTTGCTGTCAGGTTCTGTGGAATGAGTTAGGAAGAATTCCCTCTTCTGTTTTCTGGGTGAGAGAATGTGGGATTGGTTTTCATTCTTTTTGAAAAGTTTGTGGAAATCTCCACTGAAACCATTTAAGCCTGAAGATTTCTATTTCAGTTTTTTGTGTGTATGTGAGATTTTATTTATTTATTTACTTTTAATTGAAGTATAGTCCATTCACAATGTTGTCTTAGTTTCTGGTGTACAGCATAGTGATTCAGTTATTCTTATTTTGGTCGTTTTTTAAATTGTAAATTCAACTTCCTTAATAGTTATGAGACTATTCAAATGAACTATTTCATATGGGAAGAGTTCTGGTAGTTTGTCCTTTTTGAGGACTTGGTCCATCTCATCTGAGTCGTTAAATTAATGTGTGTAAAGTTGTTCATTGTATTTTCTATTATCCTTTTGATATCTGCAGGGTCTGTAGGGATATCCCACTTCATTCTTGCTATTAGTCATTTGACTCTTCTCTGATTTTTCCTTTGTCAGTATTATTGTTTATTTTATTGTTCTTTTTGGAGAACCAGCTCTTTGTTTCATTGGTTTTCTCTATTATTTTCCCATTTTCAACTTCATTGATTTCTGCTTCTACTTTTATTGTTTCTTTTCTTCTGCTGGCTTTAGGTTTACTTTGCTCTTCTTTTCTAGTGTCTTGAAATGAGAGTTTAGATGATTGATTTAAGGCTTTTTCTCCTTTCAGATATACACATTTCATGCTATAAATTTTCCTCACAACGCTGCTTTAGCTTGTCAAGCAGACTTGTACACTGGTTATCAATCCCAGGGGAGGACTCCAGACACTTCTGCCCACTGCGTCTTGGTATCAGAGTTACCGAGGAAAGTACAACACAGTCAAGCACTGGATGGAACAACACTTTACTCATATAGAAAAGAGACAGAGCAAGATCAGTTTCAGCAGTGTGCGTTGGTTCCTCATTGCTAGCAGGTCCCCCAGCAGCCAAATGGCAAATTAGCATTGGAAAAGATGCTCAGCTTCATTAGTTAGCAAAGAAATATCAATTAAAGTAAGATACTCCTCTCACCCTTCTCATGCCACAGAGGAAGGACTCCCACTCCTCCTCTATGGAGTCTGAAATACTGAAAGCTGAGGGCGTGCCTGAGGGCCATTGATGTACAAGCTTCAGCAGAACAAAATAGCACACACTGAGTCTGAAATAGGGAAAGATATTCCCACACAAGGCAATAAGCCCAACACAGGTTGTGAGGGCTCTTTATCTCTTGGTAAAGAAGAACTCCAGTCCCAAGGCCCATTCTTATGTGGCTGAGTGGGAGTTGAAAGACTATCTGCGCAAGACTGCCTTTCCCAACGTAGCTGTATCCCACAACTTTTGATATGTTGATATGTTATATTTTCATTTTTGTCTAGTTCAGTTTTGTTTTGTTCAGTTACATTTCCCTTGATACTTCCTCTTTGATTCTTGGATTATTTAGAAGTATGTTGTTTAGTTTCCAAGTGTTTGGAGATTTTCCTGTCTTTTCTTATAGATTACTAGTTTGATTCCATTGTGGTCAGAGAATGTACTACATATGATTTCAACTCTTTTGCATTTGTTGAGGTTTGTTATATGGTCTAGGATAGGGTCTATATGGTATATGTTCCATGGACACTTGGAAAGAATGTGTATTATGCTATTGTTGGGTGGAGTGCCCTATAAATGTCGCCGAGATCCTGTTGGTTGATAGTGTTCTCGAGTTCTTTTATAACTTTGCTCATTTTCTGTCTAGTTATTCTACCAATTGTTGAAGGAAGGCTGTTAAGGTTTCCAACCGTAATTGTGAATTTGTCCATTTCTCCTTTCAGTTCTATCAAATTTTTTTTCACATGTTTTGCAGTTCTGTTGCATGGTGCATATACATTCAGGATTGCTATGTCTTCTTGGTAGATTGACCCTTTTATCATTATGCAATGTCTCTGTTTGTCCCTGGTAATTTTCTTTATTCTGAAGTCTACTCTATCCAATATTAACAAATCCACTCTTGCTTCCTTTCAGTTAGTGTTTGCGTGATATATTGTTTCCGTCCTTTTACTGTCAGCCTACATATATCCTTATATTTATAGTAAATTTCTTATAGACAATATATAGTTGGGTTATGATTTTTTGACATCTGATCTGCCAATCTCTATCTTACAATTAATGTATTTACATTTATACTTTTTGTCATTATTTTTATGTTAAGGTTTAAGTCTGTCATACTTTGTGTTTTCTGTTTGTTCTCTCTATTCTCTCTCTTCTTTTTCCTATCCTTCGTTGGGTTATTTGAGCATTTTAAAGAAATCCATTTTGATTTATTTACAGTGTTTTAAAGGGATCTCTTTATATAGCTTTTTTTATTGGATGTTCTGTTTATCGTGTAATATATACACTGCTTACCAACATCTACTAGTATCATATTACCTCTTCCAGGGAAGTATAGCAACCTTACTTACTTTATGTCCCTTTATCCTCCCCTATTTATACTATAATTGTCTTAAATATTTCCTTTACATATATTGAGTACCATATTAGATGATGTTATCATTTTTGCTTCCACTGTCAAACATAATTTAGAAAACTTAGGAGAAGGAAAGTATGTTATATTTACCCAAATATTTGTTCTTCCCATATTCTTTCTTCCTTACTGATGTTCCAAGATTCCCTCCTTTCTAATTTCCTTTCTTTTTAAGGAATTTCCTTTAACCATTCTTTTATGGTAGGTCTGCTGGTAAAAAAGAAAAAATTCTTAGTTTTCTTTTATCTGAGAATGTCTTGAGATCTCCTTCGTTCCTGAAGGATATTTTCAATGGAGAGAGGATCTCAGGCTGACAGTTCAGCACTTGGAAAATATTGTACCACTTCCTTCTAGTTTCTAATGAGCAATTTGCTGTCATTCAAATTATTTTCTTTTACAGAGAATTGCATTGTTTCTCTCCTGCTGCTTTCAAGATTTTTTTAATTTCTCCTTAGTTTTCGGAAGTTTGACTATGATATGTCTTGGCATGGATTTTTATTGTTGTTGTTTTATTCTGTTTATGTTTCATTCAGCTTCTTGAATCTGTAAGTTGAGGTCTGCTGCCAAATTTGCAATATTTTCAGCCATTACTTCTTCAAATACTTTTTCAACCCTGTACTATCTCCCCTCCTCTGAGACACCAATGACTCAAATGTCGAATCTTTTTTGTTATAGTCTCACATGTCCCTCAAGCTCTCTTCATTTCTTTTCAATTAATTTTCTTTCTGTGGTTGTTCAGATTGGTTTGTTTCTATTCTGTCTTCAAGCACACCATTTCTTTAGTCCTCTCCATTCTGTTGTTGAGCCCATCCATTGAGTTTTTTGGTTCAGTGACAATATATTTTAGTTCTAAAATTTCCACTTAGCTCTTCTTTACATCCTCTGTTACTTTACTGAGATTTTCTATTGTCTCATTTGTGTTAAGTGTTTTTCCATAATTGACCAATGAAACATTTTTATGACGACTGCTCTAAAATCCTTGTCAGATAATTCCAACATCTGTGTTATCTCAGTGTTGGCATCTGTTCCTTGTCTTTCCTCAATTCAAGTTGAGATTGTCCTTGTTCTTAGTATGACAGCTGATTTTTTTGTTGTTATGTCCGGGACATTTTGGGTATTATATTATGAGGCTCCGGAATTTATTTGACTCTCATGTTTTAAATAGGCTTTCTTTGACAGAGCTCTGTTTGGTGAAGGGAAATGTCACATCATTCCTGACAGGTGAGGATGGAGGTCTAGGTCCTTGCTTGGCCTCTCTCTCTCTCTCTTTTTTTTTTTTTTGTTTTTTTTGTTTTTTTGCTAAGGGACTCCTTGTGTTTGCTCAGTGAGGGTGGGAGTTCCAGCTCCCCACTAAGCCTCTGCTGATACCACCTAGGCCGGGAGTGGGCAGGCACCTGCTTCCCGTGTGCTGTCCACTAAGGCTGTTGGCAGAAGCGCCCTTGTTACTGCTGAGCCTGGGTGAGAGCTCCAGTAGATCTCCTGGCATCACCTCAGCAGGAGGGAGGAAGGACACGTTGTAATCACTGGGTGAGGATGGAAATCCAGTCTCCCCACTTGGTCTTCACTGTTACCGAGGGTTTGGGGGGAGGAGGCAGCTGTTATTTCCCAGCAAGGAAGAAAGATGCAACACGCTACGAGGCTTTCTCTGACATCACCTTGGCAAGGGGCTGGGAGCTGGGGGCACCTTCTTACAGTCTGACAGGGCTGGGAATTTCTCCATTTCGCCTTGCTGTTAGTCGTGGGGGTAGGGCCGCCGTGTCTTCTGTATTTGGCTCGAGTAGAACCTTCACTGTCTAAAACTGAGTTTCCTATCTTGCTAGACTGCCCCTCTCCTGGTCCTTTGACTAGAGAGAGCAGGCTTTTCTTGGGGCAGTTTTTATCTGCACCCGTTGGCCTTTCTGGGTTGCCAGCTTCTCCAGCACCAAATGTAGGATATATGAGGCTAAGAGAAAACCCAGAGAACTCACTGCCATGTCATGTTTTAGGTCTCAGGATCCCTAGCCAGTCTGCCTTCTTCACTCCACCTTCTAGAATTTTCCTATGTTTTACGTATGATGTCCAGAGTTTTCCGTTGTATTTAGCAAGAAGAATAGGTAAGATTATATCTACTCCATCTCCAGAAGAGGAAGTCCCCAAAATTGTGATTTTTTTAAGACTTCATGTGGTTCCATGCATTTGTGCTGGCTTTATATGTTTTTGTCAAACAACCCTAAAGGTTTATGCAAGTTGGCACTCCTTTATTATATATTTTACCATTAAAAGATATCTCCTTTTTTTGTTAATCTGTTGAGCACTTTGGACCTTAATTTCCACCTCAATAATTATATCTCTAGACCTGCTTTCCTTTTTTTTTTTTTTTTACTTTTGCCTGGTATATTGTATATGTTAAAAAAAAACCTTCATTAAATTATAACATAATACAGAAAAGTGCACGCATTATGCACATTTAGCTTGATGATATTTTAACAGACTGAGCAAACCTGCACAACCAGCCACCCAGATCAAGAAATAAAACATTACTAGCACTCAAGAAGCCCTCCCCTGTATTGCTTTCCCATTGCTAACTTCCTCCCAAGGGGTGTCAACACCTGGACTTCTAACAGCATGAATTAGTTTTATATGTTTTTGAAATTTATGGAAACATGACCATATAGTATTGACTGATTGCTCTTTTTTGAGTCTGGCTTCTTTGACCAACATACCGTTCATGAGATGAGATTTGTGCACATTGTGTGTAGCGGTTGTTGATTCTCGTCACTGTGTAGTATTTCCTTGTATTAATAAAGGACAACTTGTTTATCCATTCTAATGTTGATGGGCATTTGCATACTTTTCAGTTTTGAATAAAGCCAATGTGACCATTGCCATACCTGTCTTTTGGTAAACATATGCTCACATTTCTCATGAGTAGATACCTAGGAGTGGGATGGCTGGGTCATAGGATATTTCATATGTTCAGCTTGATTTTTTTGGTGGTTTTTGTTTTGTTTTGTTTTGTTTCCTTAAATTTTTTCCCTTAACGGAAGCACTGGGGATTGAACCCAAGCCCTTGTGCACACCAAGCACTCGCTCTATCAGCTTTAATAGATACTACCAAAGAGCTTTCCAAAGTGTTTGTACTATTTTATGCTCCTAAAAAAACAATTTATGAGTTTCAGTTGCTCCACACCCTTGCCAGCTCTTGGTTATGTCCCATCCTTTTCATTTAAGCCATTGCTGGTGGATATGGAGGAATATCTGTAATTTGTATTTTCTTGCTAACTAATGAATGTGAGCATCTTTTCCTATGTTTATTTGCCATGTGGATATCATCTTTGCGATATGTCTGATCCTTTGCTCTTCTTCTCTCTCTCTCTTATTGATTTCTAGGAATTCTTGGTATATTTGAGATATGAATTGGTTGTCTTCTCCCACGGTGGGATTTGCCTCTACACTTTTAATTTTGTATTCTCATAAACAGAAATCCTTACTTTTAATGCAGTCCAATTCAATAATCCTTTACTCTAGATATCCAAGCTTAATATGAAGCATGTTAATTAAGACAATATAGTACTTGTCGAAGAATAGACAAATAGTCCAATGGAAATACAGAGTTCAGGAATGAACCCCCACATATGCAGTCTCAAGGTGATACTGCAGAGCAATGGGAAAAGGGTAATCCTTTTAGTAAGTGGTACTGGATCATCTTGATATTGACATGGAAGAAATGAATCTTGACCCTAACACATACCACATACCAGTTCATTCCTGGTAAGACTGTAGATCTAAATGTGAAAGATATAGCTGTAAAACTATTAGAAGAAAACATTAAACACCTTTATGACCCTGAGGCAGGCAAAGGTTTCCTAAGACAGACCAGAATAGAAAGAATAGTAAATACCATGGCATATTTCTGTCCAATGCTTCATTTCACATTTTTGTCTTTTTGTTTTAGATGTGTGGCAACTATATTTTTTAACCCAATCCCATGGTCTTTATCTTTTACATCAGAATTCAGCTCATTCAATTTAGTTGAATTCTAATATGTTTGATTTCATGCCTCCGATTATTTTGTGTTTACTATTTATTTTACTTGGTTGATATTTCCTCACTTTCTCTTTTCCTTTTTTTGCTGGTTTGGTCATGTTTCTCTTAATTCCCCTCTAGGTTCTTATTATTTCAGAATTCTGACAGTTTGGAATTTTGATTATTTTTATCAGTTTCTGCAAACAGTTGCCTTCACCTTCCTTACAAAATGGTTATCTATATTTCCTCTATTTCTAAGTCCAAATAATGTGGCACTATTATTTGGATCTAGTAATAGAGATGCATAATTTGCCTTCTCCTCCTCATTTCACTCAGTAGATTTCCCCAGGGTATTAAAAAATTTCCGCTTATTAATAGTATAATCTTATTTGTCCCAAACGCCCAATTACATTATTTTTCTTTACTCAGTTATAATTTTATGTCAGTTGCAATAATCATTTCTCAAAATTGCTTTCTTCTGATTTTGAGGTGTCTATTACTATTTAATTTATCATTGTTTAGACTATCCTCCTGAGATGCTAATGTTGGCATATAATGCTATAAATGCTTGTTATGTCTAAAATTGTCTGTCGTTTGCTCTAGCAGAAGAATGGTATCAAGCTAGGATGGGCTTAAAACTCTTGGATCTCAGTCCCTTTCTCTCAATAATTTGTAGTTTTTTCTTTTAATGTGGCTTGAATTGTTGTAAATAAGAAGTCTAGTGCTGCTGTAAATATGTATTTCTTTCCATTGTAAATAACATATTGTTTCTGCCTGGAAGTGTTTTAAGTTTTCTTTTTATCCTTTACATTCAGTACCAAACCAGACTCAGGGGTTATTTGGTTCCTCTGGGAGTGAAGGATTGGGAAGATTTCTGTGGGGGAAGATCAGTGAGTTAGAGTCCAGTGGGATTAGATAATTCATGGCCTGTCGATGTCATTCATGTTGGGGCAGTGAGTGACAATCTTGGGGACTCCTTGAAGAAAAATAATTAGAGATGTTTGTGGATAAGTGATTGGGACCTCTGTAGAAATGCTTGAGATTTTATAAGAGTTGGAGATCTAAAGTCATCTGAAGTATCTGAAGTCATCGATCAGTCCATGACAGTTATCGATTGGAACAAGAGGTGGTGAATGATCATTTGTAAGCCTGGGATTACAAGTCTTTGGGAGTCAGCTTTTAGGGACCCTAGAGGAGTCATTGATTGGGACCTGTGGACATCAGTAATCGCAGGACTCTGTGAGTTAATATGTGATGGAACAGAAGGTCTATTTTTGAGGGTTTTATGGGAGTCACTGATTCTCTATATGGGCTGTGAATTATGGAGTCCTATGGGAGGTCAGGTTTGGCCCCCAGGGGGCATTAAGCAGATCAGTGGTTGGTTTTTCTATCAAGATTGTGTTACCTGTGTTGGTGATTATTGGAGGAGTCTATGGAAACCAGTTGACAGCACCATTTGGGACACAGTTTTTGTCAAACAGTGTACGTTTCCGATTTAGGAACGCATGCAAACATGCTGACTTTCAGGGTCCACATGGGAACTGGGGGAGAGGGGACAAGTTGTTTATGTTTTCATCCTTGGCAAAAGAGGGTGGGCTTTATAAGTTGCCCAAAATGTACACTGAATTATACAGAAGCTTGGTTTATACACCTGTGGCATGGTGACCCTTCAGTCAGAGCTGAAGGCTGCAGGAAACAGAAATAATGTTTATCGCGATTTTGTCACATATAGAATACCATATGGCACAGTAGTTAAGAAAATGCACTTTGGAGCTAGACAGACCTGGGTTTGAATCCCTGTCCTTCCCCCTAATCTAAGCGATCTTGGGGCAAATTTCTTAATATTTATTAGATGGCAAATGGGAGTAACAGGAAAAGGAATGCACAGTTCATAGGATGAGTATGAAAACTAAGTGAGGTATCTAACTAAAACATTCCTTGCGCCTTATAATAACAGCAATATTTAATATCAGTGGAGTGTGTTCCTGGTGCCAGATAGGAGTGAGTGCTTTAAAAACATGTCATTTAACTTCAACAGCCCTATGAAATGAGTGTTTTCATCCTCAGTTTGAAGGTGAAAAATTCAGACTAAAGTAACTTCCCCAGGTTCTAGCTAGAATACAAAAGAGCTGGAATTCAAACTCTCATTCATTTTACACCAAATCTCATGAGGTGTTTTTTTTTTTTTTTTCCATATTCTACACTAATAGTTGGTGTTGGTTACTGAACGTTTTCTCTACCACAGATTCCGGTACTATAAACCATACTTTGATGCCCCCAGGAAATGTTTGTGGAGTGAATGCTGAGTGACTGACCATGTGGACACTGTCTTTCCAGGTTTCTTGGAGTCTCTGCAGAGCCCCTGGGCCAGACCCCGTAGGGAAGGCTACAGGACTCAACAGCTCTGGTTGAGTCTACGGACCCGCCTGGCCTCGGGCTCCTGGAAAGAGTGGAGTTGTCCACAGGAGAGCCCAAGGGCTGAGGCCCAGTGGGAAGATGCCAGCCAACCGGAGCTGTCCCCAGTGGCCCCCAGCGCTGGCTGCAGAGGGACATGGCAGCGTGTGTGAGGTGAGGAGAGAGAGGGCTCCGGGGGCAGGAGTTCATTCGGTGAAGAGATCGCCCGGATTTGTCACCAGGGCCTCAGGGCAAGGGCAGGTGGGTCACAGAAGCGGCAGATTCTGGACTCACTGCCTCCCTAGAGGGATCACCTCCTTCCTACTGTGTGAGTACTGCGTGTCTGGTATCCCACATCCAGAGTGTTTCAGTGGAAAATGTGATGTGGCTGATGGAGGAAAAGTGGGTTGGGAGGGTCAGCCTCACAGCTTAGCGGTGGAACAGGCAGCTCCCTGCAGGTGAGGTCTGAGAAGAGGCAACCACCAGCCCCAGGGAGACGCTACCCTCTGATGCCCAGCACAGGCCCTTCACTCCCCACTGGCTCTGTGCGCATGCTCAGCTGATCCGCACCAGTGCTTCCTCTCTCCCTGACCCTTGGGGATTTGCTGATTTCTCCTCTGTCCTGACCTAGGGCAGAAAAACCCCTTCTCTTTGGACCTTAGGGGATGGCGGGGCAGTAGGGTGACCACAATCTCTAGGGCCCTTCTCCTTCTTCCTCCTCCTTTCAAAAATGAATAAAATGGCCTGAGAAGGTCACGTGACTTGCCCAGGCCTCTTGGACTGTGAGTGACGGCAGTGGGCTGGAACCAGGTCTTCTGACTGGGTCCTCCACCTCATCACACTACAGCCAAGACCAAGTTTCCCAGTAGAAGTTCCCCTCGAGATTCTGTAAACAGAGGAAGACTAAGAGGGAGCCAGACCCTCTCCCACAGCTCCCTCTTCCCGACCGTCCTGTGGATGCTGTCACCTCTAGGGACGGGCTCGTTGTCACAGGGGCTCAGGGTCATGTGGTCATTAGGATAATATTACACTTTAAAAAATTCTTTTGCTTTGTATTATTTCAAAAATTCGTCATTTCACAATTAATGTTAGAAAATGCAGGTAAGCAAATAGAAGAGAATAAACCATCACTTGTAATTTCAGCATTACCCAAAGTTAACCATTGTTAACATTTAGCTATATTTCCTTACAGTGTTTTTTTTCCTTTATATGCGCACATGTGTGGGTAGACGTGTGAGGCTGTGAGCATGCATACATGGCACATTCATATACATCACAGAGCTCAAGTTTAAAAATGAAATCATAATATCTGGTTGTCTCCTTTTTAACTTGGCAGTTGAATATAATTTTCTAGACAGTAAAGATTTTGCTTCATACACACATGATACGTATCCTTTGGATAAACTATAATTAATTTCGCCAACCCACTACATGGGAATTTAGGGTGTTCTAGGTTTTCTGTTGTGATTAAAACTGCTATGGTGAAATTCTTACGCTTAAATATTTTTTGCCAAAGTCACTGAAATTACATTTTGAGTCAACAGTATAGGGGCATTGAATGGTAAACAAATCGCTACCTAACAGTAGTGCCCTGCCACTCTGGAAAATTGTCCTTGTTGGGGCTCTGCTCCATTATATCGGTCACAGACCCACAGGTTGGGGCCACAACAGTGTGGTCCTCCCCAGTCCTTCTGCACATGGCCCCTTGCCCAGCTGATGGGTGGGAATTTCTAGATGAATGATTCTTATCTCCTCAAGGCACATTTCTCCTCTCACTTCTTCCTTTCCAACCACAGATCTCTGCCCGCTTTGCAAGAAGAGGTGGACATGACCAAGACCCTGGTGGAATATTATTTATTCACTGATTTATTTGTTAGGTTCTTGGTTTTTTCATTAGATGTTAGAGACCAGGGAGTGGGCAGAGATAGCAAGGAACCAATAAACACGTCCCCAGGAATGGGGAGCAACCAGTTGGGCTAAGAAATAGTGGCTGAAGCTGGAAAACAGGCAGAGGGGTCAGTAAGAGAAAGACGGATGAGGAACAGCCACAAGGAACAGCTGGAGGGACCATGGTGCCCTTACTGAGGCTGGAGAATAGCCCAGGGGCCCAGGGGGCAGGTGGGAATGCAATGGAATAAACAAAGGAAACAGGAAACACGAACCAGAGGCCAGGGAGCAGCGGAAAGACCAAGAAACAGTCGGTGGGGCTGGAGAAGTGGTAATAGTGGGGAGGAAGGAAGAGCCAGAGAGTCTGGGAACAGTTAGAGGGACTTCAAAAGAGGAGGAGGGACCAGGAGATAGAGGAACCAGAGGGAACAGGGGCCATCCAGAAGAATGAAGAAACCAAAGACTCAGCTAAAATGGAAAAGCAAAAAGGTTTGGTGTGCTGGGTAAGAGCCTGCCAGACAAGCCACTTCGAGAGGTACCAAGAGGCAGAGGAGAGTCTGAAGGGATGGGGAAAGGCAGAGGTACCGGGGAACAGGAAATGGGGAGAAATGAAAAAAGATGAGCCTGGAAGTAGGCAGCAGCCAGAGGGAGCGGAGAGCAGCTGCTGAGGCTGCAGAATAGGTTCGAGGGGCAGGGGAGGAATGGGCCCATGGGACAGCTGGGGAGACAGCAAAGGCCTCCAATGCTGAGGAGGAGCCAGGGCAGCAAACAACCAGGTCGGGGAACAGCCAGAGGGAACAGTAAAGCTGTGCTGGGTGTTCACTGGGGGTCCCAGACCTAAGCAGAGGGCTAGGGAACTGCAAAGTGGGCCTCAGAAGTGTATCTGGTGTTGGATAGCAGCCTGGCTGGCTGGGGAACAACTAGAGAGACTAGAGAAAAACTAGAAGGCATATAGCATCTGTTCCCAAAGCTAGTTAGCAGCCAGAGGCCCCATGTAGTGGGCACTGAGGTTAAGGGGCAGTTGCAGAAGCCAGGGAGAGGCTGGGGAGCTTCCAGAGTTCCCTGTGATAAGGTGGCAGGGGTTTCCTGGGATGTGAGACTTCAGGGCTAAAACAGGAAAAGTCCTGGGCAAACTGGGACAGTTGGTCACCCTCCCCAAGAAGCAACCAAAGGAACCAGCTAAAGATCACATGTAATGTAAATGATGGAGAAGGTGAAAGTACAGAATCCAGCCGTGGCACAGAGCACACAGAAGTAGTGGGCTTTGATGATCAAGAGTCTAGGCCAGGAGCCAGCACTCCGCAAAGTGTGGTCCATGGGCCAGATGCATGAGCATCAGATAAGAGCATATTAGAGATGCATTCCAGGACTGCCCAAGGAGCAGGGAAGAATTGGGTCTAGAGAGAATTAAGAAGGCTCAAAGGGCGGTCCTGGGGTCACCACAAGAGCAAGGGTCTGGAGGACGGGCAGGCAGGAGGAGCGCTTCCCTCAAGCCTGACCCTGGGGCTCTCCCTGGGTGAGTGCCCTTGAGTGATGACAGGAGGCAGGTCAGGTGTGTTGCTAGAGGCTCGGCTGGAGGTCCTGCTCTCAACAACACTCAGCTCAGGAGAGCTGGTGAGTGGAGAAGTGCTGGGCACAGCCCAGTGCTTGTGGATCTGCCTCCGGGAGATGCTGGTGGAGGAGGAGGTACCATGAGTTCCCTGCCTGCTCTGTGCCCCTGAACACTCACTAATAAGGGCCCCCAAAGGACAAAGGATCTTTCCATAGGAGCCGGTCTACCTGGCTCCTAGCCTAAGCTCTTGATCATCAAATAAAGGTTTCTTATTTCCTTATTGTTGAATCACTAGATCTTGTCTTTGATACTGAGTTCATTTTCTGTCCTGTTTAGGAAATCCTTATCTACTCCAAGGCCTAAACAAATATTCACCTGTATTTTCTCCTGTGAGTTTTAAAGCATTCATTCTTTTGAAACTTTTGATTCTTTTGCCCTTCATCCAAAATCACTAATTGTTAACCTTTGCCACATTTGCCTTCATTCTTGTCTCAATTTATGTATGTTATGTGTATATGTGTGTACACACAGATATACTTTTGGAGGGGGGGATCTGAAACCAGAAAACTCTTTATTGCAAAGGTACAAAGGCGTCACAGCAGAGATGTACAGCAATAAATTAGGTGTGGCCAGGAGGGGACGGGCAGGCGTGGGCCACATGTTGCACAAACAGGGGGCCACCACATAGGGTCTCTTCTCGATAATTTATATCATGATAAAAGCAGCACAAAAATAAATATTGAAATGAAACTGCTGAAGTGGCCAGGGGCACAGATATACTTAAAACTTCATTTTCTGAACCATTTGAAGTGTAACTTGCTGACATAATTCCCCTTTACCATGAAATACTTCAGTGTGTACCTCTTAAGAACAAAGACATTCTCTTACGTAATCACAGTGCAGTTATCAAAATCAAGAAATTTCACATTGATCTAATACTATCTAATATTTGCTGTGTATTAATTACCTAACACAGTTTATAAATACAGTTTCCCCAGTTGTCATAATAACATCCTTTATAGCATCCCCACCCCCAATCCAGGATCCAGTCCAGATTCATATATGACATTTAGTTGTCACATCCCTTTAGTCTTTAATCTGAAAGAGTTCCTTAAGCCTTTCCTTGACTTTCATGACACTGACTGTTTGGAAGAATGTCCCTCAATTCGGGTTTGTTTCTTGCTTCCTCATAATTAAATTCAGGTTATTCATTTTTTGTCAAGCATATCACAGAAATGATGCTGTGTTCTTAATGTCTCATGTCAATAAGCATTCAATATCAATTTATCCTTTATTGGTGATATTAACTTTGATTGCCTGGCTAAGATGGTGTCTGTCAGGTAAAGCTGCTATCTTTCTCTTTGTAATTAATCATTATTTTGTAGGGAGATAGTTTGAGATTATGTAACTACCCTGGTTCTCATGCTTTTGTCCACTGATTATAACATCCAGGGATGATTCTTGCCTGTAACAATTAATTACTGTGCTGTTTCCCTAATGGTGTTTTTCTAATTGCAGCATTTCTTCTGCATTGATTAGTTGGCACTCTGCTCTAAGGAAAAACATTCCTTGCTCTGACTGCTGAAAGGACAATTATATGCCAGGCACAGTGAGCACACCTTGATTTACCATTTGTCACTAATACGAACTAGAGCTTCTCGGAGAAATGACTGACTCGAGGGTTAGAACACAGAAAGTACAAAATGATTCTGGAAGAACTCATTGTGCTGGAAAGTAATGAAGTGCTCAAAAGATGGGAACATGTCAAAATGACCCACGAGCCACTTTGAAGGAGCTCCCTGTGGCCAAATCTGAGATAATTTGAGTAGCAAAATAAATCATGATAGTAATAGATTATTATCTGCTGATTAAAGTAGGAAGTGACCAGTCCATACACTATTAGGCAGGTACATAGGTGGGCAGAGAGATAAGAAAGAAGTGAATGCTCCTTTTTAATAGCATCTCAATCTTTTTTTGCTGTGTCCCCTACTCCAGTCTTTCCAGGGATCATTTGGTAGTTTGTTAAAATGTTTTACTTTGAAATAATTGTAAATTTACAAGAAGTTGCCAGGATCGTACAGAGAGGTCTCAGGTTGCCTTTTAGCCAGTTTCCCCTAATGATTACATCCTGCATCCCTAAAGTACAGTGTCACAAACAGGAAACCGACATTGCTGTGGTGTGCCGTTCTCTGCCATTTTACACACATGTAGATTCCTGTGCAATAAACCAGATACAGAACTATTCCATCACCGCAGAGATCTCTACTGGTGTTGACATCTTACCAGTTAGAGTAAAGTGTAGAAAACTTAACCTCCCTTTAAGTCCCTTTATCCTGGCCAATTTATAACTGTCTTAAATATTTCCTCTACATACACAGAGATCCACATCAGAAAATGCCTAGACTTTTTGCTTTGACCTTCAAATGTAATTTAGAAAATTCAAGAGGAAGAGGAAAGTATTGTATTTACTCATATTTTTTCTCCTTCCATTTTTCTTCTCTCCTGATGTTCCAAGATTTCTCCCTTTATCATCTCCTTTCTGTTTACAGAACTTCCTCTAGCCGTTCTTTTTTAGAGTAGGTCTGCCGACAACAGATTTTCTCAGTTCGCCTTCATCTGAGAATATCTTGATTTCCTGCCTGATTTTCAGTTATGTCCTGGGTATTTTGGGAACGATGAGACTCTGGATATCATTTAAATCTTGTGTTTAGCAGGCTCTCTCCAATGCTGTTCTGCTAAAAAAAAAAAAAAAAAAAAAAAGGGGGGAGAATCTCCTTCTTAGTGCCAGGTTCCCTACTTGGCCTCTGACATCACCCACGTGGGGAGACAAAAAGGCTTTTGGGTTGGGGGTAGAAATTCAAGATCCCGGCATAGCCTAAGTTGATACTGTGGGAGAGGGGCCTCGTTATCTGCAGGCAGGGATGGAAATCTAGGCTCCCCACTCAGCCTTCGCTGATGGGAATGAGGATGGGGGCCACAGTTTTTTCTTTTCCCTGTGATGCTTGGCTGGAGTAGGGCAGTAATTAAATTTTTTCTGTCTTGCTCCATTGCCCCTTTCCTGGTCCTTTGGCTAGAGAGAGCAGACTTTTGGGGGGCTGTTTTTATCTGCATCATTTGGCATTCTGGGTTGCCAGCTTCTCTAGTACCTAGTCCAAGATATATGGGACAAAAAGAAGAAACTCAGGGAAATTACTGCTGTGTCATTCCTGAGTTTCCAATATCCCTAGCCAGTTAGCCTCTTTCTCTCCAAAGGACAGTTTCTTATCTTTGTTTTATACATAACATCCAGGGCTTTTAGCTGTACATAGCAGGAGAAGTAGGGAGAATTGTATCTATTCCATTTTGGACCCATTGGTAACTTTTAACTTAATTTTTTAATAGGTAATACATTCACATGGTCCTCTCCCCTTATCCCCCAGATCTCCCTAACCAAATACCAGTCTTGATTAGTTCGTGAGTGTGTGGATGGGTTTTATATGCTTAGAGATTATGCAAATAAAAGCGGCTAAGAAAATATCCTTAATATTTTTCTCCCAAGGATAGTAGGTAGGGTTACTGTTAGGTTGAACACTGATTTTTAATTACTATTAATTTTAAACTTCTTTAGCATGAAATATTGCACACATTTTGAATAATGCTGCTATAAATACTCTTGAACATGCCTCTTGTTGCACATGAACACAACATATTCCAATTGAGCATATTTCTGTGGTTGGAATCACTGTGTCCGTGTGTATACATGTTTCAGCATAACCCGGTAAAGTCACAAATGCTTTCCAGTATGCTTGTCCCAATTTACACCACCATCAGCAACATGAGAGTTCTCACTGCACCATATTCTCTTCAATACTTCAGAAGTATTGCTAGTCTTTAAAAAAATTTTTTTATTGAAATGTAGTTAATTTACAACATAAGTTTCAGGTGTACAAACATAGTGACTCACAATTTTTGATGATTATACTCCACTTATAATTATAAAATATTGACTGTATTTTCCTGTGCTGTATAATATATCCTTGTGGCTTATTTTAAACCCATTAGTTTGTACCTCTTAATTCCCTACCCCTCCATTTCCTCTCCCCTCTTCCCTCTCCCCACTAGTAACCACTAATTTGTTCTCTATATCTATGACACTGTTTCTCTTTTGTTACATTCACTAGTCTGTTTTATTTTTTAGATTCCACATATAAGTGATATCATACAGTATTTGTCTTTCTCTGTCTGGCTTATTTCACTGATCATAATACCCTCCAAGTCCATCCATGTTGTTGCAAATAGCAAAATTTTATTCTTTTTTATGGCTTAGTAGTGTTCCATTGTGTGTATATATATACACACCACATCTTTATTTGTTCATCTGTTGATGGACATTTGGGTTGCTTCTAAGTTTCTTGGCTGTTGTAGATAATGCTGCTGTGAACATTGGGGTGCATGTATCTTTTTGAATTAGTGTTTTTGATTTTCTTCAGATATATACCCAGGAATTTCTAGATCATATGGTGGTTCTATTTTTAGTTTTTTAAGGAACCTCCACACTGCCTAGATCCAAGATCTTGAAGATATTTGTATATTTTATGTTTTTTCTATGTTATCTTTTAAAGGCTGTACTGTTTTACCTTCCCCCATATGTTCCTTCCAAATGCCTTTTAGCCCCCTTTGTGTCTCCCTATGTTGGTTTTTTTATGTTTTATTCAATTCTATACTGCCATTGCCTGGCACATAATCAACCAGTAAATGTATTGTATATAGTTCCTACGTTAATTTGAGGACTAAAGAGAGCCTATTTTAATCCTCATTCTTGAAAAAGAGAAGGACTGAGTGAATAAATGAATGAATGTAATTCACAGTGACTATTAAGATAGCTCAATAAGTTTTTTTTTTCTGTCACAAACTAAAATGCAAAACTAGAATCTGAGTAAAAACCCTACATGATACATGATGGTAAAAGTCATTAAAAACAACTTCCATCCGCCAGTGCTGCCCATTGTCACCTTGAACAGGATTGTGTTGTTCCAGGTCTCCGTGTCCTTTGAGGACGTGACCGTGGACTTCAGCAGGGAGGAGTGGCAGCACTTGGACCCTGCTCAGAGGCGCCTGTACCGGGATGTGACCCTGGAGAATTACAGCCACCTGTGCTCAGTGGGTAAGCAAGCTGCCCTGTGCACCTGGGACCGAGTGCTCTAGAGTGTGGGATGGCGTCGCCCTTGATTTGCCTGAGATTCTTCAGTCCTTTTGCACTTCTGTGATTATTACTCTATTCCCAGTGAAATGGGATTACTTCCCTGAAGAGCAAATGGCAGTGTCATTGAAAGGCCCCTGAAACCAAATTAGCTGGACCCAATCATGTATCGTGTCCTGTTAACAGGGTACCAAGTTCCCAAACCAGAGGTCATCTTCAAGTTGGAGCAAGGAGAGGGTCCATGGACGTTGGAGGAGGAAACCCCACATCAGAGCTGCTCAGGTGCGTGATGGGGGACATGGAAGTGGATGTCAGTTCTTCTAGGAGAGGCTGATAGCCTTTGAAAGGCTCTGAAGATAAGCTGGAGAGAGTTGACAGAAGCCCCTTCAATACCTAGATGCCATCTCCAAGTATGACTCTTGCCAATATCCATTGTCTTCTCTGCTTGGCTTTTTGACAAGAGAGCTGTCCCTAATCTCTGTACCCTGTGTCATGTAAATACCGCCCTATCTTATCTAGGAACTTTTTATTCTTCCTACTCCACTCCCACCCCCTTATCTTAGGTTCTTTCCTTGTTACATTTGAGTATTTCTAAATTTCTTCCCTTTTATTCCAATTCCCCATATCCACCCCTTATGCCGCTTCCCACAGGCAACTGATCCATTGTGTTTGATCCTTGAATTTGTGTGGTATTCTCCTAAAGCCTGAGTGTTGGTATATAAGTATGTATTTTTAGAATATATAAACTACATTGTGCTATGTGTCTTAATTCTGTTCCTTTTTTTGTTAACTCATCCCTAAGGTCCCTTTTGTAGTGGGGGAGAGGGTATAGCTCAGTGGTAGAGTGTGTGCTTAGTACACACAGGGTCCTAGGTTCAATCCCCGGTACCTCCAATAAAAATAAATAAATAAACCTAATTACCTACTCCTCCAAAAAAAACAAAAAAAAAAAAAAAAAAGCAACCTATTGCAGTGTGTTCATCTGACTTCCTTCACATGGCTGCACAGTATTCCACAGTGTGCCAGCACCACATCTTATTTAACCATTCACCTGATGATTTCCATGAACTTCCAGCTCAGACAAACAACTCTACGATAAATTTGCACATAAATGTTCCTTTATGGAGTGTGGGGATTTCTCAAGGTTGTATATAGAAGAGAGGGTCTGCCTGGTCACTGCCTAGTCTGATCCTAAACTTGACTGAGCACCACCATGTTATTCTTGGATTGGCCATGCTAATCTATACTCGTGCCAGCAAGAGTGCACGAGGCTTCTGGCTTTCCTAGAGTTTTTGCCAACAGTTAGTAATACCAAAGTTTCTCATTTTTTGGCCAACAGTGGGTATGAGGTGGTGTCATTTTGTATTTGGCATTTCTCCAATACCTAGTTTGAGCGTTTCGTTATTGACCTAGTGCAGTCTCTGAGTTTCCCTCCTGTAAGTGACCTTGCTCCGGTTCCCCTTGTTTTGATTGAGTTTCTTGTCTGTTTCAGCCTGATTTACATCCAGTATTAATATTTGCCCCCTTTTCCAGCCTTCTCTTCTTCATTATCCCCATAAATGAGGCCACCCTACAGACCCTGTCTACTGTTCACCTGTCTTTTCTTTATATACATGCAAGGATTCATCCATCCTGAAATTCTGATGACTCTGCTTTTGACATCTCCTCATGAGCTTTGACAGAAAAACATCTGTTTTTTTCTGTGGTACTTTAGTACTACATTTTGCTACCCAGAAAGTTCCCTTGAGATGTTTCTCTTGATCCTTAGTACATCAGAACTTGCAATCATCACCTCACATATCAGAAACCCTCCTCACCTTCCAAGTTTTATCACATTCTGTCAGTGTTTCATAAATCTTTCATTGTTTAATTAATCACGCTGCCGTTCCTACTGCTTTTCTGTTCTTACAAATATCATTTTTAGTTCTCAGTTCATCTTCTCAGTTCCCACTAATATCACCCAAAGCCAGCTCTATATTTTTATTTTTTTAATTTATTTTTATTGAAGTATAGTTGATTTATAAATGCCCTGTTAGTTTCAGGTATACGGCAAAGTGATTCAGTTTTATAAATATGGAGCTATACATATATATATATTTTATGCCTGGATTATAATTTTTCTATTACTGATTACATTTGCTGATTCAATTCTTTTTTAGTTCATTTTAAATGCTAATGGCAGATTTCATTACCTAAAGCATTCTGTGTATCTAGACATTAGCTTTATGAAACGATCTACAATCATTCCCCATGACTTAGTATGTGACAATTAAACTCTTCTTTCAAAGAAATAAACAGCATGGCCATGTATTTCCAACTCAAACATGTATTTGTATATTTTGTATAACCTCAGTTCAACTCCATTTTTAACAATTTTTTATGATTCTATGAGGTTTATTTATATTAATAATTTTGTGAGTTTTGACAAATGCATAGAATTATGTAACCACCACTACAGTCCAGATATAGAACAAAAATTAGCCCAGGTCCCTTTGTTGTTGCTCCTTTCCACCACTTCCAGCCCTGGAAAATACTGATCTCTTCTCTGTCTCTATAGTTTTGCCTTTTCCCGAATGCCATATAAATGGAATCATACAGTGTGAAGCTTTTTTGGGCCTGGCTTCTTTCACTTAGCGTAATACATTCAAAACTCATTCATACTGTTGTCTCTTCCATAGTTTGTTCCTTTTGTACTGCTGAGTAGTATTCCATGGTATTGATGTACCACAGTTTGTTTATCCATTCAGCAGCTGAAGGAAATTTGGATGATTATGAATAAAGGTGCTATAAACATCTGTTTACAGATTTTGTGTGATGATAAAATTTCGCTTCACTTGGGTAAATATCTAGGAGTTGGATTGCTGGGTTGTATGGTAAGTATATGTTTAACTTTATTCAAAACCACCAAACTATTTTCCAAAGTGCCTATACAATTTTACATTCTACCCAGCTATGTGTGAGAGTTCCAGGTGATCGACATCCCCACTAGCACTTGGAATTGTCCATTTAAAAAAATTTTAGCCATTCTAATAGTAGAATAGTTGTATCTTACTGTGGTTTTAATTAGCATTTCCATGACATCTGTCTATCTTCTTTGGTGGAGTGTTTGTGCAAATCTTTTGCCCAGTTTTCTACAGGGAACATTGTTTTCTTATTATTGAGTTTTGAAAATTCATTATATATTCACAAAATAAGTTACTTATCAGATACGTGTTTCGCAAATTTTTTCTTTTCATTTTCTTATCAGTGTCTTTCATGAGGCATTTAAAATTTTGACAGTGTCTGATTTATCTTTTTTCTTATTTCATGGATCGTGCTTTTGGTGTTATAGCTAAGAAATCTTTACCTAATCCAAAGTCACCAAAAAATTAGGTTTTACATTCAGTTCTGTGATGCATTTTGCATTAGTTTTTGTATGTGATTTAAGGTATGAATCAGAGTTTTTTCTTTTCTTTTTTTGCACATGGCTATCCAATCATTCCAGCATCATTTATTTAAAAAACTATCCTCCTCTCAGCTGAATTGCCTTTGCACCTTTTTTTAAAATCAGTTGCCATATGTGTGTGGGTCTCTTTCTGGACTCTTCATTCTGTTCCATTGACCTATTCATCTATCTTTACACCATTCCTACATTGTCTTGATTAGTGTAGCTGTGCAATAAACTTGAAATCATATAGTAGGAATCCTCCAACTTCATTCTTCTCTTTCAAATTGTGCTGGCTTTTCTAAGTATTTTGTATACCCATTTGAATTTTACAGTCAGTTTTTTTTTTTAATTTCTGTAAAGGTGAATTTTGATTGTGATTACATTGACTCTATAGATCAGTTTGGAGAGAATTACATCTTAACATTATTGACTCTTCCAATCCATTAACATGTCTCCATTTCTTTGGGTCTTCTTTAGTTTCTCTCAGTGATGTCCTCTACCTTTTAGTGTTCAGGTCTTGTGCATCTTTTTTCAGATTTATCCCGAAGTATACTGTATTTTATGATATTTTTACCAAGCTTTATTGCCATATAATTGACATATAACATTGTGTAGGTTTAAGGTGTACAGCATGTTGATTTGATACATCCATATGTTGAAAACTGATCACCATCATAGCCTTAGCCAACACTTCCATGCCACCACATAGTTACCTTTTTTGTGGTAAAAACATTTAAGATCTACTATTCAGGCAACATCCGAGTATATATGCAATATCATTATCTATAGTCACCATGCTGCACATTAGATCCCCAAAACTTGTTCATCTTATTACTGGAAGTTTGTGCCCTTTGACCAATATCTCTCCACTCTCCCCACCCGCCAGTCCTCAGTAACCACCACTCAACTGTCTGTTTCTTTGAGTTTGGCTTTTTTAGATTGCACATGCTACCATGCAGTATTTGTCTTTCTCTGACTTATTTCATGATGCCCTCAAGGTTCAGCCAAGTTGTAGCAAATGGCACAATGTCCTTCTTTCTCATGGATGAATAATGTTCTATTGTATATGTACACCACATCTTCTTTATCTGTTCAATGCTGACAGACACTTGGGTTGTTTCCATATCTTGACTATTGGGAATAATGCTGAAATGAACATGGGAGTGCAGATATCTTTATAAGATCTGAATTTCCATTCCTTTGGATATATACCCAGAAGTGGGATTGCTGGACCATATGGTAGTTCTATTTTTAATTTTTTGAGGAACCTCCATACTGTTTTCCATAATGGTTGCACCAGTTTACATTCCCACCAGCAGTGCACAAGAGTTCCCTTCTCTCCACACCCTTATCAGGATTTGTTGTCTCTTGGCTTTTTGATGATGGCCATTCGGACAGGTGTGAGGTGATATCTCATTGTGGTTTTGACTTGCACTTCCCTGATGATTACTGATATCAAGCACCTTTTCATGTACCTATTGGCCATTTGTGTATCTTTTTTGGAAAACTGTCTATTCCATTCCTCTGTCCATATTTTAATCAGTTTCTGTTTTGCTATTGTGTTGTATGAGTTCTTTATATATTTTTGGATATTAACCCCTTATTGGATATGTGATCTGCAAATATCATCTCCCATTCCATAGGTTGCCTTTTCTTTTTATTATTTCTTTTGCTGTGTATTTTCAACATTTTCTTGATGTCTGCCATATTGGATAGTGTTCCCTGAATCTGACTCTCTATTCTGTGCTCCAGCTATTCAGATGATACATTTTCACCTTGTGAGCAGATTTCCCTATTTCATGAAATGGCTCTCAGTTACTCCAAAATACATGGCCCTTTTTTCCCCCCTCATCCTCTATCCCACAGAACTCAGAGAAAAGCACAAGATTTTAGACTGTGGTAACTAAGGCTTTTAGCTCTCTGTTTTTTGAAAGTTCCCAGAATTAAGGGCCTGTTTCTTATTGTATAATTAAGAGCCTGTTTCTTATTGTATAACTTATTGTGGTTTCCTAATCAGGAGAGAGAAAACACATACCAATTTGAACAGGGAAAGTTTAACATAAAGAAATATTAGCTATACTGGGTGGGAGTCTTTGTTCCCACAGAAGAACGCAAAGGTATTTTGTTATGTATGTTCCTTGAGGAGGAACCCAGACCCTGCACCATGGCTGCACTGTTGTTTCTTTTCTCTTTTTTTTTCAACTGGACCACAAAATTTATTTTAAAGTTAAAATAATGAAGACGAGGGGTACATCGACAGATGACTGGATAAAGAAGTTGTGATATATTTATACAATGGAATACTACTCTGCCATAAAAAAGAATAAAATAATGCTATTTGCAGCAACATGGATGGACCTAGAGACCATCATTCTAAGTGAAGTAAGCCAGAAAGAGAAAGAAAAATACCATATCACTCATATGTGGAATCTAAAAACAAAAAGGACACTATGAACTCATCTACAAAACAGAAACAGACTTACAGACATAGTAAACCCGGGGAAAGAGGGTGGGAGGGGATAAATTTGGGAGTTTGAGATTTACAAATGTTAGCCACTATATATAAGAAAAGATTTTCTTAAAAGTTTCTGTTGTATAACACAGGGGGCTATATTCAATATCTTGTAATAACCTTTAATGGAAAAAAATATGAAAACGAATATATGTATGCATATGCATGACTGGGACATTGTGCTGTTCACCAGAGATTGACACATTGTAATTGACTGTACTGCAATTAACAAAAAAGAAATACACGGGAAGACAGAGGGGTACTAGTGCAGAGAGACAACTGGACCAAAAGAATAGAAGAGAGTCTGGTCATAGACACATTCACACATAGATAATCGATTTATGGCAGAGGTAGCACTATGAGTAGAAGGGAAAGGAGAGATTTTCCAATAAATGGTGCTGAGACAACTGGGTATACATAATGGAAAATATAAAATAGTCCTTCACTCATACCACATAAAACAATCAAACAGCTCCAGGTATATTAGATTAAATGTGAAAGGCAAAACCATACAGCTGTAGGATAATATAGGAGAATAACCTTACAACTTGTGACTGGAGAAAGATTTCATGAGACACAAAGAACACTAACTGGAATCTCTACATCTCTAACTCTACTCTCTATATTAAAATTAAGTTCTTCAGTTCATATAAAGAAAGTAGAGGAAAATGGAAAGAGGATCTAGAAGAAGACATTTGTAACAGATATAACTGTTAAATGGCTCTTGTCCAGAGTATATAAATAAGAATGACAGTCCAATAGAAAAATGAACAAAAGACATAAGCACCTCAAAAAAGAAATACAAATGGCCGGTAAACAAAGGAGAGATGTTTAACTTCATTAGCAATCAGAGAAATAAACATTAAAGCCACACGAATGGTTCTATACACTCTACTGGCAAAAAAAAAAAAAAAAAAAAAAATTAAAAATCTGATTCATCAAAAATTGGTTAAGATGTAGAAAAGTGGGAACTCTCATATATTAATGGTGGGAATATATATTGGTAAATCACTTTGGAGAAAAGTTTGGCATTTTCTTCTGAAGTTGAAATACACATTTTTTGTCAAAGTCACCACACTTTTCCTAGAGGAAAACACATCTGTATACAATCCCAAAGGCTCCATTCACATCCTTATCTATAGAAATGGTACCACCTCTGCTTGTACAGGACGCAGCCTCCGTGATTGTAGACAGATGTGTTTTCCTCTAGGACCCAGCAATTTTACTTCTTGGATACTTATTCTAGAAAACCTGCATACAGGTGTTCAAGGATGCACATACAAGAATGTTCACAGCAGTAGTTCATAACAGCCAAGAACTAGAAACAACCCAAATGTCAGTCCCCCTGCACTATTGTTTCTTGACTGCTCCTCCTTTGTTTCTGCATTTCCTCCCTTTCCTGATAAGCAACTATTTGAATCTGCCCTTTAAAACTCAGGGAAGGTCAAGGAAGCTGAATGAAGCCAATTTCCTGGAGTCAAGAACCGGGGTGGAGGGTGGGATGTGGGGGGTTAGGGTGTAGCTCAGTGGTAGAGCACATGCTTAGCATGCACAAGGTCCTGGGTTCAATCCCCAGTGCCTCCTCTAACAGTAAATAAATAAGTAAACCTAATTACCTCCATTACCTCCCCCCACCAAAAAATGAAGGAAAGAAAGGAAGGAAGGAAGGATGGACATGGGAAGGATTTGTACCCAGGAGGGCCCCACAAAGTCTTGCTCTGTTTCACCAAGAGAGCCTAAAAATAAGAGGATGAGGCAATATTATAAACAACTTTATGCAAACAAATTTACCACTTAGAATAAATATTTCTCTTTCAAATTATTTTCAAGTAAAATAATTCTCCATTTATGTCTAATCTGCAGTTAAATGCATCAGGGACATTTTCATTTTAATTACATATATTTTTTATTCCCTAAGGTATATTTTCTTTCCAAATCTGGGTCATTTTTGAAACAATTTTCTGTTCTCTATAGATATTTTGACCTCATATTTTATTTATGTAAATACGCTAAACAGTTGTTTACAAAAAAAAAAAGAATTATTAGCTATAGTGGGATTGAAGGAACAAGGGATTATCTAGTAAAAGTAAAGAGAACTCTAAAGAATAAAGGAATAGTAGGTTAGTGCGGGAGAGCACCTCTAGGGGTGTGAAGGCACACCCAAGGAAGCATCTCCCCTGCTTCCCAGGGATGAATCCAGACCTTGTAGGGAGGGCACATCCATGGCTCACAGCATGACAGAAGAGCTGTTGTCATGCCACACTGGTGGAACTTGCTGGAAATCTGCCCTCTGTGGTTCCAGAAAAAGCCGATCATAGAGAAGTGTCTCATCGGAAAGATTCCACTACACATCATCTGAGAGGGGTGCCCGGGTAAACTGCGGGGTGCTGGGTGCGGCTGGCTGCAATGCACTGCAGAAGCTGGGTGCTTGGGAAGCCCTATGAGCTGCGGAAGCTGGGTGCTACAGAAGTCACCTGCACTGCAAGATCAGCGTGCCTGAGGAGCTGTGTGGGCATCGGGAGCCAGATGTCGGTGAAGCCACCACACTGCAGGACCCTGGTGCTAGACAAGCCTTGCCAGAGGAGCCTGCTGAGTGAGCCCACGAGAACCAAGAAGCAAAACCCCTCCCTCTAGTGTTTCTCCATCACCCCGTGTTGGGAAGGTTCAATGTCACGCCAGATGGCAAAGGAAAAGAGACTCGGATCCATTTTTGTAGAGCAGGCAAGGAAGGGTGGATCTGGGGTTGAAAGACAATAAATCAATGAACTGGAACACGTATTCTTCAGTTTTCTGAGGCCAAACGTGGGAAATAGTAAACTTCATTTTAATGAATTTGGAGAGAGAGGCAGAGGAGGAGATTTTGCTCTCTTTCAGAAGGATTCTTCAAGTATCTGCTCAGGGGAATTTAAAGGACCATAGATTATATTTGAAAGGGAAAGACAACTGCATGAAATGTTCACCACTTCAGCCTTGGTGTGTTAATTCTTTCTGTTATAACACAAAACTGTGCCAAGCTGAGTAGCAATATGAGTGGTACCATGTCTGCTTTATACACTCATAGCAGATATAACCTCCCTAGGGGTGTACTGAAATTGGAACTGATATCAAGGACAATATGTTTTGAATATTCACAGAGGAGCAAAACAACAAGCTTAATACTTCCGTACAGCCCCTCTTACATAAGAATTCTGAGGTGAGTGGGTCCGTTCAACAAGTCAACTCTGATCCTGATGGGTCACTCATGGACCACATTTCCAAGTCATCGCTCCGCCATCTCCTAGGGCGTTGTTGTCAGCTGTCTGGTTGATGTTGGGTCACTGTTGAGTCCTCCGGGCTGGGGAAGGAGTAAATGGAGGAGATTGGTCCACTGTCTTAAGGCTTGGCCCTAGTGTGGCTCATATCACTTCTGCTCATACTCCACGGGTGAGAACAAAGTGAGACTTGTCAATGTGACGCCCAGCTGCGTTCTATTACTGTAAAAGAAGAGGCGGATAGACTTTGGTGGATGGCTTGCAGTTTCTGCCATAGATGTTTTGCCCTCTTCTACTTGGCACTTGTTGGAAGTATATATTTTTCCTGTAGATACAGAGGAATATAAATTTAATGTGGATGCTCATAATGGTTCAGAAGGAAAAGCAAGAGGAAGCAGAGAGATTAGTAAGGTTTTAGAGCTAATATGCAATAAGGACATATATTCTGAACTAGTTCTTCCATGCAGGCTTACCCTTAACAGGCATGTTTCTTCTGGTTGCTCTCCTCACCAGCCAGACTTCCTACATAGTGGATATGGATTCCCAGCATTCAAATCCCATCTCTTACTTATTTAGCCATTTGATCTTCAGCAAGTTACGTAACTTCTCTGTGCTTCCGTTTTCTCATCCATGAAACACGGTTGATGATGATAGCTACCTCTTAGAGTTTAGTGAGGATTAAAGGAGCTATTTTGTGTAAAGCACTTGGAACAGTGCCTGGTGCCTCATAAATGGTATATAATCGCTTTGCATCTGGTAAGCGTTCTAGAAGAATTGCGCATTACAACGTTATTGCTATTTTCATTATTGTCACATGGACTCTTCCAGTTCTCTGTGCTCATCCTGTCCAAACTACACGTACCCTCTATTCTCTGCTAAGTGTTCTTGATCCATTTTCGTTTTTTTCTCTTTCGTTTTAGATGAGGATATGGGGCAAAGCCAACAACAGAGAACTTCTGGAGAAGCTTCATTCCACTGTGAGAAATTTGGTCAGTCCATAGGAAGAGATTCACTGTGTTCCATTTTCGAAGAACTGTGGCAAGGTAATGACCAGCTAGAGAGATATCAAGAAAACCAAAAGAACCCTTTGAGTCACATGAAAGTATTGATTAAGGAGAGGGGCTATGAATGTAAAAACCTTGAAAAAATAATTCATGTGGGGACCAGGCTTGTTCCTTCAATTAAAAGGCTCCATAACTCTGACACATTTGGAAAGAGTTTGAAGCACACTTTAAACTTACATAATCATAATAAAAGCAATGGAACAAAGAACTTTGATAAGAGATTTGCAAATGGTAACAATTTTGCCCCTAACTCTTCCTCTGCAAGGAATGAGACTGCTAATTCACGTGAACTTCATCAGTGTGAAAAACATCTTGGCCACAAACAAGTTCTCACCCACCATCAGAAAATTCGTACTGGAGAGAAACTTTACATATGTCCTGAATACGTAAAGAGCTTCACCCAAAAGTCACATCTTTTTGATCATGAGAGCATTCGTGCTGGAGAAAAATCCCATGAATGCAACAAAAGTGAGAACGTCTTCACTCAGAAGCCACACGTTGAGGTACCTCAAAGTGTTTATACAAGAGAGAAACCTTTTATATGTACGCAATGTGGGAAGGCCTTTACTCTCAGGTCAAACCTCATTACACATCAGAAAATTCATACCGGGCAGAAACCCTATACGTGCAGTGAATGTGGAAAAGCCTTTTTCCACAGATCATATCTCTTTAGACATATGAGAATTCATACCGGAGAAAAACCTTATGAATGCAGTGAATGTGGAAGAGGTTTCTCCCAGAATTCAGACCTCAATATCCATCAGAAAACTCATACTGGAGAGAAACACTACGCATGCAGTGAATGCGGGAAAGCCTTCACAAGGAAATCAGCCCTGAGGATGCATCAGAGAATTCACACAGGAGAGAAACCCTATGTCTGCACTGAATGTGGGAAGGCCTTCATCCAGAAATCCCATTTCAATACACATCAGAGAATTCATACTGGAGAAAAACCTTACGAATGCAGTGACTGTGGCAAATCATTCATTAAGAAATCACAGCTCCACGTGCATCAAAGGATTCACACAGGAGAAAAACCTTATATATGTACAGAATGTGGAAAGGTCTTCACTCATAGGACAAATCTCACCACGCATCAGAAAACTCATACTGGAGAGAAACCCTATATGTGTGCTGAATGTGGGAAGGCGTTCAGTGATCAGTCAAATCTCATTAAACACCAGAAAACACATACGGGAGAGAAACCCTATAAATGCAATGGCTGTGGAAAAGCCTTCATATGGAAGTCACGCCTCAAAATACATCAGAAATCTCATATTGGAGAGAGACACTATGAATGCAACGAATGTGGGAAAGCCTTTATCCAGAAATCAACACTCAGTGTGCATCAGAGAATCCATACAGGAGAGAAACCCTACGCCTGCCCCGAGTGTGGGAAGGCCTTCATCCAGAAATCACACTTCATTGCACATCACAGAATTCATACTGGAGAGAAGCCGTATGAATGCAGTGACTGTGGGAAATGCTTCACTAAGAAATCACAGCTCCGTGTGCATCAGAAAATTCACACAGGAGAGAAACCCAATATATGTGCTGAATGTGGAAAGGCCTTCACGGATAGGTCAAATCTCATAACACACCAGAAGATCCATACTAGAGAGAAACCCTATAAATGCAGTGACTGTGGGAAAACTTTCACCTGGAAGTCACGCCTCACTATCCATCAGAAATCTCATACTGGAGAGAGACACTATGAATGCACTAAATGTGGGAAAGCGTTCATCCAGAAAGCAACGCTAAGTATGCATCAGATAATTCATACGGGAAAGAAACCCTATGCTTGTACAGAATGCCAGAAGGCCTTCAATGACAGATCCAATCTCATTAAACACCAGAAAACTCACAGTGGAGAAAAACTCTATAAAGCCAGCGACTGAAAATGCCTTCAGCTGGAAATCATAACTGGATAAGCATCGGCTGTCTCGTAGTGGGGAAGAGGCGTGCCTGACGCTGCAGTCATTGTGCAGGGGGGAAGTAGATGTGACACTCTACATGCAGCTTAAGGGAAGAAAAGGCAGACAAAGCCAAGTCTCCTTCAGCCAGTTGGAAATACAAGTACCTGCATCACCACTGTTGATATGCAACTGTACGCGTAGGGAGATGCTTCGATAAAGCATTTGAGTGATAGCCCTGTTTGGTTTCATGATTCACACAGGGACTCTCAGTCTCCTGCAAATGGTAGAAATGGAGACCCCCTAGGAGATGACTTGTTATCTCTTATGTTTTGCTTTTTGGATAAAGGACTTTATAAATTCAGCACTGATTGGTTCTTCATACCCTGGTATGTAAAAGTACTCAATATTGGCCACATTTTTTTGTTCAGATTTCTAGGGTGGGGAGAAGAGTGTTCATTGTCCAAACACCTCCAGGGCACTGAATTCAAGGCAAAAACCTATTTGGGAATGGAAACCTGTGAGTAGAAGCCCGGAGGTATTGTGATCATTGACATTTAAGACACAGAAAAGGTGGCAATTGTTCCCTCATTAATTCCATACTGTGGCAGCAGGTGACTCCCACTTGAAAGCAGGAGGCATACCTTCTAACCTATGCCTCCAGCCGTAGACTTCTGGTCCCCTTAGTAACTGACCCTAAGACAATGAAACTGAGCCAAGTGCTCTGGACTTCCAGTCTCCTCCACTGAAGCTTCTGCTTTCTTTGGGATTCGTCTTTGTAAAAGAATAGTGAAGAAATTGGGTTTCAATGCATCAAGTTTTGATTGTTTTTCTTCCAATTTAGTTAACTTGATATGTTCATTTTCTACATGCACATTAAGAGTAATTTTGTATAGATTTCTATGGGATAAAGCCATGTTGGATAATAGTTGGTGAGCCTAAGATATAACTGTACTTTATTGTAGTTGAATAACTGGGTGACTTCTCTAGAAAGAGCATTGCTTTTTTTTTTAAGCACAGGTATATAGACCCTTTCTCATTTTCCCTTAAATATTTTTTTACAATATTCATAAGAAAAGGGGCTTTCTAGCATGTAATTTTATTTTGTTTTTAAACCCTTCTTATCAAAGTATAATGCATACAGAAAATGTATACATCATAAGCATACAGCTCATTGAATTCTCTCAAAATGAACATACTCAGATCAAGAAACAGAACATGACCAGCACCCCAGAAAAACTCCCTGTGCTCCCTGTCCAGGCCTTACTGTCCACCTCCCCCAGAGGTAAACACTACTCTGACTTAAATAGTTTTGTCTGCTTGGTATTTTATATAAATTGAGTCGAACAATTATATTTCATATTTTAGTAATATACTCTTTAATGTCTATCTTCTTTCATTCACATTATAAATGTGAGATTCATCCATGTTATTGAATGTAGTTATAGCTAATTTATTGTTATTGTCACGTTATATTCCATTCTGTGAATATTCTATGATACGTTTATCCATTCTGTTGTCGATGGACGTTTGTGTTGTTTGTAGCTTGGAGCTATTAGGAATAGTGCTGCTATAAATACTTTAGTACCTATCTATTGGTGAACATATTTATGAACTTCTGTTAGGTATATATCTAGGATTTGGACTGCCAGGTCATATGGTATCCATATGCTCAGCTTTAGTTTATAAAACCAGTTTTCCCAAGTAGCTGCACCAGTGTACACTCCCACCCGCACAGTATACGAGTCTAGTTGATCCACATCTTTGCCAATACTTGGTATTTTCCATCTTTTTTACTGTAGCCATTGTGGTGGGTGTACAGTGATATCTCAATGTAGTGGGGTTTTTTTTATTGAAGTACCGTCAGTTACAATGTGTCAATTTCTGGTGTGCAGCACAATGTCCCAGTCATGCATATTCATACATATATTCATTTTCATATTTTTTTCATTAAAGATTATTCTCAGTGTGGTTTTAATTTTATTTCCTTGTCCTCCAATTCCACCATTGATCTTCCCAAGACAGTTGACTGATATCTCAGATCTGAACCCCAGGCATGGCCCTCACATGACTGCACCATTTTACATCCCACCAACAACAGTAAGCAATTCATGACTCTAAATCTTCCCACACAAAAAAAAAGCCCAAAGCTTCATGGTTTAACCGGTTAATTGCATTGAACATTTGAGGAAAAATAATATCAACACTCCACAAAATCTTTCAGAAAGCAGAGGAGAAAGGAATACTCTTCAACTCTATGAAGCCAGTATAACCCTGATACTTAAGCCATACAAACACATCACAAGAAAAGAAAACTACAGACCAACATTCCTCATGCATATAGATGTAAAAATCTTCGACAAAATATTGGCAAATTACATGTAGCAACAAATAAAATGATTATACATCATGACCAAGTGAGGTTTATTCCAGTAATGCAAGACGGCTTCAACATTCAAAAATCAGTCAATGCAATCTACCATGTTATATATACAGAGTAAAGAAGAAAAATCACATGATCTACAGATTCAATACAATTTTATTAAATTTCCAGCAGGCTCTCTGCCTCAGAAGTTGATACGCTAATCCTGAAATTTATATGAAATAGAAAAGACCAGGAATAGCAAAAAGGAATTTGCCAAAAAGCAAAGTGGGAGGACAGTCACCTCCCAATTTCAAAATTATTATAAAACTACAGCAATTAAGAGAGTGTGGTACTGGCATGGGGATAGAGACATAGATCAATGAAATAGAACAGAGAGTCCAATCGCTTCTCGGCCTTTTGGCTAAGATCAAGTGTAGAACGGACAGTCCAGGAATAAACCCTGATGCTTATGGTAAACATATATTTTTTTTACAAAAGTGTGAAAGCAATTCATTGGGGAAAGAAAAGTCTTTTCAAAATTTGGTATAGGAATAATTGCATAGCCACATGCAAAAAGATGAATGTAAGTCTTACTTCCCACTATAGTAAAAATTAACTCAAAATGGATCAGAGACATAAATATAAAAGCTAAAACTATAAAAGTTGTAGCAGAATACATAGGAGGAAAATCTCGGTGACCTCGCATTAGGCAAGGAATTCTTATATAGAACACCAAGAGCGTGATCCATAAAGAAAAAATGATAAATTAGACTTCGTCAAACCTAAAAAGGTTTAAGCTTCAAAAGATACCATTAAGAAAATGAAAAAACAAAGCACAGACTGAGAGAAAACATTTGTAAATCATGTATCTGATAAAGGACTTGTATCCAGAATATACAAAAAAACTCTTTACAACTCAATAGAAAGAAGACAAGCAACCCAGTTTAAAACTGGACAAAAAGATTTGAAGAGCTATTTCACCAAGAATATATATACAAATAAGCACATGAAGAGATGCCCAAAGTATTAGTCATTAGAGAAATTCTAATTAAAACCACAAAGAAGTATCACTTTACATGCACTCAAGTGGCTATTAATAAAAAAGATAATTACAATGAATGTTGGCAAGGGTATGGAGAATCAGGAACCTTCCTACATTTCTGGTATGACTGCATTAAAATGATAGAGCCACTCTGGAAAAATTGGGCAGTTTCTTAAGAAGTTGATCATAAATTTATCTAGGACCCAGCAGTGCCACCTCTATTATCTACCCAAAACATAAGTAATACATGTTCGCACAAACACTTGCCCTTGAAAATTCGTAACAGCATTATTCATACAAGACAAGAAGCAGAGACAATCCAAATGTCCATCAATGGGTAAGTAGAGATAAGCAAAATATGGTATATTCAGCAATAAAAAAGAACAAATACTAATAGATACTACAACATGGGTGAACTTCAGAAATATTATGCTAAGTGAAAGAAGCGAGACACAAAAAGATCTAATACTGTGTTTGCATGTTGTATTTATATGAAATGTCCACAAAAGTAAAATGTATAGAGATCTATGAATTAGTGGTCGTCTGGGGGTAAGAATGGGAATCGTCATTAACTTAATCAGTACAAGGGATCTTCTTGGGGTGATAAAAATGTTCTAGAACTTGGTTGTGGTGATGGTCGCACTACTAGGTAAATTTAATAAAGGTCATTGAGGTGATCATTAATTCCATTCCTGTTTAAACATCTTCGTTCCCTGCCATAACATTTGTTGCCACCTAAATCTAGAATGAAGTGGTGTCTTGGAGTCTATTGTACATTTAAGAATAAAGTTTTTTTTAAAGTTTACTGAACTGTACAATTTAAATATGGAACCTAAATTATGCTTCAGTGAAGTTGCTTCTTTTTCAGAGTTGTTTTGGCTATTGTAGGTCCTTTACATTTCCAGATAAATTGTAAAATAAGTTTGTCCATTTCGGCAATAACCAAAAAGCAGCTGTGATTTTTATTGGGATTGGTTTAAATCTATAGATCAATTTGAGGAGAATTGAAATCTTAACAATATTGAGTTTTCTGACTCATACATAAGGTATATCTCTCCATTTGTTTAATTTCTCTGAACAGTATTTTGTAGTTTTCCATGCACAGGTCTTTCCCATCTTCTGAAAAATTATTCCCTAAGTGTTTCATATTTTTGCTGCTATTTTACTTCTTGTTGTCTTATTTCCACTTTATTGTGTGGTATTCATTTTTAATTTCAATTTCTTATTGTTAATTACTGATATATAGAAAAGCAATTGATCTTTGTATGTTTATCTTGTGCAGCAGTTAGAAGGAAGAGTCCACACAGGACCACTGTCACCACTAACAGCAATTGCAAGTTCAGGGGGTTCCCCAAACCACCCTCACTTTCAAGAATTTGATAGAAGGACTCACAGAACTCACTGAAAGCTATTATACTCATGGTTACAGTTTATTACAGGGAAAAGGTACAAATTAAAATGAAAATCAACTAAGGGAAAAGATGAGAGGGGCAGGATCCAGGTGGATATCAGCTGCAGGGCTTCCAGTTGCCCTCTTTTCATGGAATCAAGACAGCATGACTCTCCTGGCATTGACGTGTGACAATAGCATGGACTGTTGCCAACAACAGGTTCGGCCACTGTGCTGGCCCAGATTGCCAGCAGCAACGCCAGTTTAGCGAATGCTTCCCCTTCAGCCCCCTCCCATTTATACAGGGTATCATTCCATATATCTAGAACTAGGGGACCATCTCAGCCACTAGGTAATACAGCTGTATTCACTGTCAACCCCAGTTTTGCCAGATGGGGTGAAGGCACAATCTATCACGTTAGGCCTTTAGGAAGTCTACCACCTATGTGGGGAAGTCTAGCTTCCCCCCACTCAGCCTCTGTTCGTAACAGAGCCGGGAGGCTCCTTGCTACTGCCGGGCAAGGCTAGGAGTTCCACCACCAAGTAGGGCTCCACTGATGTTTCCCTGGCCGGAAAGGGAAGCAGTGCCTCCTTGCTGCTTTCCACGTGGCCTCCAATGACACCACCCTGGGAGGAAGGAGAGGCGTGCCTCAATACTGACATGTGAGAGAGGAAGTCTAGGCTCCCTGCATGGTCTCTGCTGACACCATGCAGGGGACGGCTTATTACTGCCCACTGAGGACGAACTTCCTGGCTCCATCATTTTTTCTGACATCACTTCAGCAGGGGTTTGGCGTGACTTTTACAGTCTGTTGAGGGTGAAAATATAAACTCAGTTGGCGTTTGTTGACATGGGTGGGACTGGGGTCACATTTTTTTCTATACTGTTTGAATGCAGTAAAGCAACTATTTTCTGGAAGTTTACCGCATTGTTAGGCTGCCCGTTTCCTGGTTCTTTTACTAGCGAAAATAGGCTTTTGTGGGGTCTTTTTTCTTGTTCCCAAGCCCAATGGCATTTCTAGGGTTCCAGCTTCTCCAGCAGAGTCTCAGATGTATGAGGCAAAAAGAAAACCCATGGAACAAATGTGCTCTTTTCTCTTGGGTCCTGAGGTCCCTATCCAGTCTGCCTTCTTCACTCTACCTTCCAAAGTCATCTTATGTTTGTTTTATAAATATCATTTCCAGAGTTTTTCATTGTACTTAGCAGGAGGAATAGGGAAAAGTACCTGCTCCATTTTTCCAGAAGTGGAAGTCTTATAATTGGGTCTTTTAAAACATTTCCCATGTCTCTACTCACTTTCTGAGCACGTGGAATACATTTACAATAACTTTTAAAATGTCCTTGTCTGCTAATACTAACCTCTGTGTCAGTTCTGGGTAGGTTGATTGCTTGATTATTCTCATTATGTTTCCTGTTTTCCTAACTCTTTTCATGCCTGGTAATATTTGATTGAATGCCAGACATTGTGAATTTTACTTTGCTGGATACTGGATCTCTATGCATTTCTATAAATCATGTAGAGTTTTGTTCTGGGACACAGCTAAGTTACTTGGAAACAGTTTGATCCTTGGAGAGTTTGCGAATGTAATTTTTAGGTGTATCTGGAGCAGAGCTCAGCCTGGGGCTAATTATTCCCCTCTATTGAGGCAATAGCTTCCTGAATTCTCTGCCTAATGCCCTATTTTTCCAGTCTGGCTGTTGAGAACAGGCACTATTCACAGCCCTGTGTGAGCATCAGACCACCGTTTCCTCTTATCTTATCAGATGGTTCTCTCCCTAGCCTCAGTTTCCTCACACACGTGTGATGGGTGGTACTCTATTGAATACCCAAGGAGGACCCTAGGCAGATCACCCGGGGCTTTGCTCTGTGCAGTCTTCTCCACTCTAGTGGTGCGTATACAAATTCTAGCTGCCTTGCTCTCCCTAGACTCCCAGTTCCTTCTCAACTTAGGGAATTCACCAGTCTCTTCCTCAGTTTCCCCTTTCTGTGTAGTGCCCTAGAAACCCTCTCAAGAAAGTATGTTTTTTTTTTCCCTCAATGTATTTTGTCCATTTTTGTGCTGTTTATTCATTCCAGGCATGAGGGTAAATCCAGTCCCTAGGACTCCATCTTGGCTGGAAGAAGTCACAGGTGGGTATTTATAAATGGAGATTTGTCAACAGAAGTCATCAATAAGAGATATGTTTGGGTTGGTGCCATTTTTATGAATGAGGAATAGTGTAGTCTGAGTCTGAGACAAGCATGCCAATGAACCTGTATCGATAAATGGGGAACTTGTATCTATTAAGTGCTCATCAGTGTGGGATATATTGAGAAGAATTTAAGACAGGGGAGATATGTCAATGGAGGCTGTCAATGAGAGAGAATTCTCCAGTAGGTGAAAACCGATGTTCAACTGGGATTTTCAATGTAAAAAAAATTCCAGTGGGCAGGTATTTGCAAATGAGGAGATTTGTCACCAGTGATCATCAGTGGAGGAATACCTGGTTAGGTGGGGAGAGGTACTTATAAATATAGATACTGGTAAATGTGGTGCTATCAATCGAGGATACATTGATGAGTGTATATAAATGAGGAGATATACAATAGGTATTGTCAGTGGGGTGTATATCAACAGGGGTATTTACAATGGGTATATTTGGAAAATGAGCTGGACAATACGACATATGCCAATAGGCAAGTGTTTAGAAAGCAAGGCAATTTGTCATCAAAGGTCATGGATAGGTCATACCATCAGGTGGATGTTTAACAATATAGAGATTTTTCAATAGGCAAACAACAATGGAATATGCATTAGGGAGGTTATTTATAAAAAGATTTTTCAACAGGGATTAAAAATAAGAAAGATTTCAATGGCTGTTTATGCATAAGATTTTTCAGTGGCAGACAGGTACTCGTGACATGTCAATTGTTTTTATTTCTCAGTGAGATTTGCCAAGAGGGGTAATAAATGGAGATCTTTTAATGGTTGTTTTTAAATCGGGTGATTTTTTTCCCAACAGGCTAATGACTGAAAGATTTTCTGAGAAGATATTTATGAAAGGGGAAATTTGCCAATGGGGATCATCAATGGAGATATGCCAGTGGAATATTTGTGAATAGAAAGATAGGGCAAAAGTGGTTGCAGTAGGCAGAATTCTAAGAATGACCTCCAATGTCCATCTCAGCCTTGTATAAACTCCTCCCCTTGATTGTGGGTGGAACTTGTGAATGTGATGTAATTCCATGATTATATTACATTACATAGCAAAAGGGATCTTACCAATGTAATTAAGGTTACTTATCAGTCTATCTCAAAATAGGGAGATTATCCAGGTGAGCCTAATCTAATTAAGGACATTAGCCCTTTAGAAATGTTGCATTTTCTCCTGCTGGTGGCAGAAAAGGGTGCCAGAGAAATTGGAAGCATGAGAAGCATTTGGCATGCCCTCATTGACTCTGAAGACATAAAGGCCCACGTGGCGAGGCAGGCAGCTGGCCTCTAGAAGCAGAGAGCAACCACCACTGGCTGACAGCCAGCAAAGAAACGGAAACCTCAGTGCTACAACTGCAAGGAACTGAATTGTGCCAATCACATGAATAAGGTTGAAATGGATTCTTCCTAAGTGCCTCCAGAGAAGAGTCCAGTGTGGCCAACACTTTGACTTTGGTTTTGTGAGACCATTAAGCAGAGAACCCAGCCAAGCTCACTTGGATTTCTGACCTAAAGAACTGTGAGTTACTAAATGGGTGTTGTTTTAGGTTGCTAAGTTTGTGGTAATTTGTTACACAGCAATAGAGAACTAATACAGTATTTTTCCTATTCGGTATTTGTGAAAGAGGGGACATGCCACACGGAAGAGAAGGTACTTTTCAAGGGAATTATTTACAGAAGGCTTGGCGATTTGTCATCTGTTCTTGGCAATAGCAGAGATTTATAAACACGGGGATTTGTCCACAGTGAGGACTACATAATGGGGAACTGTGATGGATTGAACTGTGTCCTTCAAAAAGATACCTAACCCCCAGCACCTCAGAATGTAACCTTACTTGGAAATAGGAGCAGGAATATTATCACCTGGGGAGTGGCTGTCTTCAGAAGTCTTTGAAAATGTTGGTATTTGTCAGTGGGGGGATTTGTACGCTAGAAATTAGTGTATGAGCCTCATCATAAGAAGAACATTACAAATGAGCATTTTAAATATTTGTAATGTCTTTGGGAGAGAGTGTCAAAATTATGAGTTGAATTAAAGGTGCCAGGGGGCATGAAATTATCACTACTAATATTATACATTGTTTCCAATATTGTAAATTATAATTCCTAATAAAACATTATTGACAATAAAGGAGTATTACTAAGATTTATCACTACTGTTATAAGTTAAATTATATTTACCATTACTATTACTAGTAATTATTAGTACTAATTAGTTATTAGTAATAGTAATAACTAATACAGAGAGCTGACTCTGTGCCTAGCACTGTTTTTAGCACTTTACGTATATGATGTTATTTAATATTCACACTGTCCCTATGAATTAGGTATTATTTTTATTCCCACTTTACAGATATAGAAACTGAGGCAAAGAGAGGTAATATGATTTCCCCAAGGATATGCAGCTAGGATGAGGAAAAGGCAGGGGTTTTTTTCTCAAAATTGTAAGCAGGAAATATTTTTCTGTAAAAATATTACAAGGAATCAAATTTTAAAATACTGATCTAGTTAATATCTTTTTATTTTTATAATATTTTTTAAACTTTATTGTGATGCATTTCACATACAATACATTTTACCAATTTAATATGACAATTAAATTAATTTTAGTATATTCACAGAGTTGTGCAACCATCACAATAGAATGTTAGAATATTTTCGTCATCCCCAAAAGAAACCCATTAGCAATCACTCTCCATTTCTCCCACCTCCCCCCACCATGGCCCTAGACAACCACTAATCTACTTTCTGTCTTCCATAGTTTTAACCTATTTTGGACATTTCATATAAATGGAATCATATAATATGTGGTCTTCTGTGACTGGCTTCTTTCAAGTAACATATTTTCCAAGTTCATCCATTTGGTAGCATGTATCAGTACATCATTCCTTTTTATTACCGAATAATACTCCATTGTATGGATATACCGCATTTTGATCATCCATTCATTAGCTAGTGGATATTTGGGTTGTTTATACCTTTTGGCTACTATGAATAATACTGCTGTGAACATTTGTGTATAAGTTTTTGTATGGACATATCTTTTAGTTTCTCTTGGTTGGACACCCAGGAATGGAATTCCTAGATCATCTTATTGGTAACTCTATGTTTAACATCTTAAGAAACATCCAAACTTTCTTCCAAAACAGCTGCACCACTTTACATCCATCCCATCAGCAATGTGCAACAAGTCCAATTTTTCTACATTCTCTTCAACACTTGCTATTATCTATCTTTTTTTATTCTAGCCATACTAGTTGTTGTGAAGTGTTATCTCATTGTGGTTTTGACTTCCATTTCCCTAATACCTAATGATGTTGTGCAGCTTTGCATGTGCTTAGACCATTTGTATATCTCATTTGGAGAGATGGCTATTCAGATCCTTTGCCCATTTTTAAGTTGGGTTATTTCTATATGTTTTTACTATTGAGTTATGAGTCCTTCATATAGTCTAGCTACAAATTCCTTATCAGCTATATGATTTGCAAATATTTTTTCCCATTCTGTGGGTTGACTTTTTACTTTCTTGACTATTGTTTGCAACACAAGTTTTTAATTTTGATGAAGTCCAATTTATTTCCGTCTTGTTTTATAGTGTGTGCTTTTGGTGTCATATCTAAGAAGCCATTAAGGGGCAGGATTTGAATACAGATTCAGCTCCAGTGTTCATGCTCATCATCACACTACATTGCTTTTCTAGCAATTAAATCACTGTTAGTAATACTACATGAAATTATTATCATAAGAGTTTTGTGTTTTGACCTGAAAAAAAATCCAAGGGGTGAATACCTCCATGAACCATCCTCCAAGCCTAGCACAGATCTCAAAAGGATTCTGGGTAGGGACTGTGAGACCCGTTTTTTAGGGAGAAGTACTGAGGCTTGGGTGAGGGAAGGGCCAGTTCATTGAGCTGGACCCCACACTGCACATCACGCAGGGCCACCACCCCCACATGCTTCCTCTTGGCCATCAGAGAGTCTTCCAAGCAGAGAGTCACATACAGGCACACGGAATGCTGGGGGGTGGGTAACTCATTTTACTCACCTTAATGGATCTTCTAGAAGGGTAATGGGAGGACACACAGTGACTCCAGGACTACAGATATCCTGCCAGGAGTCACGTCAGGACTCTGAATTAAACAGCCTCTCTGTAGGGTCTGCTTCTCCACAGCAGCCACCGCTAAAGGGATCTACCTTAAAGGAAGGTACTCCCTCTGGGGCCTGCGACTCCCACTTGCTCCCAGCCACATCCAGTGTGTACAACAGCCCTTGGTGTTGAGAAACAGTTGGCAAAACCAGAAGAAAAAAAAAAAAACGTAATAGAAAGTGTGAACATACCCAGAATTGAGGTAACAACGGAGAGGGTAAAGTAACCTATTTCAGATATTGGGGAACTGCCAGAAGAAACAGGAACAGTCTGTGGTTCCAGACAATAGGTCAGGGCTGAGGAAGCATCCCAGGATACTAGGAAATTGCCCCAGGGGCCAGGGAAAAGTCACGGCAGTGATGTGAACAGTCAGAGAAACTATCAAACAGCCAGAAGACCAGAAAACAGTCCTTGTAGTTAGAGGACAGCCAGCGAGACTCTAGAACAGCCAAATGGAAGAAGAAAACATCCTTAAATGTCACGCAACAGCTAGAAATAGCTGGGAGACAGCCAGGGAGATAAAGGAACACTCTCGAGCTGCGGGAACAGCCAGAAAAACAAGGAAACAGCTGGAAGGACAAGAGGATAGTGTCTGGACCTGAGAAACAGAGGGATCATCAAACATCTGGCGAGACCACAAAACAGGCCTTGTATTTGAAAGACAGAGGGGCTACAAAAGAGCCAGAGCAACAGGGAATAGACCCTGAGGATCAGGTGAAAAACACCAAGGAAGAGAGTGCAGGGAACAAAAAAGTAAGAAAGCAGTCTGAAGGACTGGGGAGCCACCAGAGTCTAAGGAACAATTATAGTAATTGAAACAGCCAATAAACCGATGTACAGAAATCGGTGAACAATGACTGATCCCAATATAGGGTCATCAGAAACTGTGGGGAGTAATCACAGCTCAAATATTCCATATTGACGAGCAGGAATTCAGCAGACACAGTCATAGGAGCTAATATAGCGCCAGCAGATATGGTTATGGGGACTCACGTGGGTCAGAGACACTACTGGTGGCTAATACAAGATCATCAGAAACCATGAAGGCTCTAATGTAGGGTAGGCTCTCATGAGTCCCAGATATTATGCTGGGGCTCATGAGGTCAGTACATCGTATTAGGGGCTGAGGGACTGGCATCCACAGGGATGGGGGTGGCGAATGGGCTGATGCTGGGATAGAGATAAAATCACTTTAATGGTGGCTAATGGTTCATCAGCAGAGTGATAAAGTACTAATGTGGGGTCAGCAGACACTAGTTGGATTTTTTATGAAGATCCAAGGCACTCTCCTTATGACCAAGATTAGCAGACACTAATTGATATAGGATCAGCAATAGATACTGTGATTGAGAAACAGGAGGCAAAGACTCTGAACTAGTGGCTGGTAGTCAGTAGTCACAGTGTTGAGGCTGGTATAGAGTTAGCAAACACAGTGATGGGCTCCAGTGTATGGTCAGCATGCACCGTACTGGGGCATCACTGCATTCAGACACTGTATTAGTGGGTAATGGGGGACCAACAGGCACAGTGATTGATGATGTTGAATGCAAGGTCAGCAACATTGTGACTGGGACTTATGAAGGTCAAAGACATTGTACGCATTGCTAATGCGCAGTCAGCAAGGTGAGACCAGTGTGGATTCAGCAGATACTGTGATGGAAGCTCATGGAGGTTAGTCTCTGATCTTGTGGCTAATTGGGGAATAGCAGAGAGTGATGGTAGCTAAGGTCGGATCAGCAAATACACTGCTGGGACCTCATGCATATTGAAGAAACTGTACTGCTGCCTAATGGAGGATCAACAGACACTGTGCTGGGAGCTAATTTAAGGTCAGCAGACTCTACTCAGGCCTCAACAGGTCAAAGGCACAAGACTCGTGGTTAAAGATGGGGGAGGGGGATTTAGCAGCAAACACAGGGATTCGGCTGCTGTTAAGGACAAAAAACATGGTGCTGGGTCCTCAAGGAGGTCATACTCTGTGCAGGTGTCTAACAAATCAGACGACATTAATGTATGGTCAGCAGATACACTGATAGGCTATAACGTAAGGTCAGAAGACACAGAGACATGGGCTATTTAAAGGAAAGCAGACACTGCTGGCTCCTCAGGTTAAAAACTTGGAACTTGGTAAATGGTGGATCAGAAGATAGAGTGACAAATTCATGTGAGTTCTGCAGACACTTCGCTGGGGTTCAAGAGGATCTGTCACCATATTGGTGGCTAATTGGGGAACAGCTGATAAATATTGGTACAACTTTGCTGTGTTGTGGGTTCATGGTCATCAAAGACATTATTGGTGGCTAATAAAAAATCAGCAGACACAGGGATGGGATCTAATGTACAATAAGCAGACACTGTGATTAGAACTCATTGGGTTAAATATACTATACGGTGGCCAATGGGGAATGAACAGAAAATGGTGAGAGGCAACATGAGGTCAATAGCCACTGCATTAGGTCTAAAGAAAGGTGATAAGACACATCACTGGGAACTAACAAGAGGTCAGTAGTCACTAGGCTAAGTCTACAGGAGGGCAAAAAGACATAATACTGAATTAATAGAAGATCATCAGTCACTAAGCTGGAGGCTAAAGGAGTGAAAAGACACTATGCTGTGAGCAAATGAGTGTCAGCAAAAATTGTAATGGCAACTAAAAGGGGTGGTGAGACACGATGCTATGGGCTAATGGGGGTCAGCAGACTGTTGCAGCAAAGAGTTGTGATAAGACAAGATGCGGTGAGCTAATGGTAGGTCAGCAGACATTGTGCTCTTGACTAAAGGCAGTGATAAGAACTGCTATAAGCTAACGAGGTGTTAGTAGACATGGTGCTGACATGTCGTGGGGGTAAAAACTGCATCATGGTTAGCAAATGGAGGATCAGGAGAGACTGCACTTAGGCTATTGGAAGCCAAACACACTCAGTAGTGTTGGCCAGTAGGGATCACCACATAAGTGATGGTAGGATGGTAGCTAATGGAGGGCCAGCACAACCCATCATGAGACCTTAGTGAACGTCATGTTCATGGAGCAAAACCATTTATAAAGCCTTGGGAGGATCAAGTCTCCCATTGCCAGTGTCTTTCATCTGATCTAGTGGTCGAGATTCTTGGTTTTCTCCCAGGCAGCCCGCATCTGACTCCTGGTATGGGAATGGGGAATTTTTTATTATTGTTTTTTAACTGAGACTTAATTTACACACAATAAACTGCACAAATTTTAGGTTTACTCATTTGATAACTATTGTGTACCCCCATCCACACACACTCCAGTCAAGATACAGAATATTTCCATCACCTGGGAAGTTCCCTCTTACCTCTTATGAGTTAATTCCTACCCCAGAGACAATCACTGATCTGCTTTCTGTCACAATAGATTACTTTTATTTATGTTTGATATTTTCCATAATAAGAAGAATTTTAAAATATCAAATTTATTTTTCTTAATGGATGAACTGCAGATTGGAAGAACTAATGGGATGGCATCTTGATAAATTTAACTAACACTTAGTAAATGAGGGTGAGGGCATGCTATATACAAAGTGCAGAAAGTGTAATATACATATATTCAAGTGTATGCCTTATTGGGGGGCATCTGGTGATTAATTGAAATACCCTGGGTTGTCATAATCGTTATGGAATGCTCAGGGGAAAAAAGCAAAACAAGTACTTAATTTAACATCAGTTTACCATGGCATAGTGCTACCAAGTACTAAAGGTGAAGAATTCACTTTTGCTTATCAAGAAAAGTACAAGAGCAAACATTCACAAGGCTGAGAGGTTTGTCACTATATAGACCTCCACTAAAGGAAACTCTGGAGGGTATTTTTCAGGCAAGGAAGAAAAGGATCCTGGAAGAAATGCAGAAAGGAATGAAGACTAGCCAAAGTGGTGAATAGATGGATAAAATGAAATAAACATATAAAACAAAAGTGTTTTCTGCGGAGGTGCGCACACACACACACACACACACACACACTTAGATACATACATATAGATACACACATGTATATTACATATAAATATATATACCGCATAATATATCATTATATTTTTAATATATGTATATACATGTATATGAGCAAATTTTCTATTAAAAGATTAACTTTCAAAGACAATTTCTTGGAAAAAACCATAAAATACTATTTAAAATTAAAAAGATGAGTTAAAAAAAATAAAAAGACACACCACATTCATGGATGGAAGGGCCTAAAGCCACTTTACAACTTAAAAAAAAACAGAGAATAAGTCCTGGTGAATATGCGTGAAAATGTAAACTTTTCCCCAAACTGCTTGTGACAGTATAAACTAGTACAATTTTTTTAAAACTTCAATATTTAGTCAAGTTGAAAAACTTCTGTATCAATCAGAACCCAGCTAGGAGACAGAAACCATACCAGTTATTTTAACAGAGAGAACTTATTATAATGAATTTTTAACTAGTTATGAAGTTATTAATCATATAACTTAAGAGACAAAAAGAGAACATTAAAATTATTATGGAGATAGCAACTGCAGAAAGCAGCTGGGCTAGGGTAACAAGGGAAGAAACTGGAATTTAAACATAGAAGGTTGGAAGCAGAGTCTCATGTGACTGGGATTCGTACCTCTAAGGAGGTGGCACCAGCCAGCTGCCGCTAGTGTCTCTGAGGGGGTGGGGTACCATAAAGCTGTTAGTGCTGGAAAACTGAAAACTGGATTAAATTGCTGCTAACATGAGGAACTGCTGCTACCCAAGTGAAGAAGGAATGCTGGGCTGACAATCAGATGAACAGGGAGCCAACAGGAAGGGGGAAAAAGGATCATGTCCCTTTTTCCTTCCCCAGGCTCAACATTCATATTGAGTATCTCTTATGGGCAAGGTCCAACAGGGAGCAGCAGCTGACAAGACAGAACTGTGTTTTGTAGAGTCACGGCCACAGCATCACAAACCACAGTATAGAAGGGGGGGGGTTGGAGCTGGGGCACAATAGCTAATAACTGGTATACTGCCTACTCCCTATGACCCATCATTGCCACTTCTAGATTTAAACACTAAGCACAGAAACAATACAAACATCTTTCACTAGGGGAATGGAGAGAGAAATAAATAAACCAGACCTATATTTATCAACATGGATACATCTTGGAAAGGTAACACTCTATGAAAAAAAGCAAGCCTCATGACTTTAAAAACAATATGATGTAAAGGATTTAAAGGAAATACAGCATTATATATTGCAGACTTCACATTATACAGAAAAAACTTAGGGTGGATTAAAATCGTAAATGTTGACAGTTAGGAGCCGGAAGTGAGTCTGCACTTCCGGTGTCTGGAGCAGGATGGCGTCCATGGCTGGGTGAGCCGGGTGAGCCGGGTGAGCCGGGTGAACCGGGCGGCCAGCGGGGCGGTGGGTGGGCGCGGCGGTGGGCATTTATGTTGCACCTACTGCACGCGTGGGGAGGGGGGCGGAGTGGCCAGGGGCCGGCCCCAGGTCTCCAGGCCTTAAAGGGGGCTCAGGCGCCCAGCTTGTCCAGGCCCGGACGCGGTCAGCCCCAGCTAGGAGACTAGGTGAGAACTGCCAACGTGAAGTAAACAGTTGGCCAAGGCTCCAGAGGGGCGACGGTCAGACAGAGAGCTGGAGAGGGCCTTGGAAAGGCGCAGGTGAGGTGGGCTCTGCAGGTGGAGGGCCTTGGAACGAGGAGGGGGCAAAGGAGGTGGGCGCTGCAGGTGGAGGTGAAGCTTGTGAAAAGCGCCGCAGGCCCGAAACCTGTGGCACGGGTTTCCGAGAACGGGGAGGCCGATGGGGCTGAATCCACGACACGGGATGGGGCTGGAGGTCAGCTGCCCAAATGGGGCGGATTTGGGGTGTGTATCTCTGGAATTAGTTCTGACGCCCAGGACCACTCCATGCCCTCTCCCCTTGAGACTCCTTACGGCTTTTGAAAGAATCGATTCCTGATAACATTGCCTCCAAATCTCGTCAGCAGGCTTTTGTACTGAAGGAACTTCAGCCTGGAGCCACAGGGATAGTGATAGTTTTTTTGTTTTTGTTTTTTTCATCAGAAAATGGATATAGAGCTTACTTTGTAGGATGGTTCTGAGAGTTACATGAAAGGAGGTGTGGATAGCTCATGGCAGTTGATAAACTGTTTAAAAACCCCACTTTTCCACAGAGACTTGGAAATTGCCCTTCAATTACACACAGGTTGAGGTCAATTTTATTAAGAATTGTGACAGGTAGGTCAGACCCTGTGCTAGACACTAAAGTCATGGAACTAAGAGAGGCAAGGACCTGTCCTCCTGGGGTTTTGTCCAAGTCTTTCAGAGCCCAGTGTAACTTTGTATCACGTCCTTGAAGCTGGTGTGGGCTTCCCTTCAGCATCAAAGGTTCCACACCGCTGGGAGTTGGGACAAGGGTCACACTGGCGCTTAGCATCTGTGGCTGACACAACATTTGAAGGGCTGGTTTGTGAAGGCTGTGAAGGCGGAGAATTATTGGTGTCGAAGCACCTTCCAGCTCTTGGAGCTGAATTAGAGGCACCAGAGCCTGCGGCCAGGCCTCTGGGTGTTAGACTGTAGGCGGCTCCTGGCTTGCGAGAGTCAAGGCTGCAGGCACAGATCCCAGTGCTCCTGTTGGCTTCGTGCTTGGGGAAGATCTTCACATATTACCCCTGGAAGGAGCAACTTTTCTGTGCCCTGCTGATGTGACTGACCCAAGAACTGTCCAGAGAACTCGAGAACTGCTTCCCAGTAGGAGAGCAGATATGATTCTGAATGACACAGCACCCAATGCCACCGAGATCCAGAGCCTCGGCCATGACAGGCTCATTAGCCTGTGATGGCCCTTTCTGGCTCCAGACATCCTGCATCCTGGGGGAACATTCCTTTGTAAAACGTAGGCTGGAAGTCAAAGCCATTGGTTACAGAAGAGACTGACAGAGGAGTTTCAGAACAGAAGGGCTATATAACCTGAAGCCAGCTGGAAAGAATCATCAGAGATATACCTCTTGGCCACGCAGTATCAAAGAGGGAAAGGGGGCCGGTCTGTGAAGGACTGAGCTGCTTCTGCCATTTCTGATGCTTTTTCATTGCAAATGTAGCCTCCTGAGCTCTTTTCTGAATTGTGGCTGGGGAGACACACCCTAGGTTGATCTGGGATGCAGAAGGCAGGACAAATAGGGGTCCTTTTTTTTTTTCTTAAGCCAAAAAGATATGACAAAACTATATTCAGTGGCCACCACACGTGATAAAAAAAAAGTCTCCATAACATGATTTGTGAAGAGGAAATTATGGTGAGAAAGAGACAAGCAAAGATAAAAGGATGAAAAGACAGACTGAGGGAAGGATAAAAACAAACACCCTGAGGGAGAGAAACATACACACAGACACCTCTTGTGTAACTTTCTTATTTTACCCACTGTTAGTATATTACAGAGAAACGGGTTTCCATCATTGCTCCAAAAACACAACCCACAGGTTTCCAGGTATTATTTTGGTTGTACAGTATAATGTAGAAAAATCTGAAATTTCCACCTGGGGATTTATTTCCTCCCTCTGGCGAATGATCTGGAAATACATCCATTCTTTAAGCAGTGAGAGTTCCCAGAGTAATTAAGTATGAATTGGTATGAATTATGCATGGGGTGGCTGTGCTTTGTTATTCCCACTGGAAATGTTACTGTAATACTCCAGGCTCCAAAGACTTGACTTAAAGGTAATTGCCAAAGCAAGCAGCAACATGCTGTGTTCTTTTAGTTCCTCTTTCAGGAACTCGAAGCAGCTTTATAAAACCATATAGATTGCATTACTATAAGATAAAAAAAATGTTCAAAGTAAAACCTTCACTTTAGAGAAGGGTATAGGAGATTATTATCACCTTGAAACTAACACCAAAACATAAAACCTCAGTGGGGAGGGTGTAGCTCAGTGGTAGAGTGCGTGCCTAGCATGCATGAGGTCCTGGGTTCAATCCCCAGTCCCGCCATTAAAAAAAATTTTTTTTAAATAAATAAATAAAACCTAATTACCTCCCCTCCCTCCCCAAAAAACCTCAGCAAAAGAGTTAGCAAAATTAAAGAACCAGTCACAGTCTGAGAGAAGGTATTTGCAACACACATGACTGAAAAAAGGATTTTTATATTCTCATATATTAAATACAACAACAAAAACAACATTTAAACCAAGAAGTAAAAGATAAACAGCCCATTAGAAAACAATGAGCAAAGGCTATGAACAGTCATTGCACAGAAGAAATAAAAACAAATGGTCAGTCAACAGCTGGAGGATGTTCAGCCTCACCACTAATTAGGGAAATCCAAATGGAATGAAAACAACAATGAGCCATCCCCTAAGGGGATCAAATCAATTTCCACACCAGTGTAGGAGCCAAATTGTTACAGGTGCACTGTGTGTGCCCCGGTAATCAGATGGCCCAAAGGGCTTGGTCAAATGGTGACAGGAGTCTTCTTAGAGAAGCTTCCTCCATAGTACAAGGCAAGGGCTGGCCTCCGTGAGTTCTCTGATGTTCTGTGACGTTGGTTTTCTGGCCAAAGACTTTCCAACATTCTTGACATTCAAAGATTATGTCACTGAGGCATACTTTCACGTAGAAGGCATTTCTCCCTTGACTTCAGTCATAAAGTTTCTCGCCTGAGTGAGTTCTCTGGTGTTGACAAAGGGATTTCTTCATACTGAAGATTTTTCCACATTCGCTACATTCATAGGGTTTCTCTCCTGAATGCAGCCTCTGATGTTCAACGAGGCGTGCTTTGACATAGAAGGCGTTGCCGCATTTATTACATTCATAAGGTTTCTCTCCTGTGTGAATTCGCTGATGTATCCCGAGAGATGAGTGCACGCGGAAAGATTTCCCACATTCGTTACACTGATAGGGTTTCTCACCTGTGTGAGTTCTCTGGTGATTGCTGAGAGTCATCTTCATTCTGAAGAATTTCCCACATTCACCACATTTATAGGGCTTCTCCCCCGTGTGAATCCTTTGATGCTGGTTTAGGGATTTTTTTGCACGGAAGTTTTTCCCACAGTCACCACATTCATAGGGTTTCTCCCCCGTGTGAGTTCTCTGGTGTTGCGTAAGGGATATCTTAACGCGAAACGTTTTCCCACATTCACCACATTCGTAGGGTTTCTCCCCTGTGTGAGTTCTCTGATGGATCGTGAGGGTTGCCTTCTCAGAAAAGGTTTTCCCACATTCAGTGCATTCATAGGGTCTCTCTCCTGTGTGTGTTCTCCGATGTAGAATGAGTTGTGACTTCCTGCCAAAAGATTTTCCACATTCGTTACATTCAAAGGGCTTTTCCCCTGTGTGAGTTTTCTGATGAGCGATGAGGTATGATCGTGCACTAAAGGTTTTTGCACATTCACCACATTTATAGGGTCTCTCTCCTGTGTGTATTCGCAGATGTTCAATGAGGTTTGATTTCCTGCAGTAAGTTTTCCCACATTCGTGACATTCAAAGTTTTTCTCTCCTGTGTGTGTTCTTTTATGTCCAACAAAGCCCGTTCTCTTGTAGAAGGCTTTCCTGTATTCGACAGTTTGATCCAAAGTTTGAATCTTCTGATGCTGAAGAAGGTCATTATCACGACTGAGGGCATTACCACCAACAGAATTGTTGGCACACAGCAGTGAGAGAGAGCCTTTAAAAACAAATCAGATCAGATCACTCTCACTCAAAACCCAACATAGGCTTCCCCTTGTCACAGTATAAAATAAAAGTGCTTAACAAAGCCTGTGAAACTACGTAACTTGGCCCCCAGCTAAAATTCTCTGATATCACCTCTTAAGACTCTCACCACCTACCCTTAAGCCACACAAACGTCTTTGTTATTCCTACAATATATCACTCAGACCAGGCTGGTACTTACTGCTCTCTCTGCTCAGAATACTCCATGTGGCTCTGACTCTCTCACTTCACTGATGTTGGCGCACTAAAGTTAACTCCACCAAAGAGTCTTCCCTGACCTCATTCCCCAAAAGCACAAACCCCATCACTGTCTACCCTTCTTATCTCGCACTGATTTTCTTTCCACCAAACACTATGTATTTGTTTGTTTCTGGTCTCTTTCCCTCATTAGACTGCAAGCTCCAAGAGAACTTGGATATTAGTTTATTCACTACCGGATCCCCACACCTAGAACGTGACCAGGGTACAGCAGACCCTCATTTAAGATTTGATGGATGACCGAATGAATGTATGAATGAGTGCTTGACTACAGAAGGCATCCAAGGCAACGGAGGGAAGGAAAGCAACTGAGAATACTAAAGGGAGACAGACTAGCTAAAAATAAATGTCTAAGCTGAGGCAGGCAGGGAAAGAGAAGAGTGGTAAATGACCAGAAGAATCAAGATAAAATAGGAGAGAGCACTTCAGTGTGAGCAAAAAAGATGTTGGATTGTGGGATTTAGGCACCTAAAGCATATAGACCTTAAGTCCTCCAGTCATTTTCAAAGAGTGAGGGCCTCCGAAAAGAGACTCCTGAAAAACACTGCCCGAACATAACCTTTGATCTGAATTCCTAAGCTCTTAATTCCCCTATTTTCTGTCGGCCCAGTTCTTGCTCACTCACCTGGGTAACCATGGCCTGAGGATTCCTCCTCTAATATCCACAGTTCTTCCCCTCGTTCCAACTTGAAGATCATCTCTGGTTTGGCCACGCAGAGGCCTGTTAATGGGAAATGGCACAGGACGTGGGCCAAGCTGTCTGAGCTTTAGGGCCTCTGATGGAGGAGAAAGGTGCATCTTCATGAGCTGCACAAGGAAGGGGGCCCATTTAAACCTTTCACTGGGGGAAGTGAGAACACACACACACTCTTCCTGGTGCCCCAAACTGATAAATCATCTGTGAGCCTTCAATCTAGAACTAAAGTGTCATCAAACTCTACAAAAGCTGGACACAGTACAGCAACCAAGAAAGGAAACGTATGCTACCAGGAGTTACAAGGACTATAATCCTCACCCACAGATGCCAGGTTGCTGTAGTTCTCCAGCATCACATCCTTGTGCATGGTCCTTTGGGCAGGGTCCAGCCTGTGCCACTCCTGTCGGGTAAAATCCACAGCCACGTCTTCGAATGACAGAGATCCCTGTAACAACAATCTGCAATGATCAGAATGGGACACGTGGAAATGATGTGTGGGAACTAATTCTTTCAACAGAACACTGTTGACAATTGATTAGAAGAAGCTACACTGGTGTCGAGTGAAAAAAAAAAAGCACAATGTGAGAGCTGTGACTTAAGTTTTATTGGGGGCAAAATGAGGACTATAGCCTGGGTGACAGTCTCTCAGGTAGCACTGAGGAACTGCTCCAAAGAGGTGATGGGGGAGGTCAGTATATATGTGATTTTGCTGAAGGGGGATATGTGCCATCAAGCACACGTTTTGGCAGGAGGTTGCTGCTAACCCTGAGGAGCAGATGTCTCCGTTAATGGTTTTAAGCTTTTCTAGATATAAGAAGATGCAAGAAATTAGGCTCATAAAATCTTTTCCCGAAAATATCTACCTGAAGGCCTGTTCTGCCAGAGTTTTTCCCAGAGCACAGAGTGCCTCATTTCTCATTTCTACCCTGAACTCCTTTCAGGGTGTGTTGAAGGTCAGCGACTGCAGTGGCTAGTGGCCCAATCTTTGTAGAGGCAGATGGCAAGGGCCATTGTTTAGCGGGCACTGGGCACCTGATTCTGTCTTGCTTGATATTATACTTTGGGGGAGGAAAACTCCAAACAGCCCTGCTAGTGTATTAATTTTTCAATTCATGAAGGAAAGACTACTGACTACTAAGTTAACAGTATGTGCCTAGACCTGTCCCAGTTGCTGGGGAAACAACAATATACACAAAGCTAAACTGAAAGAACTGAAAGGAGAAATGGGAAAATCCACAAATATGGCTGCCATCTTTCAACACCTCTCTTAGTTATAAAAGGAACTAGTAGACAGAAAATCAACCAGACTATTGAAAAACTGAACACCACCAATCAACCAATGACTTTGTAGAACATTCCACTCAAAAACTGAGAGATCAACTGTTTCTTCAAGTACACATGGAATATTCACCAAGCTAGACCATATCCTGGATCATAAAACAAACTTCAGCACAATCAATCAAAGGGCCCACTGGGTACCAAGGAAAATTGACCTGGAACTCTGAGATATCTCCTAATAAACTATTAGAATTTAAAGACAAAAAAATTCCTCAGGGTCTCCAGGCAAAAGAATTAGATTGACATCAATTTCTCAAAAACAACATACAAAGCAAGGCATCTTCAAGAAACTTAAGGGAACAAAGTACAAAAGAAATTATATCCAGGCAAGATACCCTGCAAGTGTCAAGGCCTTTAGACAAAGTTTTAAATATGCCAAAATATGTGTGTCCTTCTCAGGGAATTTGCTAGAGTTGTGCTGTCTAATATGGTAGCTACTAACCACATGTGGCTGTTTAAATTCAAATTTTGATGAATTAGAGTGGAATCAAATTAAAAATTCAGTTTGTCAGTCACACTAGGCACATTTCCAATGCTCAGTAACCACATATGGCTGGTTACAGTGCTGGGCAGCACAGATACGGAACATCCCCATCACTGCGGGAAGTTCTATTGGATAGCACTATACTAAATGATGTGCTTTGACCGAAACCAGTGAATGCGAAAATTTTGGCCAAAGGACTGACAGTGGGCATTCCATATATTTAACTGGAAAGCTAAGACTAAAACAAGGCTGGGGTCATAGGTTAAAGGATAATCTATAAACATTAAGTGTCCTGACAAAGTAGGAAAAAAATGCAACTAAAATATGGGAGGAGCAGAGAAAGAAAAAGGGGGAAACTGAATAAAATCATTGACTGCTGTATAGGTAATAGATGAGAGACAAATTAGATGGTAAAGATTAATAAAGAAAAAGGTAAGGGGGAGGGTATAGCTCAAGTGGTAAAGTGCATGCTTAGCGTGCATGAGGTCCTGGGTTCAATCCCCAGTACTTCCTCTAAAAATAAATAAACCTAATTACCCTCCCCCCCAAAAGGAAACAAACAAAGAAAGAAAAAGGTAAATTGGTACGGCCATTATGGAAAACAATGTAGAGGTTCCTCAAAAAATTAACGCTAGAACTACCATATGATCCAGCAATCCCACTTCTGGGTATATATCCAAAGGAAATGAAATCACTATCCTGAAAAGATATTTGCATTCACATATTCACTGCAATATTATTTGCAATAGCCAAGATATGGAAACAACCCTAGTGTACAGTGATGGATGAATGGATAAAGAAGATCTGGTGTATATATATACAATGGAATAGTATTCAGCCATGAGAAAGAAGGAAATCCTGCTGTTTGCAACAACATGGATGAAGCTGGAGGACATTATGCTAAATGAAATAAGACAGAAAGACAAATACCATATGATCTCCCTTATAGGAGAATCTAAAAAAAAAATCTGAACTCAGAAGCAAAGAGTAGAATGGTGGTTACCAAAGGTATGGGGGAAATAGGGAGATGTTGGTCAAAGAATACAAAGTCACATTTATGTAGGATGAATAAAGTCTAGAGATCTAATGTACAAGCATGATGGCTATACTTAATAATACTGTATTGAACAATGGAAATATGGTAAGAGAGTAAATTTCTGGTGTATACTCATCACACACAAAAAATGGTAACTGTGTGAGGAGATGATACGTTAATTAGCTTAACTGTAGTAATCATTTCACTATGTGTATGTATATCAAATCATCATGTTGTACACCTTAAATATATACAATTTGATAAATAAATATGTAACTTTAAAAAAAATAGTGTTGACTAAGAGTACTATAAAAAGGATGAACACAAAGGTAACCCCCAGCATAAAAATATAAACCTTCCTAATTACCAAAAAAAAATTTAGAGGAAACACTCAATAGAGAAAGAAACACACCAAATATAACATATACATGCAGTAATTACATCATAAAACAAGAGAATTGAGAAATACTTGTATTATTTATATTATCAAACAGTAATACAAATAAAGTTCCTGCATATGGCAACCAACTGTTAGAAGTTTAAAGACACAACTCGCTTCCATCAGCTTTCTTATGAAGTATTTCATGTACACAGTATCCCTATGCTTTCAGACGGCATGCTTTATTTAGAGGTATTTTGCTCTAAAACTCTTAATCCCACACAAAGTAACTGGCATATCACTGAGTAATTGGACTCTGGGTCAGACACATTTTAATTATCCAATTAGATGATAATTCATATTCAGCCCTTCTCTTATTACTCATTAACTGGACACAAAAGCTTGTAGGTTTTAATCTTACTTAAACACTGAATGAAAAAAAAATCCTTTCCAAAAGAAAAACGCCACAGGAGATCTGTAATAGCATTTATGACGAGGTTATAATAGAAGACACTGTTTCCATGATTCATATGGCGATCTAGCAAAAGATTTCTTGACTCTCGAGTATCAAGAAATCTTTACTATAGAGGAATTATCGATTTCTCTGTGAGGGCATTGTAATTCATGTGTCTGACTGGAATGTCAGAATATCAGCAATAAATTTAGACTTTCAAAGTTTCTAGTTGTAAACAATTGTTGGCCAACATGCCTACATTCTAAAACTTGTGTTGATATTTTCTTCTGTTTACTTCCTTTTATCCTAGTATTTATCCTATTTATATTTAGAAGCTTCCGAAACACCACAGGAAAACAAAATTAACAAGTAAATAAATGAACCAACAAAAACTGGCTGGGGATATGGCCATTTCTAACTCTCTTTTGGAAGATCTGGGAAGGAAGAGTTAGAGGAGGGTAAAGTACTGATCAGGAAAAAGTCACCATGCATTGCCCAGAATCATCAGCCTCCAAATAGCATTACTATTTAGAGCGTGAAGAGGAAGATTTTTGACTATCATTTACAAAATCAAATACAGTACAAAAAAGAAAACTACACACCAATATCACTCATGAGTATAAAGGCAAAATTTCTGGACAAAATATTGGCAAATATAATTCAGTAATATATTAAAAGAATTCTACACCATGACCAACTGGGGTTTATTCCAGGGATGCAAGACAGGTTCAATATTCAAAAATCAATCCATGTAATCCACCACATTAACAGGGTTTTTAAAGTCACATGATCATATGAATCAGTATAGAAAAAGCACTTGAGGAAACCTAACACTCATTCCTGCAAAACCCTGAATAGAAATAGAAATACAGAGAAAGCACCTCAATTTGATAAAGAGCATCTAAGAACAAAACTATAGCTGACATTATACCCAGTGGTAAAAGACTGAAGACCAAGAGCAAGGCAAGGATGTCCATTCTCACAACCCTTATTCACCATCATGCTGGAAGTTCTAACCAGTGCAATAAGGCAAGAAATGGAAATGACAGGCATACTGAATAAAAAGAAAGAAAGAAAACTGTCCCTTTTTCCAAATGACAAGGTCACAAAAATCAAGATAAACATACAAAAACCAATGTGTTAGCTGTATCTTAGCAATGAAAACATGGGCTCCAAAATAAAAAATATAAAACCATTTACAAACACTCAGAAGTATGAAACACTAAGTATAAATCTAACAAAGCTAAAAAAGCAAGACTTATAAGTTAAATATTACAACGAGCTAGCAATCTTTTTTTTTTTTTTTGAGTTATAGTCAGTTTACAATGTTGTGTCAATAGCAATCTTGAGAAAGAAGAACAAGGCTGGAGGCATCACAGTCTCTGATTTCAAACTAGTTGACCCTTGAGCAATGCAGGATTAGAGGCATCGACCCTCTGTGCAGTTGAAAATATATAGTTATAGTTGCTAGCCCTCCATATACTTGGTTCCCCTTTATCCCCAGTTTCTTTGTATCCACAGATTCAACCAATTATGAACCATGTAGGACTGTAGTATTTGCCATTAAAAATAAGCCACATATAAGAAGACTGGCAACCTGTGATGTTCAAGGATCAATTGTATATTACAAAGCTACAATAATCAAAACAGTATGGTACTGGTATAAAAACAGATACAAACAACAGAACAGAATATAGAGCCCAGAAATAACCTACAGATACATGGTCAATTAATTTATGACAAAAGAGTCAAGACTGTACAATGGGAAAAGGACAGTATCTTAAGAAAACAGTGGTGAGAAAACTGGACAGCCACATGCAAAAACTGAAACTGGACCACTATCTTACACCATATAAAAAATTAACTCAAAAGGGATTAAAGATTTGAACGTAAGACCTGAAACCATAAAACTTCTAGAAAGCATAGGGGGTAAGCTCCTTGACATCAGTCTTGGCGATGATTTTTTTGGATCTGACACCAAAAGTAAAGGCAACCAAAGCAAAAATAAACAAGTGGGACTACATCAAATTAAAATGCTTCTGCACAGCAAAGGAAACCATCAACAAAATGAAAAGGCAACCTACTGAATGGGAGAAAATATCTGCAAATCATATATCTAATAAGGGGTTAATATCTAAAATATATAAAGAGCTCATACAACCCAATTGCAAAAAAATCCAATTAAAAAATGGACACAGGATCAGAACAGATATTTTTCCAAACAAGATATACAGATGGCCTGTTGGCCTGATGTCCTGTTGTACATGAAAAGATGCTCTACATCACTAATCATCAGTGAAATGCAAATCAGAATCAGAGTGAGATATCACCTTACACCTGTTAGGATGGCTGTTATCAAGAAGACAACAAATAGCAAGTGTTGGTGAGGATGTGGAGACAAAGGAACCCTTGTGCACTGTGGGAATGTAAATTGGGACAGCCACTACACAAAACAGTATGAAGGTTCCTCAAAAAATTAAAAATAGAACTACCATATGACCCAGCAACTTCACTTCTGGGTATTTATCTGAAGAAAATGAAAACACTAACCCGAAAAGATATGTGCACCCCCATGTTCACTGCAGCATGATTTACAACAGCCAAGAAGCAGAAACAACCTAAATGTCCATCCAACTGATGAATGGATAAAGAAGATGTGATATATGTGTGTATGTATGTGTATATACATATGTGTGTGTGTGTGTGTGTGTGTGTGTGTGTGTGTGTGTGTGTGTACATAATGGAATATTATTCAGCCATGAGTAAGAAGGACATTCTGCTATTTGCAACAACTTGGATGGACCTTGAGGGCATTATGCTAAGTGAAATAAGTCAGACAGAGAAAGACAAATACTATATGATCTCACTTATATGTGGGATGTAAAACAAAATAAAACAAACAAAATAACAAGCTCACAGATACAAAGAACAGATTGGTGGTTGCCAGAGGTAGGAGGTGGGGAGTGGGCAAAATGCGTGAAAGGGGTCAAAAGGTACAAATTTCCAGTTATAAAATAAATAAGTCATGGGAATGTAATCTACAGCATGATGACTATAGTTAATGATATTGTATTGCATATTTGAAAGTTGCTAAGAGAATAAATCTTAAAAGTTCTCATCACACACAAAAAAAAAAACCCTGTAACTATGTATGGTGATGGACGTCACCTAGGCTTATCTCGGTGGTCATTTCACAGTATATACAAATACCGAATCATGTTGTATACTTGAAACTAATATAATATTGTAAGTCAACTATATCTCAATTTAAAAAACAATAAATAAAAGTATGGTATTGGTAAAAATAGACAATGGGATAAATAGAGAGCCAGGAAATAGACCCAGGGAAATACAGACAACTGATCTTTGACAAAGCAGCAAAGGCAAATCAACGGAGAAAGGACAGCCTTTTCAACAAATGATGCTGAAACTAACTGAATATCCATATGCAAAGAACAATACTTCTAGATGCAGTCCTTACAACTTCTACGAAAATTAATTCTAAATGGATGTTAGACCTATATGTAAAATGCAAAAGTATAAAACTTCTGCAAATAACAGGAGACAATTTAAGTGACTCTGGGTTTAACAACGTTTTCAAATATAACACTGAAAGTACATTACATGAAAGAAAAATTGACAAGTTGGACTTCATTAAAATTTTAAAATTCTGCTCTGTGAAAGCCACAGAATGGGAAACATACTTGCAAAACCCATACTTGATAAAGAACTTGTATTTAAAATATACAAAGAACTCTTAAAAATCAACAATAAGGAAACAAACAGCCACATCAAAAAATGGGCAAAAGGTCTGAGTAGACACTTGATCAGAGAAGATCTACAGATGGCAAATAAGCATGTAAAACCATATACAACATCATTTTTCATTAGGGAATTGCAAGTTAAAATAATAATAAGATACCACAACACACTTAATAAAATGGTTAAAATCCAAAAAACTGACAATACCAAATGCTGGTGAGGATGTGATACAACAAGAATGTTCATTCATTGCTGGTGAGAATGAAAAATGGTGAAAAAGTCTAGAAGACAGTCTGGCAGTTTCTTATAAAGTTAGCCAGTCTTACCACATGACCCAGCAATTACACTCCTAGTTATTTACCCAAATGAATTGAAAACTATGTCCACACAAAAACCTGGACATAAATGTTTATAGCAGCTTTATTCATAAGATGTCCTTCAATAGGTGAATGGATAAGCAAACTGTGGTACAGCCAGACAGTGGAATATTATTCAGTGATAAAAAATAAATGAGCTATTGAGCCATAAAAAGACACGGAGGAAACTTGAGTGCAAATTGCTAACTGAAAAAAGTCAGTCTGAAAAGATCACAGACCATATGATTCCAACTATACGACATTTTATTTAATTATTTTATTTTGGTTGGGGGGAGGTAACTAGTTTATTTATTTTTAGAGGAGCTACTGGAGATTGAACCCAGGACCTCATGCATGCTAAGCAAGCACTCTACCACTTGACATTTTAGAAAAAGCAAAACTAAGAGATACTTTAAAAAAATCAGTGGATGCCAGAGTCAGGCAGAGGGAGAGGACGGATGAACAGCTAAAGCACAGATGAAACAGGTTGGCATGATGGATATATCTCATGATGCATTTGTCAAAACCCATAGAATATGAGACACAAAAAGTGAACCCTACTCTAAACTGTCAACTATAATTAATAGCCAATAATCAATATCGGTTAATTGTAACAAATGAACCACACTAATACAACATATTAACAATAGGGGAAACTGTGTGCCAGAGGAGGGTGGTGGTGCGCAGAACGGTATATGAAACCATATCTTCTCAATTATTCTGTAAATATAAAACTGTACTAAAAAATTAAACCACTTAATTGTTTTAATGCTCTTTGCATACAATCCAGCAAATGCACTCATGTGCATTCATCCCATACAAAAATCTTACACAATCATAGCATCCTTATTCATAACAGCCAAAAACTGGAAACAACCAAGATGTCCTTCAACCAGTAACTGGTTAAGCAAACTGTGGTAAATCCATACCATGGAATACTAGTCAGCAATAAAAAGGAACAAATTATTCATATATGCAACAATCTGGATGAACCTCCAGCGAATTATGCCGAGTAAAAAAGCCAGTCCCAAAAGGTTACATACTGTATGTTCTATTTATGTAACATTCTTGAAATGACAAAATTATAGGATTGGGGCACAGATTATTGGTTGCCAGGGGTTAAGGAGGGAGAGTGGGAGGAGGGAAGTAGCTATTAAAGGGCAACACTGAGCAATCCTTGTGGTGATGGAAATGTTCTGTATGTCAATATCCTGGCTGTGATATTGTACCGAGATTTTTCAAGATGTTACAATGGGGAAAACTGGGTAAAGAATACATTGCATTTGAATCTACAATTATCTCAAAACTAAAGTTTGTCTAAAAAAATAAAAGAAAGAAAAATAGGGGGAAAAGTAGGCTCCTCCTCCTTACCTCAAATGATCTGCCAGGTTGTCCTGGAACCAGGGCAGGAAACCTCTGGGGTGATTTCCCATTAGCTGGCATGTTCACTCTGGGTATCAGCCCACCTTCCAAAGCTGGAGAGGCCTCTGTATGTGGGCTGCAGTCAGACTGAATGGAAGATCCCGCAGCCTCCAATAAGGGGAAAAGTCAGCAGCTCCACAGAGACACCAAGTCTTAAAAGGACAGTATCCATGTCATCAGTGTCATTGCACATTCACCGCGCAGAGTTCAGCAACTCTCACTTGAGTATTAGTCAGGGTGGACTATGGAAACAATCATAAGATTTGGAGTCAAATTAATGAGCTCAGAGTCTCATTCTTTGGTGGCTCCACAGGGAGTGCTTCACACTTTACCCAGCCAGCCCATCCCTCAATTCTAGGTTCAAGGCAGATCTGGGTTTGGAGAGAGGGTGGAACTGAGGCAGTGAATGGTGCTGAAGTCCCATGGGGTAGGCAGGGGAAGGACTTGTCCATGGGGTCCCTGGTGGGTGACGGTGGAGGCAGAAAACCTGGAAACCTGGTAATCTGAAGGAAAGGGAGCTCTTCTGCCCAATTGAACTATTTTGCCACTTTAGGGTGAAAAATCCCTCTTAAATTCTTCTACAGGGAAGTTCTCAGCCCCTTCTTTCCAGACGATGCAACATTAATAATATGAGGGGATAGGAAACATGCTGCTTTTAACCTAACACCAAAAAAAAAAAGCATTTGACACAATTCAGCAGTCATTCCTAATAAAAACTCAAATTAAAATGAGTTAGAATTAATTCACTTAAATATCACAAAAATCATTTACAAAACATAGCCCTGAAATACTATGCTAAAAAGTAAAATGATGAAGCAATGGCCATTAAAATCAATAAAAAGATAGGGATGTCTGATCCAATTCAGAATTGTTTTTCTGGCTGCAGCTCACACAATAGAAGATGAAATAATCAGAATAAATATTGCAAAGAAGTGAAAATGTAGCTTTCTTTGGTAGTGATATGCTTTTACACATAGAAAAGCTACCAGACTCTACCAGAATTCATAGGGTAATTTGATAAGGGGCTGGATACAAGATAAAATTATAAGAGCGGATAGTTTTTTTCCCTCTGTAATAACAATGATCAAATGAAAACAGAAAAAAATCCATTCGTAATGACAGCAAGAAAAATATAGAATATGTAAAATGAACTTTTTGAAGGAGCTGCACCTATACAGTTTTAAAAGTTTTTAAGAACCGACAAATCTAAAATAGTCACACAGACATACCATATCCCTGGATAAAAAGATTTAAGAAAAATGTCAACCTTCCCAAAAGCATTATAGTAAAGTAATGTAAAGAATAAATAAAAAAGAAAAACTAAATACAAAGCTCAATAATAATAATACGGTGTATATAAAATTTTGTGGAATGCAGCTAAAGAGATTCTTAAGGGGAAATTCATGTTCTTAAATTTTTTTTAACAAAGAAAGGCTGAACATTAAGAATTGACATCCAATTTAAGAAGTTAGATAAAGAGACAATAGTACAGATAGCAGAAATTAAGGAAATAGAAAACAAAGGGACATCAGAATGGGTCAACAAGCCCAAAAGTTGATTCTTTGGAAAGGCTAATAAAATTAGCAAATCTCTGGGGAGACTGAGGGAAAAATCTAAAAACACACACTATTAAGACTTGACAAGACGCAGCAAGGAATCTAAAAACTGACTCCCTCAGAAGCCTGGATCCGTGACTCGCATATGTTCCCATTCACCAGATTCTTTAATTCTCCACCAACTGATCCCACAAACTGACAGTCTGTCATTCTCAAAAGCCAACAAAGCCATCACCTCAAAACCCACTGATGACTGTCAAGCCACAAACCCTCATGCACCCGCTTTAGCGGCGCCCGCCAACAAGACTTAAAACAGCCTCCGAGGGCCACTTCCGTTTCCTGTCCTCACCTCTTGCCCCTTCTGGGGCTGTCGATTTCGCACACGATCACACAAGAGCTGTGAGGCTGCGGTCTACTCACTCTGAACAAGGTGCGCTTATGGGGCTGCAGAGACTTTGTCCCGGAGCCGCGGCGCCGGGCGAGGAACATGGCTGCGCCGGGGCCTTCCCCCGTGGGGGCCGCCATCTTGGGGCCCGTGCCGTACAGCGGGCTGTTCCATAGAAGGCGGGGGCGGGGGGTGTCGACACGGTCAGGGGTAAAAACTTCCTGAAGGCAAGCTTCCGAGAGATTGCTGGTCTTTGGAACTGGGTCCTATAGGTCTGTTCAAAGTTTACAGAAGCAGGAGTGTCAAACCCCATCCCGGTGGGAAGGGGGAATGTATCCTGATCCTCGAGGGAGATACACTGGGGGGGGGAGGGGTTAGTCAGGACTACAGTTTCCTCTTGGGAGATGTCACTAAGGAAAGAAGTTAGAATGGTTCAGTCCCCCCCCCCCGGTTGATACCACTGGGCAAGAGAGGGGAATCAGGGTGGTACAAGCCTCTCCTTGGAGAGACCACTGGGGAAGAGGGAGTAAGTAAAGTCAGGTCTTCTTCTGGGCGATACCACTGGAGAAGAGAGGGGAGGAGTCAAGGTGGGGCCGTCTCCTTTTGATGTACTGGAATTAGTATGGAGGAGATTTTAATCTCCCTCAATCTCCTTTACCCCACTAAAATGATAGTAGCTAGGAATAATAATACTAGCCTTAGATATGGACAACTAATGTTTTTCAGCAAATTATCAATAGGAAAATATTTAGAAAATGTTATAAGCACACCCGCGATGAAAATACATCAAGACATGCCCCCCACACCTGCCAACCAGGTTAGCCTCTCTTGTATGGAAATTCTGGAGCTGCTACTGACTCGGGGGAGAAGAGATTTCTGGGTGTTCTTCACCTCTGAACTCCTATACACATTCTTTAAAGCCTGGTCCTAGTATATATACCCTCCTGCACGAAGCTTATGAGACAGGCTCTTTACTCTGCTGAAGGTGTTTCAAACCCAGCAGGCAGACCCTGGCTAAGCTTAGGCATGGCTTGCTGGGCACCCTAAGGACATTCATTTCCTCTCCCTGGGCCTCAGCTCGACAAATCTGGAGAATTTGAGTGTCAACCTCTCAAACGATCCCATTTTCTCTGTCTCCACCTGCCGTATTTGTGAACTGGATGGAAGACAGAATGGCAAGTGTGAGAACATTGCTGTAACACACACACATCAACAGAAATTTCCAAAACTCACTATCTTTGTGACTTCTGGTCTCAAATCCTGAGCTCTGTTCTCTTTCACCATCAATGCCTCTCTGAGCTGATCTCAAATCTGGGCCTTTCTTAACTCTACCAACACCTATGTTGCACTTTTCTGATCTGGATTTATGTTCTTTACTAATGATTCAGTCATCAGTGTCCTTGTATATTGACCCTGAATCCAAACTGCTTGCTAACTCTTCCACCATATGTGCCCTTCTTGTGTCAATTGAGAAACTGGGCATCTGTTAATTTTCCACTGTCAATGCCTCTCTGGTCTAGATCTCAACTATTGGGCCGTGGCTAACTTTCTTACCATCAATGTCCTTTTTTTTTTTTCCCTCTAATCTTTTTTTTAAAGGTATTTTGGGGGTTTTTGGTTTTCGCTTTTAGAACATTTATTTTTTGTACAATTTATTTAATTTATTTATTTGGGGGGGTGATTAGGTTTGTTTATTTATTTATTTATTTATTTATTTATTTATTTATTTATTTATTTATTTTAATGGAGGAGGTACTGGGGATTGAACCCAGGACCTCGTGCATGCTAAGCACACACTCTACCACTGAGCTACACCCTCCCTACAGTCCTTTTGATTAGCCCTCCAAAACAGACCTCTGTTACAGGTGCATGGGTTCAAGTTCAAACCAGAAAGGAAATGATGTTTATAGACTAACAGAGGACAAAGTTCAAGAACTGGACCATTGTGCTTTAAGCTCATTCATGTTAGAAGTCTGCTTACACACCTGGGCTTGTGGCCTCTAAAACAAGATGGTGATTTCTGGGAAAATCATTAACAGACATTTTTAGATCAAACCAGAGAGATTAATGATGGAAAAGTTAGTATTTTCCTGGGATACAGGCATGGCATAGTTAACGGAAGCCCAGGTTCAAGGTCAGAAGTAATGGTTTGTCACTTCAGAAATTAGATTATAATATTGTGACTTCAATCTTGTGTTCTCTCTCTGTCTCCCTCCTATAACTCACTCTGGGAGAAGCCGGCTGCTGTCATAGTGACACTCAAGCAGTCTTTGGAGAGGCCCATGTGCCAAGCACTCCTGCCAATAGCCACTGAAGAACTGTGGCCTCTAGCCGGTAGCCAGGTGAATGAGCTGCCTTGGAACTGAAACCTCCAGCCTCAGCTGAGAAAGCCCCAGATAACAACTTGACTGCAGTGTCAGGAGAGACCCTGAGATATAACCACGCAGCCAAACCACCCACAAATTCCTGACCCCACAGACACTGGGGAATAATAAATGTTTGCTATTTTAAACTTCTATGTTTAAGGGTAATTCTTTATGCTGCAGTAGATAACTAATTCAGGCATTAAAAGTTTTGGTATTTTATTCATCATGGATTTTTTACATTAATTTTGACTTTGAAAAGTACTGCACTAAAATGCCATTTATTTTGATTGCTGAGGGTTTTTTTGTTTTTTGGGGGTTTTTTTTGGTGCCCCCTGAAATTTTGCACTTTGAGGTGAGTGTTTCTCTTGCCTCACCCTAGTCCCAGCCCTGCTTAAAAACAAAAACAAAAACAAAAACAAAAAAACAAAACAAAAAAAACCTTGTTCTCTAAAATCATAGACAATCAGAAACTTTGTTATTGGAAATTGTATCAGTAAGAATGAAACATTCCACTCTTGCCTGGAGGATCCAAGTCACTTTGATACAGAGAAGCAGATTCAATTTCCAACGCAGGTTCAGAGCTTCAAATAAGGGGCATTTGAAGCAAACACGTTGCATCTATTTTTTCTTTCTTCTAATTTTATTGAAGTGTAGTTGATTTACAGTGTTAGTTTCAGGTATACAGCAAAGTGATCCAGTTATACATATACATACATATATATTTTTTTCTTTTCAGATTCTTTCCCGTTATATATTATTACAAGAAATTGAGTATAATTCCCTGTGCTCTACAATAGGTCCTCATGTCACATCTATTTTTAATTTAGTGTTTCTAAATGAAAAGGACCCTGGATCCACTTCACAGTCCAGACTTGACACTGACCCTTTTACATACCAACTTACTTTGCTTTGGGCTAATCAAAACATTGCTTCATTTAAATTTCAACTAAACTCCACTCTTCCCCAACATCCTATAGTAATCCTACTTCTTTCTTTGGTGAGACTAGGGTGATCAATCATCCGTGTTTGCCCAGGACTGAGGGATTTACTGGAACAAAGGATCTTCAGTGCTAAAATCAGGAAAGTCCAGGGCAAAACTGAGACAATTTGGCCACCCTAAGTGAGATCCTCCACAGGTCTATGATGTGTGGCCTCCCTTACTGCAGCAAGTTAATAAACCCATTTCTGTCAGACTATGGATGTGACCCTTGTGGGCTTTATCAGATGGACTTTATCAAGATCATTAACGTGGAATGGACAGGTTCACAGAGGTCAAGTTTGAGATCAGTCCTAGCATGCATTGATGGTGGAAAAATTAACAGGCTTGGGTTCCAGTTTCAGATCAGAGGGCCAGTGATGAAGGAATAGTTCATTGAAGGCTGAATGCTAAACAATACCAGAAGGGCATCAAGAGTGAAAGAATTATCAGAGCGCTTGATTAAAGGTCAGACCAGAGAAATACTAATAGGATTGAAATTTGGTCCAGAGGTAGTGGAAATATTAACAGGAACCTGGATTTTAGATTTTGACCAGAGAGTCGTAGGTGATGGATTAAATAACAAATGACAAATTCAAACTCCTACCAGATGAGCAGTGGTGATGGAAGAGTTAATGGGAGCTGGCAATCTGAGCTCTCTTGTCTAGACCAAGTCTGAGGGATTGTAGTTAGATGGTACAGCTGGCCAATGGCTGTGTATGAAAGGTGGGATATGGTTTCTGGTGGCCAATGGGATGAAGCAGCAGCCTGTTACTAGGGAGAAGCTCCTGTTGCTATGTGCGGAGTGAGAGAGAGACATGGGGGTCTAGCCTGAGTTGCTACAGGCAACTGGTTAGCCAATGACTGCAGAAGTTGGGCTTTGGCCTCTCCAGCCTATGCTAAACTGTTGCTAGGTAGTAACCCCCATTGCCATGTGAAAGGAGGCAGCTAAAGTGGCACCTGAGAGGCTGTAGACAAAAGGCGCAGTTAGTCAATGGCAGATTAAGAATCAGGTTCTGGCCTCCCCAGTCACATGAGGCTTCCTGGTCTGTAAATCAGCGAGGTCCTCGTTGTCCAATGCCAGGGGGAGCCAGTGCATAAGCCTGAGGGGGGGACAGATAGAAGACATAGATGCGTGAGGGAAGTGGAAGTGGGTGGGAGCAAGACCTGAGGTTTCTTTGGGCAGATGGTGCAGCTGGCCAGCGGCTCTGTGTGGGAGGCAGACTTTAGTCTCCCTGCCCAGTGAAATGCAGGAACATCCCTGTTACTATGCAGATATAACTTTGCTCTTCCCAGTTGTATCAGGAAGGATGAAACCTCTCACTCTTGCCTGGAGAATGTAAATCACTTGGACACAGAGCAGCAGCCTCAATTTCCAACCCAGGTGGAAGAGGAGGAGGCAACTTAGCACGAGGGGCTGCAGACAGATGACACAATGAAGGAAAAGAAACGAATGAAATTAACTTTAATAGTATATTTCATTTAAACTACATATCCAAAACATTATCGTTTCAACATGTAATCAATTTTTTAAATTATTAGTGAGATATTTGGCACTCTTTGTGTTGGAGAAAGTCTGTGAAATCAGATGTCTATTTTACACGTACAACGCTCCTCAAGTGAATGCTAAATTTTCAGGAGAAATACTTGATTTATATTTAGACTTCATAAAATTTACAGATGAAAATGTAGGTTAATATTCACAAGTTGTTCCAAACATACTTTAAAAGTTTTCCAATAACTGAATTGAGTATTTTTTAACAGAAGAAATGTTTAATATTACCAAAATGTATGTCGTTACATTTTGAACAGTTTTTCTTTTAAACAGTGGCTAAGTATTTGAAAGGTTTGCCAGGGAAAGGTGGTGACTCTGATCTCAAAGCTCAGTTTGTGGTTAATAGTGACAGAACAGCGTTTCAAATCTTTTACTTTTGGGGGGAGGGAGGAAGATAATCAGGTTTGCTTTTTTTTATTTTTTAATGGAGGTTTTAAAAATTTTTAATGGAGGTACTGGGTATTGAACCCAGGACCTCGTGCATACTAAGCACACACTCTACCACTGAGCTATATGCTCCACTCCCCATTACAGATCTTTTAATCCAAAGTTGTGTTGCACTTTATTGAAGCACTACATCTTCCACATGAGTATCTATTTTAAATTTTTGATTAATTAAAACGAATAAAATTTTAAATTCAATTATCAGTCTCATTAACCCCATTTCAAGTGCTCAATAGCCACATATGACTAGTGTTTGCCATGTCAAATGGCACAACTCTAGGCAATATGCCATTGATGGTGGTCAAGTTAAAAGAGGCATGGTTTTGAGTTGTAGACCAGATGGGCATGAATGGTAGAGACCAGGATTGAAGATATATAAAGATGAGCCCTGATGGTGAATTGTTAACAGAAACCCACATTCAAGCACAGATCAAAGTAGCACTGATAGTGGAAGAGTTAACAGAGGCTTGAGTTTGAGGTCAGACCTAAGAGGCATTGATGGTTAAAAAATAGTTTCCAGTCCAGATGAGATAGCATAGACCAATTTCCTCCCCATTCCTTCCTGCTAAACACAATATCAAGCAGCTATTGGGCATATTAATCAAGTTAAAGATTGACAAAAGGGCCAGAGTCCCTTGGATTGACTGTTTGCTGTGGTCCCTGAGCCTTTTGCACAAGGATGGGTGAAATAGTCAGAGGGTGGAAAAGAAACCTTTTCAGGGCTCATTGACATTGTAAAAGAACAAATCTGACTCCATATTAGATCTGTTCCTTTGACTTTAACCCTGGGCTCTGTTTCCTAGGCTTAGTCTTGCTGGTTCTGCACCTTTTATAAAAGAATGTTATCTATAGCCTGAAATATACAGAACAGACTATTCTCAAGGCTCTGACCTTTCAGGATATTAACACTTTTCCATTCATATAAAGATAACAAATTGCAGAATAGAAAATAACGTTTGTTTTGTTGGAAGTTTACAAGGACACCATCATCTGACCCACATGGACAGCTACAGGAACAAAGGATTCCAAGAACAAAGAATTCCTGCACCAAGAAGTTTGCAACAACCAAGTGTACTCCCTCCCTTTTTAATACAAAAGGAGCCTGAATTCTAACTTGGGGAAGATGATTAATTTTTTATAGACAGAATGTAATTAAGATAAAAATCTAAGGGAGGGTATAGCTCAGTGGTAGTGTTTTTCAGCAGGCACAAAGTCCTGGGTTCAATCCCCAACACCTCCATTAAAAAAACTAAAATAAATAAATAAACCTAATTACCTACCCCCCCAAAACAAATTTTTGATGCAACGTTGTAAACTGACTATACTTCAATAAAAACATATTTTTAAAAAGCAGAAAAAATAAAATAGTTCATAAAAAACAAGACATTAATGATACAAAGGAAGCTAAAAAAAAAAGTCTATAGATTGGTATGTTTAAACAGGCTTTATGTGAAGTGGCTGCATCTTTTTATCTGATTGTATCACAGAGGTATACATTGTATCTGACTGGGGAAAGTTTCCCCTATGTAACATTGTAAAACAGAAGGCATGTAAATCTGCCCTTTAAGCAATGGTAATTGAACATGTTAAATGGGAATCAGTAAGACTGCCTGAGTCCACAGTATAGAAGAGAAGCTGATAGGGACAAATTCTCTGTGTAATAGCCCTACATGGAGCTTAGTCTGGGCAAAAGCCTGTGAACATCTCCTAGTGATGACTCCTGGGACTTTGAATTTCCATTTCAGGGGTACTTACTACCTCGTTATTGGACTTTATTAATTAATGGTACCCTATAATGAAAAAGAATATGAAAAGGAATATATGTATGCATACGTATGACTGAAACATTATGCCGTATACCAGAAATTGACAAAATGTTGTAAGCTGACTATGCTTCAATTTTAAAATATTAATGAATAGGGCACAGCCATATGGAAATTAGAGAAGTACGTTAAGGTTGGACATGTTGATGCCCATCAGAAGAACCCCTTTCCAGGTTTGGAAAGTGACTGAAATTGACAAGCAGATATCCCCCGTGCTCGCTTAACGTGGCCACTTGGTCCATGAAATGAGTGGACATGAGGGCACTACTGCAATGCAGAGATGGGGTGAATCTAGATGTAGTACTCTTGTAGCCTCTGAGGCACAAAATGCCAATGACAACTGTTCTGTCTGCCAACAAAAGAGACAGAGCCTGCAAATGGCTACGTGGCAGATTCCTTGGTGGTGTTAATGGATACAAAGACACCTAAATTAGGGAGCCCACCAAAGTGTGGATCCTGGCAACTGGCTGTGAAAGAATTCCCAGCAGAGACAGGAACAAAGTGAATGGCTGTTTTATTGCTCAGAAGAGGAAAGAGAAAGTGCTTGAGCAGGGAAAAGGAAAGGAAGGTGCTCAAGCAGAGATCCATGGGTCAAGACAGCTCTGGCCTGGGTTTAGGCCACATGGACTTTTATGGGAGATTTCTGCCATCATGTCCTCCTTTCGGATGTGCTGGAGTCAGTCGCCTTTATTCCCATCCTTGTATGGGCTTTTCCAGTTGTTGTCATGGCAATCATCAACTGCCATGACGCTGGTGGATATGTCACTTAGCATACTAATACATTACAATGAGCATATATGAGGCTCAAGGTCCACTGGAAGACAAATCCTCTGCCACCTTGGGCTCAGTTGGTTCTAACCAGTTCTTATTTCTTCTCTGCTGCTGCTTCCTGAGACATAGATAAGAGTGATTGGTTTCTATTTGAGGGAGAGACAGGGGTATGATCCTGAGGGCGACAGCCTTGGCAACAAAAAGGAAACTTGCTTTTAATCAGAATGCTGGCAATCTGGTAGACCCAGTGTTCCCCCCAAAAAGCCATCTCCAAAGATTCTGCTCAGCCATAAACAAGAGGCAGGGATTGGGGGGGAGGCTTAGTTCCTGCGGAAGAACTTAAAGATATTGTTATGTATATTCTTTGAGGAAGAGCCAGCACTGTTTTATCACTGAACTATAGTTTAAGCTATCATTATTTTTCTTGCTTAACTGCTTTTCCTTTGTTTCTGCACTCTCTCACTTCCTTAATTAGTAACTACTCTTTGGGACTCAAGGAAGGTGTAGGAGATTAAAGTCTTTTTCCACAAACAAAAAACAGGGCATATGGCGGGGGCTTTTCTACCCTGGAAGGCTCTGCAGGGTCCTGCTCAGTTTCAGGAACACTCCACTTCTTTTGCTCTACTCACATTCATGTTGAGTCTGGGCACACATTCAGGAAGTCATACAAGCCAGCCCTTCATGCTTTTTTCTCCCTGTTTTAGAAAACCAATGTATTAATTGCCTGTTGCAATATTTTATCAAACTAGTACTCTGAGTAGTGTCAATCTGACATTTATCTTTGAGTTGTTCTGCAGAAACTAAGACTCTAACCCAGGTGGAGGATGGTGACTACATTCTCACCACAAGAAGACTACAGACTGCTTGGAACCAAAAGATTGATGATTAAGGTTCTTGAAACTTCACTCTGTTACCTCATCACCAACCAATAAGAAGAAATTCCATGAGTTTCAACTCTCTACCCAGATGTTGCCTTTGAAACCCCTTCCCTGAAAGCCTGATGTGCATTCTCCTTGCTTGGTACCTGGCAATAACGTCTGTACTTTCCTTCACCACAATCTGGTGTAAGTAGATTAGCTTTGCTGTGCGACAGACCCAAGTACAGTTTGGTAAAATTCCTACTGGATAGATTTCTGTTTTTCTTGTGGATCTGTGGAAAGGGCATGGGGAAGGTGCTGGCTGATATTCTTTCTTCCCCACATCACCTCAACTTTTTTTTCCCCCTCTCCTATTTGATGCAATGGTTGCAGAACCAGGGTTACAACTACAAAGGCTGGAAGCAGGGGTAATTTCTAAGCAAGAAACTGTAACTCTGTTTTTAACTTTTGTGTCAGAATTCCTAATGGCCCTGATGGAGCAGGATGTGCCTTCACCCCATCTGACAAAATTGGGGCCAACAGGGGAATGCCGCTCTATTGCCTGGAGGTAAAGATAGCCCACTAGTTCTGCGCCTGTGTGACCTTATCTGAGTAGATGTGCACTGAGGGGGAGAGGGCTTGCTAGACTGGTATTGCTGCCTGCAATCTGGACCAGCACCATGGCCAAATCTAATGTCCCTTCCAAGGGTAGAAAAGTTTGGGTATAAATGAAGAGAAGGAAAAATAGTAGCTGAGGGTAAAGGGATGGATAAATAAATGGGTTATGTAATGAGGAATATCCAGTATTATATTAACATCTCAAAAGAGGCTCAGAGCAAGAGGTGATATTGTCTCTTAGCTTAATTATACCAGATGCCTGAAAGGGTGAAGCCATATACTGCTGACACCACTCCCGCTTTTAGAATCTGACAAGATCAAATTGAAGCTTGCAAACCTGAGCAGCCTCACCCTGGGAGACATTTTCGTATGATCTGATGATGGACTGTGTAGTTATTAATGCCTGAATGGGGTTCTAGTAATGTGCTAGTATCTTTTGACTTTTATGATTGTTTTACTGTAAGTGATCTGTGCTGAAGACGGGGGGGGGGGTAGACTGTGATATTGTGTGTTATAATAAGAAATAAATATTTGGTCTTCATCCCTGTTTCTGGCATAAAGTTCTTAAAGCTCTTGGAATTTCCTAAATGATGAGACCAATAGAGTTGTCTTTTGTTATGTTAATGAGTTGACTTTGGGACTGCACCTAAGGATGGGGGCTGGTTGCCAAGGGATTAGAAGGTTGGAAATTTCAGTTCTACCTCCTGACTTCTGGGAGGGGAGAGGGGCTGTGGAGTAAATTCAATCACCAGGGGGCAGTGATTTAATCAACCAAGCCTATGTGATGAAGCCTCCTTAAAAACCTAAAAGGACAGGGTTCAGAGAGCTTCCAGGCTGGCGAAATGTGGAGGTGCTGGGAGAGTAGTGCACCCAGGAAGGACATGGGAGGTCTACACCCTTTTCCCATATACCTTACCCTATGCATCCATCTGGTTGTTCCTGAGTTATATCTTGTTATAGTAAACCAGTGATAAACAAACAAACAAATAAACAGATAAAATAAAGAAGGTGAAATAAAGACATACTCAGACAAAGGAAAACATAAAGAATTCGTTGCTAGCAGGTCTACCCTTAACAATTGGCTAAGGAAGTTCTTCAAAAAACAGGAAATGAGAAAAGAAAGACTCTTGGAGCATCAGGAAGCTTCTTCTCAAGGAGAAGAGCAGAAATACGGATACACACAATTGACTTTTCTTCATGAATTTAATATATTATATTTAATGATTGAAACAAAAGTGGGGAAGGGAAAGGACCTAAATGGAAGTGAAGTCTCTATAATTCACTAAAGGAGGTAAAATGTTAGTACAAGGACTTTTTTAATAAGAAGTTTTCTTATTATTCAGGTACAGTAAGGCCAACAGATCAGAAGACAACTGGTACTGAAAAGAGAGTTTGCTATACTCACAGAAGCCAAGAGGAAGGGGAACGGTACACCATGGTGGGGAGCCACACAGGCAAGCATCAGGGTCAGTAAGGAGGCAGAGGGAGTAAGAGGAAAACATGGATATTATGGACTAAATGTTTGTGTCCCTCCAGATTTCATATGTTGAACCCCTAACTCCCAGTGTGTACTTGGAGAGGGGGCCCTCTAAGGAAGTAAATGAGGTTAAATGAGGTTATAAGAGTGGGGCCCTGATCTGATAGGAATGGTGTCCTTATAAGAGACACCATAGACAACAATACTGTACTATAATCATGATTATAGAGACTAGATCTTAATTATTCCCACCACAAAAAAGAAGTGACAATTATGTGACATGAGGTGCTAACTATCACTCCAATGGAAATCATATTACAATATATAAAAGTATCAAATCAACATGCACACCTTAAATTTACATGTTATATGTCAAATATATTTCAATAAAAATAAATCAATATTTAAAATAAACAAAACCAAAAAAAACTAATCAAAAAGTACATATTTTCCATATTTTAAAAAAAGACACCAGCCTCTTTCTCTCTCTCTCTCTCTCTGTTCGGAGATGGCCTGCACTCTGTCTATGGAGTGTGTACCTACTTTTACTCTAATCTGAGCACCCAACCCCCTCACCTCATGGCCTTTCTCTTGCCTTTCAATATATCTCTCTAAATAAATCTACCTTTATACAAAAAAAAAAAAAAAAAAAAAGACACCAGAGCACTCATGTTCTCTCTCTCTCTCATGCATCTGTACAAAGAAGAGGTCGTGCGAGCATACAGAAAGAAGGCACCACCTACAACCTAAGAGGAGGGCTCTCACCAGACACCAGTCCTGCTGGCATCTTGGTTTTGGACTTCTAGTCTCCAGAACCTTGAAAAGATAAATGTCTGTAAGCCTCCCAGTCAATGATATTTTGTTATGACAACTCTAGGAAGTTAATACAGTGAGCCAGAGGTTTATTGTGGCTTCCACAGAAAGAAATAGGTAAAGCTGGGTAAACACATTCAAGATTGGCTAGTTTGAAGTGAGCTCTGGGATGTAGCGGCTGTCCCTAGCTGTCTGGCCCTGGGGTGATTAGGGGAGGTGCGTAGTGGCCTGGAGTGTGACAGTCTGATGAAGGAGGTAGTTAGGGGTAGGAGCTGTGGATTGGTTGGTTAGCATTTGAAAGGTATGCTCAGGGGCAAGTTGCTTATTATCTCTGGGAATTGGCTAATCCTGGGAGAGGCAGTCCCTCTAGGCTGAGCAAGGCCCCAGATATCAAAAGAATCAGAAAACAGAAAATAAAAAGACATAGTTTAACACACAGTAGACTGTGATAAATCCATTTGTGCATTTTAATACCCAGAGCAACCACTATGAAACTATACAAGGAAGGAGATACATTCAGAACTATTAAATAAATCATGATGTAACTAAAAAATATTCAAGTAATCCACAGCAAGGCAACAGAAAAAGAAACAGAGGACCAAGAACCAAAGGAAACAAACAGAAAACAAATAATAAAATGAAAGACTCAAGTGCTAACATATCAATAATTACCTCACATGTAAAGGATCTAAATATACCATTTAAAGACAGAGATTTTTAGAATGGCATAAAAACAACACAACCCAACTATTTCTATTACAAAATTATTTTGTCAGCAAGATTGACAAAAAGAAAAAAAAAAAAGACACAAATCACCAATATAAGAAGTGAAATAGAGGAGATCGCTACAGATCCTGAAGGATACCTTACACTCATCAGTTTGACAACTTAAAAGAAATGGACCAAATCTTCGAAAACTGCAAACTACCCAGACTGAACTGAGATGAGGCAGATAATCTCAATAGCTTTACAACAATTAAATAACTTAAATTTGTAATTTACAAGTTCAAGAAAATGAAATGTCCAGATCCAGGTGGTTTCGCTGAAGACTTATACCAAACATTTAAAGAATTAACACCAATTTTACACAATCTCTTACAGAAAATAGAAGAAAATGTTTCTTACTGCTCTAAAAGAATAAAGTCTATTAAAAAGGATATTTCTTGACTCATTTCATGACACCAGAATTACCCTGACCAAAAAACAAACAAAAACAGAGCCAATTTTCTTTAAAAAAAAAATCAAACTGTAAACCAATATTCCTCACAAACTTAGACACAAATATTCTCAACAAAGTATTAGCAAACTAAATACAACAATGTATAAAAATAATTATACACCATGACCAAGTGGGATTTATTCTAGGTATGCAAGGCTGTTTAATATTTGAAAATCAATCAATTTTCAACCAACACCAACAACCAATTCTCCAAGTCTCTGGACACCAACTGGGGTCCAACAATTCCATTTAATTCTGACACTTAACTATCCAGAGTTAGTGCAGACCCCACAGCTTAAGGGCTCCGTCCCTCAAGAATGCCCTCCCTCCAGATGCCAGTCACAAGCCTAACCTTTGGACTAATGGCTATAAATAGAGTCCCCATGAACCCCTCCTTGAGGTCTTCTATAATGGCTCACAGAACTCAGGGAGACACTTTAGTTACGTTTCTTGGTTTATTACAAAGGATACGACTCAGGAACAGCCAGATGGAAGAGATTTATAGGGCAAGGTAAAGGGTGGGCAGGGAGCTTCCATACCCTCTCCAGGTCCACCGCACTCCTAGCATTTCAATGTGTTCATCAACCTGGAAACTCTCTAAATCTCCTTGTTCAAGAGTTTTTATGGAGCTTAATCTCCAGCCCCCTCTCCCCTCCTTGGAGGTTGATAGGTGGGACTGAAAGTTCCAACCCTTTAATCACTTGATTTTTCTGGTGACCAGCCCAATCCTGATGCTATATGTACGGGGGCTCACCCTAATCACCCTATTTGCATAAATAAACTCTGGTGTGAGGAAAAGGACTCACTATGAATAACAAAAGGCATTCCTGTCACTCAGGAAATTCCAAGGGTTTTAGGAGCTCTGTGCCAGGAACCAGGGACAAAGACCAAATATATTTCTTATTATACAATACAATTTAAAGAAAAAAAATCATACAATCATATTAATTGATGCACAGAAAGTATTTGACAAAATCTAACACCCACTCTTGATTAAAAAAAAAAAAAACTCTCAGCTAATTAGGAATAGAGAATTACCTCAACTAGGTAAAGAGCATTTACATAAAAACTAACTGCTATCATATTATTGATGAAAGACTGAATTGTTTCCCCCTAAATTGGGGAACAGGGCAAGAATACCTCATCTCACCATTCTTATTCAACATAGTACCAGAAGTTCTAATCACCACAATAACACAGGGAAAATAATTCACGCAGACAGATTGTAAGGGAGAAATAAAACTGCCCCTATTTGCAAGTGACATGATTGCCTACGTAAAATATCTCAATAAATCTACCCCCAAAACGTTCTAGAATTAATCAGGGAGTTAGCAAGGTCACTAGATACAATATCAGCATGCAAAAACAATCACATTTCTATATACTCACCATAACCACACTGAAACTGAAATCTTAAACACAATACAATTTATAGACAGTCATAAGAAAATGAAATACCTGAGTATACACTTGACAAAACATGTAAAAGATCCACGTGATAGGAATTACAAAATGCTGATAAAAGACAAGTAGAGAGGCATGCTGTGTTCAGGAATTAGAAGGTTCAGCGGGGGGAGGGTAGAGCTCAGTGGTAGAGTGTATGCTTGGCATGCAAAGTCCTCGGTTCAATCCCCAGTACTTCCACTTTAAAAAAAAAATCAAAAAAATAAATAAACCTAATTACCCCCCACCACCAAAAAAATTTTTTTAAGTTTTTAATACCAAATGACTCTTTTAAAAAAGAGAGAGAGAAATTAGAAGGTTCAACACAGTAAAGATGCCGAGTTTCCCCAGATCAATATATAGGTTTGTCGACTGAAATAAATGCACAACCTAAAAGTTGAGAGTTATGTTTTATTCGGTGGACATTTCTGAGGACTCAGCCTGGGATGACAGCCTCTCAGATCGCTCTGAGGAACTGCTCCAGAGAGGTAGGGGAGGAGCAGGGATACATAGGAGCTTTACAACAAACACCAGGTAGTTGGAACGTTAAAAGATTACTTGTTAACTAAAGAAAACCAGGCATCTCAAGTTAAAGAATTTAGTGCTTTTCTTTGTATGGGAGGGAGCAAACTTTTGGGCTCATTGAATCCATCCTTTTGACAAGCACCTGGCTATCTAGGGCCAGTATCCTGTCCTTTCTTATTCTGAGTCCCCTCAGGGTGCACCATGGTGAGTGGCTGCAGGGGCTGGGCTGCAGGCTTGTCTTCACTGGGGGGTGGCGGCAGCCGCTGATGACTTGATGGCTTCAGCATTCTTTGTCTACTGATGTGGTTTGCAGTACTTTTTTTGTTGTTGTTGTTCACAGGTTTAATGCAATTCCTATCAAAATCCCAACAAAGTTTTTTGCAGACATAGACAATAATTTTCTGAAAATTATATGGAAAGGCAAAGGAACTCGAATAGCTAAAACAATTTTGAGAAAGAAGAAAGTAAAATATTAATGCTTACTATTTAGCCTCATTCATCAAGGCAGTGTGATATTGGTGGAAGCACAGACACAGAAATCAATGGAACAGAACAGAGAACCCAGAAAAAGCCCCACACAAGTATGGCCAATTTATTTTTGACAAAGTTGCAAAGCAATTAAATGGAGAAGGATAGCTTTTTCAACAAATGGTGCTGGACCAACTGGACATCAGTAGGCAAAAAAAAAGAAGCTTCAAATGTTACACATGATCTTACACAAAAAATGTAAAATTGCAGAACTTTTAGAAAAGATCATAAGAGAAAATCTTTAGGATTGCAGACCAAAAAAATGTTGCCTGCCATTTCAGTAAACAAAAAAAGTTGCTTATCATTCTGGTACACAATGAATATTGCCTGCCATCAAGCCATCAGCCACTGAGGCCACCCCAGCAGTGCACCCTGAAGGGAATTCAGGCTGGAGAAAAACAAGATATGGGTCCTATATCATTAAGATGCATATCAAAGGAATAATTTCAATGATCCCAGACTCTTGCATCTTCCCGTAGTTAGAAGAGCACAATCAACTGGAGATGTCTGTTTTTTTGTGATTAGTAGTAATCTTTTTGACGTTCAATCACCTGGGGCTTTTTTTTTTTTTTTTTTTAAGCAAACACATCTATGGTGGGGTGGGTATTGCTCAGTGGTAGAGTGCGTGCTTAGCATGCGCGAGGTCCTGGGTTCAATCCCCAGTGTCTCCATTAAAAAAAAAAAAAAGAAAAGAACAACTCATATATATCCTGGCTCCTTCTGTTGCCAAAAGATCGGCCCCTGTCCCTGACGAGCCGAATAACCCAAAGACTAGGTCTTGGAGCTTAGAAGAAAAGAGGCAGCTTTATTACTTTGCTGGGCAAAGGGGACTCCCAGCAGGCTAGTGCCTTCAAAACTGTGAACCCGTCTTAGGGTTGGGGCTTAGTGATTATATAGTGAACAAATTGGAGAGTAAAAAGGGATATCAATCAACAAGAGTCTCTGGTGAAGCTTCCCCCTAAATCTTGGAGAGTCTGTCTGGCATCATGGGACCATCTGGTGGTCTGGAGGGTCATCAGCCCGCGACCTTCTTTATCTGATCAGACTCATTAGGCACCAGGAGGGACTTCAGAGGGTCTGGTCATTCTCCTGAGGTTGTAGTCTGGTGACTCCCTTCCTGGGGGAATGACTCAGAATCCAAACATGATTGTAAATTTCAATTGCCAGAGTAAGGTGAAACAAACAGGGAAATTAATCACTCTATAACTCTAATTGTAACAGTGGGTCTGGGGCTGGGGGCAGTGTCCAGTCAGTCAGATTTGCGAACCGTTTTAAAAGCAAATGGCAAGTATAAGGCCAGGAATTAGTTAGCCTAAGCGTGGCCATTTTATTATTTCTCTTTCACTTCCTTACCTCTTGGGAACAGTTCCTCAGAGTTTTCTCAGAGGCTGTCTCCTGAGCTATCGTCCTCAGTAAGGTCTTCGAATAAAACATAATTTGAAACTTTTAGGTTGTGCATTTTTTTCAGTCAACAGTTTTGGACCATGAAGGGACCCAGAGCAGACTTCTCTCCTTCACCTCTACAAAGATTCGGGGTCTTGGTACCAGCAGAGGACTCTTATGCCTGTTTGCCTCCTTAGAGATTTCAGAAAAATTTAGGTGAGTCTCTCCTGGGTCTTGGATTTCCCATTGTTGGCTGATGATTCTAAGTTTTATTCAGTGGTGTTAAACTCCTTGCTGGAGGAGTAGGTTTTCCCTGAAACTTAAGAGGTAACTGGGTTCTCCTCAGTTGAAAGATACTGGGGAGATTTTGCTCAGTTGAAAGACACTGAGTGGGTTATCCTTAGTTAAGAGACCCTAGGAAGATTTTATTTTGTATATACAGAATTTATACTTACAAGTACTTGCTTAATTGGGAATTAAAGGAAATTGAACCCTAAAAATGGCCAAATTGGGGTTCTTTTGGCATTCTAAAATTAATTTTTTTGTATGCACATCTAGTAAAAGCCAGCTTGATAAAATGCCTTTTCAGATGTCTGACCTTAAAGGAACAAAAACCCTTCTAGGGAGAACTTGCATTTCTCTCCCTGTGTCTTTGAGATGTGAATGTTCTACCAATCTTCTTAAGTGTTTTTTATTTTCTGTGTTTTGAGAGCTTGGTCTCTGCCATCTGGAAGGTATTTATATAGTGTACATTTGGCAGCCAGTTGAATAGACTGGGATTCCAAGCAGTCATTTTGTCTGGCTGAACTAACTCACATGGAAATTTGTCATAAGTGGTCCCAGCCCATAAAGAGCCTTTATCATCTTAACCTTCATTGCATCCACCTGTACAGTGAAGGCCCTTTACTTTCTTAAACTATTTGGGGCAGTAAACTTTCTAGATCTTGTGAAGGCTTCATCCTTTGCACTCTCTTATGGGGGTACGTCTTGCGTCTTACTGGTTTGAATTGCTATATAGTAAGATACTACTCATCAGTGGCCAGACAATGGATCCTTTAAGTTGGAGAAACTTCTAAATTGGTAATTTTTTAGAGAGTTCTCATTATAAACAACTGTTTTATTGGTACCTATGAAAAAACAAATTAGAAGATAGATATATATATATATAGCTATCCTAACAACTCCCTTAGTTTAAAACAAACCAAAAAATGGTTTGGGAAGCCTTATTTGTGGTCTCAGCTTCCCCTCAATGGGTCTTACAGATGCTAATAGCACATTAGATTAATTTGAGGTGGGGGTATAGCATAGTGGTAGAGCACATGCTTAGCATGCACACAGTCCTGGGTTCAATTCCCAGTACCTCCATTAACAACAAGAATAAATTAGATTAATTGTTAATTAGGTTGATTAACAAGGGAATAAGAAGAAGCTGATGGAAAGTCTAGAGACCTCTTCCCAACAAGGTGACAATTTTAAAGGGACTCATACCAAAAGAAGAAAGAAATCTTTAGATTGTCATTAAGAAATGGGATAAATAAAATGAACATTAATGGGATTAAAATAAAAGTTTGATACGACACTATCTAAGGTTGGATGGGCCAAAAAGTAAGTGTTTACAAATTGAATTATCTCTACATAAAAAGGAAACTGGCCAGAATAAATTTAAGGTTCACGTGATCTAGGAAATATTCAATATTAACTTGTATTAAAGTTAGTTTAGGCTTGTTGTATCTTGGGAGTCATCAACATTGAGAATGGTAACTTTACTGCACCTAGGAAACTGAAGTTCATTCAGTAAGTCCATGTTCTTTCTTTCTTTCTTTTTTTTTCCTTAATGGAGGTACTAGGAACTGAACCCAGGACCCTGTGCACGTTAAGCTCCACCACTGAGCTGTACTCTCCTTCCCAAGTCCATGTTATTTCTGGTTGCAAAGTTTATCATAAGTTATAAAATAAGAGTGAATGAAATAAGAGTTTTCAGGTGAATTCTTTAGGAATAATTATGTTTTGGGTATATCTATCTAAAATAGTTTCTCTCCATTTTTGGTAACTTGAAACTTTAGAGTTTTGCTAAGTTAAGTTAAATGATGGAATTTATTAAATATCCAGATCATTTAAAATAAGATGAAGTACTGGAACATTCACTGCTAAACAGGTCTAAGTTTACCTACTTTTGTCTCCTCACAAGAGAGAAACTAAAGATGTTTGGGTTTATTAGACACATCTCTTGTACTATATTAAAAAAAAAAAAAAGAAATTAGGCTAAAAAAAGATGTATGTTTTTAGAGGATGTGGAATGTTCCTAAATTTGCTAATTAGGAAATGCTGGTATGACAAACAGTTCACAATTACTTGCTTCTCAGTTTTCACTGGAGATTAAAGTTTTTAAGGATTAAAATTGTAATATATGTAATTAAAGCTACCGGGATAATAAGGGAAACATTTCAGTATGCAAGGAAAGTAGGATGTATATTTTCAGCAAAAAAAAAAAAAAAAGAAAAAGAAAAAAGAAAAAAAGCATAAGGAAAGGAAATGCATTTTGTTAAGGAGAAGAAAGCAATTTTGTCCTAGTGTGAAGGAAAAGCCGGGCTGGGCTAACTCGTGAATCTAACTAAGGGTAGCAAGGGTCGGATTATTGATCTGAGTTCTGCTGGGCTAACTTGTAAATCTAAGTTAATAAGTGTCGGTTTGCTGATTCCCTGCTCATGTTTTATGTTTTTTTGGGGTTTTTTTTTTTGCTAGCCAGCTGGATTTTCAGAGAGACACATCTGGCCTTGAAATGTTGGTTTGCTGCCTCCCTGCCTCTACTTTTGTGATAATGATGCTGCTAAAGCTGTTCCATGCCTATTGGCCGAATACCCCGAGCTTGTAATTAACCCCATAAAACCTCATGCGCATGTCTTGGAGGTGCTCAGAGCTTCGGAGCAGAAGCCCCTCTGAGCCCTCCGGCGTAATAAATCTGAGTACTCCAGCCCTCCGTGTGGTGCTTGTTTCTTGCTGGCCTGTCATTTCTGTAACACTAGAGCGGGTTATTTCTAAATGGGAAGGAAAATGAGGGATAAACTAATATAGATACAAGAAGTTGTGGAAGGTTTGTGGAAAGGGAGCCCAAAGAGAAGGATTTTGTGCATGTTCAGACTGGGATTGGCCTGAGTTCAATTAGGTAAACGAATTTTGTTATTTAGGGTGAGCTGCTGCAGGACTTGAGTTTGCTTTTCTCTCTGTTAAGAGAACAAAGTTTTCTTGGAATGTTGAACTACTTTTAATAAAAGATTGTGAGATTCTTTTCCTTCTAAATGATCTGTGTTTGTCTTAAAAATCTTTTATTGTTACTTCATTCGGTTGAATGAATAACTATTATTTCACAATGACCTATGATCCTATTAGACCAAGTGTTTTTAAAACCTTTTTTTAAATAGACTTTATTCTTTTAGAGCAGTTTCAGGTTCGCAGCAGAATTGAGCAGAAAATACAGAGAGTTTGCACATAGCCCTCCCCACCCACACATATATACTCCCCTACCCTCAACATCCCTCATCAGTGTGGCATATTTGGTACAATTGATGAACCAACATGGACACATTATTATCAACCAAAGTCCAGAGTTTACATTAGGGTTCACTCTCGATGTTGTACATTCTATGGGTTTTGACAAATGCATAATGACATGTAGCCACCACTACAGTATCGTATGGAATAATTTCATTGCCCTAAAAAATCCCTTGTGCTCCACCTACTCATTCTTAAAACCCTTTTGATATCTTTGACAAACTTCCCCAAGTCAAATTCTAAATAAAGCTTTTTGACCTCTAGCTAACTCTGAGATGCTTCAAAGGGCCACTGAAACATCCTGAAGAAAGATATTAAATTAATTAGGTTTATTTGGTATGTTAAACTATATGGGAAATGTCAAATAAATAGTGATAAAATCTTCTTAGGCTATATTGTATGGATAAATGCCATTAATATAGATATTCCAAAATGTATATGGAATTGCTAAAAATCTGATATAATGCTATAATGTTCTAGCTATTATCCTAAAATGTTGTATGTCACATAAATAACCAAGTTTCTTGTCAACTGAATTGTAATCAGATCTTAAACCATGCCATTTTAAGTCTTTTGTCATTTATAGACAGTCATTGTTTTACTTTGATCCTTTTATAAGATGAAAATCTTCAAAAAGATTCATAAATGGATGGGGGTGGGAAGAGATAGACAGATTTCAAAATTGTAGAATAGATAAACAAGATTATACTGTATAGCACAGGGAAATATATAAAGATCTTATGGTCGCTCACAGGGAAAAAAATGTGACAATGAATATATATATGTTCATGTATAACTGAAAAAATTGTGCTCTACGCTGGAATTTGGCACAACATTGTAAAATGACTATAACTCAATAAAAAATGTTAAAAAAAGATTCATAAAAAGAACTATTTAACAAATGTTAAGTTTCTGATGACTTTTAGATCATACTACTGAACTGATTAAGAAATTATAAAACTCTATGAAAACTTGATGATTTCATTGAGATCAACAGGAATTAATTACATGGGACTGAATAAACTAATAAATATGACTTACAGTTTTATGACTTTTTCTGAAATATACTAGCTTTTAGTCTTGGTTTTCCAGAAAACCTTTCCTCTTACAATATGACTTACAACAAGTTGATAATGTTTACCCTTATAAACGAAGGTGAAATGTTTATCTTTTTCTGTTTACCTGATCCCTCCAGAATTTGGCTTCTCCAGCTGGCTCCCAGATTACAACTAATTATACTATCATTATTTTAATTTGTTCTCTCTTGTTGTTTTCAAATTATTTATGCCTTGTGCCTCTCTCTGCTGTACTATTACTTTATTAATATTACTAGCTGTATCCTGTCTATTTTATAAGATCGTTGTCTCTTGCATTAACCAATGTGTAACCAGGCCTCCAACAAAATTAATGATGGCTAAACATCTTCAGGCAATTGATCATGTATATGTAACTCTATATAGAAAAATTATAATAGTGCAACTCTAGATATGGGAAGAAGCAACAAGGAAAACATTTCCTGGATCATAATTGACTAGTAAGACAGAGGATCCAGAAAATTTTGGGTTATCAACAGGACCAAAAAATAGCACATGGAGTGGCCTGTCAATGAAATCCTCATCTGACACAGGAATGAGAATTCCTACCGCCATGAGACAGATTGGTCATGAAATGCCTCCCAAACCTTGGTTGTATTTATGACCAAGAAGAGACACTGTGGACAGAAAATGTTGTCTGCCATTTCAGCAAACAAAGAATGTTGGCGGCCATTCTGGGAAACAGGTAATATTGCCCACCATCAAGCCATGAGCCACAGCAGCCACCCCCCATCATGACAGCATTCCCTGAGGGGATTCAGGCTGGAGAATAATAGGATAATGGTGCTAGATAGTTAATACCCCTATCAAAGGAATAATTTCAGTGAGCCCAGACTCTTGCTTCATCCCATATATAGAAAAGCATTAAAATCATTAACTTGAGACCGCTGGGGTTTTTTGGGGGGAGGTGTGTTTGTGTGTGTGTGTGTGTGTGTGTGTGCGTGTGCGTGTGTGTGTGTGTGTGTGTGTGTGTGTGTTGATTAGCAGTAATATTTGAAGTTCAACCGCATGGTTGGTTCGTTGGTTCGTTGGTTGGTTTTTTCAGCAAAAACCTATATATCCTGGCTCCTCCCCTTACCTCTTTGGAAAGTCCCTCAGGGCTACTTGAGTGCCTGAGTGCCTGTATCTTGGGCTATAGTCCTTAGTAAGTCTGCCAAATAAAACATAATTCTCAACTTTCAGGTTGCGTTTTTTTGTTTGTTTGTTTTTTGTTTTGTTTTGTTTTGTTTTGTTTTGTTTTGTTTTGTTTCTGTCAACACTACTAATAGTGTTGAGCCTGGTTAGGTTATCTGTAATAAAGTACATTTTTTCCATGACATTTTTCCTATTGATGTTTTATTCTTTCCATAGATTTTTTTTTTAAATTTTCATTGAAGCTTTTATCAGAAAAATGCACAAATCCTAAGTGAACAGTTGACTGGATTATTCCAAAATCAACACATACCCATGTAATGACACTCAGATTAGACACAGAAGCTTACCAGCACCCCCAGAAACTCCCTTTGTGCCCTCCTGTATGGGCAGGCCACCCAAGATGGCTGTTCTCTTGCTCTCTGTACATCCCTCTGCTAGACCAGTGCCTGCTCCACCTACACCCTACTCACCTGATTGACCTTCCTACATACTCGCCCCAGGCCACAGCTAGTGATTGTTCTTATCAAAGGACGGCGAGGGGCCTGCCCCTCTGCTGGTTTCCATGGTAACAGATGAGCCCACCTGACATCAGTTCCCCCTGTAAGTGCTAACCTCCCCTTGTTGTGTCCTGCCCACCATCCACTGCACACAGTGAAGAGTTGTTCCAGGACCTCGCTTCAGACAGGTAAGCTCCCCCATCCATTAATCTATTGACTTCTCTGTCACTGACTCCAGGCTCTTTCTTTGGTCTTAAAGTCGGGTGAGTACAGGGCTTGTAGACCTGTGAGGTGCAGCCCAACAATTGGCGGAGCAGCCAGGGTAACTGAGGAAACTCCTGTGAGTGTGGAGCGGTTGGGAAAAAAAGGATGGGGAATGGAAAGTTGTGGGGACCATCTATATCTTGTGGGGCCCCAAAGTTCCGGGGCTGATCCTGAAATTTGGGGGCGGGGGAATCCCCCAGGGGCTGTCCACTAACCCGTGGGGCCTTTTGGTGGCTTCCTTGATGAATGGGGGCCACTGAGAGATCTGGAGAACGGTGGCCCCAAAAAGCTCTGCTATTCTTTTGTAATTGTTTAAGCTAGCTTTCTAGAAAGAACTGGTACTTCTCTTCCTGTGCCTTTGAAATGTAAATAAGACAAGAGCTTGCAGGTAAAACCTATAGGAATAATTATGTTTGGGGAATGTCTGTCTAAAATGGTTCCTCTAGATTTTTGTTACTTGAAACTAAACTAAGTTCAATGAAGAGAATTCACGGACTATCTGGGTCATTTCAAATAGGATAAAATATTGGAAACGTTAATGGCTGGGCGGGTCTAAGTTTGCTTGCTTAGGAAACGGAAACTAAAGCGTTAAGTTTTTCAATCAGGAAATGCTGGTATGACAGTTAACAATTGCTTTTTGGTTTTTGCCACAGATTTTAGATTTTTAAGGGTTAAGATTATAATCAGTCGTAACTTGTTATTGTAACCAAGTTTTCTTTATCAATTACATTGTAATTGGGTATTTGTGCCTTTTTAAGTCTTTTGTCATTTATAAACTGTTAGGATTGTGATGCAGGAAAAACGGATGTGGTGCATGAGGAGGGCCCGCCCCAGATCTTGGTTGAGTCCCTGGGAGGAGCCCTGCCAAGTGTGGGTCCTTGGCTTCACTCAGGAAAGAATTTGAGAGCGAGCCACAGTTGAGTAACATAGATTTATTTAAAGAGATACATAGTGCATAGAGTGTAGGCTGTTTCAAAAGGCAACAGAAAGGCAACGAGGTGTGGGGGTTGGGTGCTCAGATTAGAGTAAAAGTAGATACACACTCCACAGACAGAGTGCGGGCCGCCTCTGAAGAGGAGGGAGCAAAAAGTCAGCCAGGAGGCGCTGCGTTGCCAGTTTTTATGGGCTCGGTAGCTTCATATGCTAATAAGTGGAAAGACCAGTCTAACTACCTGGGGAAGGAGCTGGGATTCCAAGGAAGTTGGCCATTTCCACTCTTTGACCTTTTGTGGCTAGCTGTGGGACTGTCACGGCGCCTGTGGGCGTGTTATTCACCATGCTAGTACATTACAATAGGCACATAATAAAGTTCAAGGTCTGCTAGAAGTCAAATGTCCCATCATCTTGAGCCTCAGTGCCTACTGGGGGTTGAATCTTCTGCCATCCTGGTGTAATTGCTGTGTTATTCCTTGAATGGCAGTGCCCTGCCCACTTCCTTCCTGTCTCAACTGTACTCTGATGCTTTCGCAAAAGTGCTTCATCTTCAGGAAAACTCATAGGAAGGGCCCTTTTGACAAGTATATATCTCTGATAAATTTCAGATCATACCCCTTGAACCGGGTAGGAAATTAAAGAATCCTAATGAAAAACCTGATGGCTTCATTAAAAAATTAAAAGGATTGGTTACTGAGTGAACTGGTGAATATGGCTATAATTTTTCTGGTTTTGTCTGGACTATTACTGGTTTTCACCTGTGTTTTCCAGAGTTAAGGAATTTGCAATTTGGTAAACTCCATCTGCTGATAGAACTGAAACCTTTTTCTTTTCTCTCTGCCTGATCCCTCCAGAAATTGGAGACTCTTGGGTTCTGAGCAGCCTTATCAGGTGAATGAGAAAGACTGTCTCCTGGCATGCACCAGAATCTCGATATTTGGGGGACCTCTAGAAATCCACTGAGACATGTATTTGCTGGCCTTGAGAGGGCCTTAGGGAATTCAGTCTGAGACTCCTTCTGAGGAATTCCATCACAGCCAGTTGGAGGAGTCTGTCTGGTCAATTGACCAGACTTGTTTTGCAGACCTATTAATCTTGATTTGGCTGTGTTTGGTGGAGATAAGGGTAATTTCAAAGAGGAAAAAAAAGACTACGTTTTTGTGAATGTTAGATTCTAGTTCTGTTGTTCTGATGTTCAGGAGGAAAAGAAATTCTCTAATGGAGTCATCGCAGAGTATAACTGCTCATGATGTATAACGCTGCTTGCTTTAAGTCTACTGCTAAAAGCATGTGCAATGCTTGAGTGAGACAACTGGATATAATTGATAAAATGTATGACCTCTAAAACGTTCC